>NW_020664522.1:1580907-1596258 GCF_002925995.2 Terrapene triunguis | reverse complement strand
TTGCCCTCTACCAGACTCCTGTACCCCACTGGTCTGGGTCTGTCACAAAGGGTACCCCCACAATGGGTAGTGGGACTTGATGCCTTTGGTGCTCCCCATGGAATGATGAGCTGGCATTCTGGGCAGGAGCTGCAAAAGTCTGTTACTTCCCAATGGATTCCTGGCCAGAAAAAGTGCACCAAAATTCAGGCCATCTTCACATGATCCAAATGTCCAGCAGTGGGGATGTCATGGGCAAACCTCATGACAGCTCACCTGTGCCACTGGGGGACTATGAACTGAGTCTGGGCCTCTTGTGTCTACGGGTCGCAGTCAACTTGGTATAGGTGCTCCCCCTTTAGCTTAACCCGGGGGTACTGCATCACTAGTCAGGGCTCCATGACCCTCCCATTTGCGTAGGGTCTTCTCACTGGTCTCGGCCAAAATCAGCTCCCAAGTTTGGCAGATCCTCCCTGTGTTGGTGAACAGGGTCTGCCTCCTCATCCGGGTGGTTGAGCTTGCTGTCCCGGGATTCCTTGACATCAGTGCTGGTTTTACCAGACGTCTCCCCCATTTCCTCGAGGAGTTCCCCCTCAAATACAGGTTGCAGGTTGTCTGGCTCAGGAATTATGGTGCGTAGAACCTTCACAAATCCTGTCCAATCACAGTCAAGGATGACCAGGTAGGCGAACTTCGAGACCAAGCCTACCATCATAATTTGGGTCTCATCATTCATAGTCACAGCGACATGCACACTGGGATATGGCTTCACATTCCCATGGATTCACTGTACACAAATGACTTCTTTCTGCGGATTTGAGTTGGGGATGCAGCCTCAGCATGAGTGTCTGTCCACACACCAAGTCCATGAAAGCAGCGATCTTACCCCATCGATTTCCACAGGGATCATCAGCTTACCAGAGGGTTGTTTCCAAGCCTGAACCTTCCTTGTCCAAACTTGTCTGAAGTCACAGTTCATTGTGAGGCATTTTCAGCAGAGGTGGCTATAATGGCGACAGGTGAAACACAGGCTGATTTCAGGCTGCTTGGGCTGGTCTCTAGGACTTGTCAAGAAGGTCGGGTTTGCAGGGACCTGGGTTTCCATCATTAGATCAGCGGGCTCTGGGGTCCCCTTGATGCTCTGGGCAACTGCTGCCAGTACACGGGATCACTCTCCACTTCTTCTCTGGGTCTCTCACTTGGTCCTGGCCATTGCCCTGCCCGTTGTTCCTCTTTTGGTTGCACAGTCTGCCGACTGGGCTTTTGGCAGCCATAAAGTTCTCCATCAAGGTGACTGCCTCTCTCAGGGGCCCCAGCTCATGGTGGAGGACCCACGCCCTTCCTTGTGGCAGTAGGATGTGAATACATTGTTCCAGAATTACCCGTTCAGCAACCTCGACCCCAATGTGCCGCTCAGGTTGGAGCCACCACCAATAGGCATCCTTCAGCTGCTGTGCAACCATCCTCAGTCTGGCCCCAAGGGGGTACATCGCTCCCTGGAACCACTGCCACTGTGTAATGTCCAGAGTGTCAAGCATTGCCCTTTTCACTTGAGTGTAGTCTTGGACTGTAGCTTGCACTGAGACTGTCAAATATGGTACTAGGAGGATGGTGCTGCCAAGGAAACCTGTTTGAATGTGACCAGAAAAGCCTCCAGGTCATCATCGAGCCCTATCTTGGGCATATCAGGGCATGCGGGGCATGGGCATATCAGGGACCCTCTGCCCTGGGGCCTGGTGTCGTGGCGGCTGCAGCACGGCAGTGATCTGTTACAGGCAGTGCTGCTGCTGCTCCTGATGCTGGTTCCCCAGTTCTTGAATCAGCTGCAGTTGTTTGTTGCCCAGCTGTTGGAGGAGCTTCTGTTGCTGGGCAGCCTGTTGCTGTTGATGGCTCTCAGCAAACCACTTTATTGACTTCTCTTTCTCCATCAGGGTGGGAGGGGAAAACTCCCTGCCTCTCTCCAGCAAGTGACTCAGGTTCACATTTCATCCGTCCCCTCACCTCAGGGGTGGGTTGTTGCCCACATTCTCCACCATTTTGTAAGCTTCCTGGGGTCTCAGGGTCAGGGCAACCCCTTTGGCAGCAGTGGGGAATAGGTGCTCGTGCCAGGTGGGTCGATCAGGTGTCCTGGTTCTCAGGAGGTCAATGGACAAGTGGTAGCTCAGGCCTCCTGGACGGGGCTCAGCCCGTAAGCAGTCTGTGGCTTTGGCCTCGTGGCCTAGGGCTTAGGGGTCATCCAGCCCCAAGTGCAGAGGTAGGGGTAGGGGAACCTGCGCCGACCCTGATCCACCGGGTCCCAGCCCAGGGCCCTAGAAGCAATGGGTGATCCTGCCACAAGATAAGCGGGGGGTCACTGCCTTGTCTCCCAGCAACACAGCCAAGTCAATGTCTCACTTCCCTGGGCTACTTCCTATCAGTGTCTGGTGGGCCTGCTCCCCAGCTGCTGGGGCCTGGTACCTAGTCTCCGCATTGAGCAGCTCGTTCTCTGCTTCCTCTGTCGGTCTCTCCATCTCCCGGGACAGCAGATGGCCTTCTCTCCACTCTGGCTCAGGGGAGTCATCGGCTGCCCCAGCCAGTCGAGGGCTCTGCTGGTGTTTTGGTTCCCAGGGAAGGACGTCTGGTTCCTTCCCTGGTCTGGCCCCAACTGAGCTCCAGGACACTGTTCGTACACTTCCTGCTCTACCCCCATACTTCCTGGGAGGGGGCCAGGGCTGGGTTAGCTGAGCCCAGCAAGTTGGATTAACCCATTGTGTTCTGGAGTGAAACCACTCTGCCTCACTACACACATTACTATATATTCCTTTTTCATATAATGTAAACCTCGTGCCTCCCCAACTTTTTTTAAAAGCTTGGTTTTCTAGCTAAATGGAATATTAGTATTAGAAGAATCCCCCAAGCAAGGCTGTTTCAAGCATGTACATATATAGTACAGATATACCTACACCTGGTACGTATATACATTTTTTTAATTGGAAATTTTCTGTCTCCACCTCTCTGCTCCTTTTTCCATACTCTTTCTGTGTTTGTTTTTCACTTCAAAGGCTCTCCACTCTGTTTTACTCTACTTTTTCTAATGGATTTTTCATGACCCCTCTTTTGCTTAAGCAGAGTGCCAAATCAAAAACATTCAAGTTCAAGTAAAAATTAGGAAGTGGTAGTGTTTTTTAAATGCTGATATTTTAAACAAAATACATACACAACCTGTGATTCAAGTAAACTGACCTAAGATTTGGATAGCAAATCTATATGAAAAAGAGAATGTGACTGTTAATAGTCCCATGCAAACAATCCATTCATTTAACGTCTAAACTTCTTCTCTCTCTACATTTAAACTGCATGTATAAGAGACACTAGCTTTCCAATGGTGGTGGAAAGATCTGCCCTAGGATAATCCACGACTGCACCCAAACACAGACAGCATGGTCAGCAGCCCATTGCAAAGGGACGGAAACTCACTATCTTCAGCTCTGAAAACAAGAGATCTCTGTCCAGTGAGTATAATAAGCAACTACATTACCCTAGCTTGAAAAATAATGAAACAGCCTCATCTTCCCAAAGGCAGACATTATTTGCTGAATATTAGTCACAGTAGATTCTTACTGACAAATCAGATTTATATTTCTATAAATCTCTAAAAATAGAGGCCTATAGTAGCTTACAGAACAAAGAACTAAATTACAAAAAAGAACAGCAATAATACCTAACCAGCTGTAAAAATCTGTTTTGCCTGCAAGTCTCCATAAAGATTACATTAGAGATTCATGCTACTCTTACTTAACCAAGAGATGGTGCTGAAGAGACCATATCCACAACTTCCCTCTGATAGACTACTATAATTCTGCCCACATCAGGTGTTCATGTCACTGCCCCTGGTGACAGATGAGTGGATCTCATATATACTTGAACCCAGTTTCACTCTTCTTTGTCCTTCCATAACCAAATATGGAAAACCACTTCATTGAAAAGGGCACCTTTTTCTACAAATTAATAGCATTAAACATTTTGTATAGGAAAACCAGATCACAATGAATAGATCCATTATACAGAGCAAGCAAATAAATGGGGAAACAACAGTCCCTGTTGTATATGGGAAATGCCTGAATTCAGCTCTCCACAGAGCAAATTTTAGAAAGATAAGTATAGTAGCAATGTATCTTTGGACTCACACTTATAGCAGAAATGACTGCGTAATAAAATGAGTTATACACAGCGTGACCCTAAGCACCCAGGTATTCAGACCCTACACACTAGTTTAATAATCTTTGTACAAAATATACCTTCTGAGGCATCATTTAAAAACTAATAAGTCTCTGATCATTTCTATCCTAGTGTGATGTACGTATGCCATGTGTATGAAGAGTTATAGAAACATGCAGAAATTATGACTAAAATAAGTTTTAACCAGGCATGTCAGGGGGACTTGGTAAACAGGTCTGTCCTAAGCAAAGGAATGTGGGTTTACCTCAATTTAAATACAAATTCTAATCAGGACCCATCAAGACAGCAGGGGGAAGAGAGGTCAGGAAAGAGAAGGAATTTACATTTAAACTAACAAGTGGGGGAAGAAAGATCATGGACCTTCCTTCTCCATCAGACTCCATGCTGCCTCCCTCACAGCTTGAGCAAACTTTACTTTGAAGGGTAACCTTCAGAAGAATCCATTTCAAAGGTGAAGTGGACTATAAAAGAAAGGGGCAGAAAACCCCAAATAATCTCTTTCATCTAAGAAGACAAAGGAACCTGCACTTCGGGGCTTCTGAAGGAGCTCCTGATGGGGAGAGGGGGGTGTTGGTCGTCCACCATTGTACTGGAAGACTGTGTATGAGAAAATCCATCTTGAACAAAGCCTTGCTAGATTAAGTTTTAGACTTTTAGATATGCGTTTTCACTTTTATATGTTTGTAACTATTTCTAACTTTATCTCTTATACTTGAATTCACTTAAAATCGTATCTACTTTTGTTAATAAACTTGTTTTACTATTAAGCTAAACCAACAATATTGTATTTGAATTAAAGTGTTAGTTAACTCCAGTTAATGTGGCAAGTTAGTGGGTTTTGTCTCTTTAAAGGGACACATGGATTTTTTTATTCCTCTGAATGTTCCAGGAAAGGGATGGACCTTGCAGAGAACACAGGTTTGGGAAAGTTCAGGATCGAGGCTATGTTGAGGTCACCTGCTAACATTAACCAAGTCTGATAAGACAAGAGTGTGTCAGTGATAACTGCTGGGGGAAGACTGTTGATTTCAAAATGGTTGAGTCAGAGCTGTACGGCCTACAGAACATGAAGTGCATGCTAGCTACTGTTGCTGTGTGTCCCCAGCAGGAAGCCACAAATAGCAGAAGCATTTTGGGGCACTCAGGGTTATAATACAAGCGATGACAAAACTTCTCACTGTTCTGAATTGCAGCCTGGAATGTGGGACACAGGTACTAAGGAAACAGGATATAGCCTTGGCACAAGTAGATCTGCAGGCCAAACCTACTAAATAAACTAAGTTATTTCAGGCCTTCCAATATGCATTGCAACATGATGATACTAAGTCATTATGTTGGCATATAGTGTGAGGACACATTTTTGCAGTGTTGCAAAATCATTGGTATGACATTTCCTGTTCTGTCATTGTAAAGAACAAAGGAAATTTTAGAAATGTCTTGTGCAATGGGAATAACTACTACATAAATCTCATAATGGATAATGAGGGAAGAGGAAGAGAATTACTTTATTTTGAAAGGTAATTACATTTTTATTTAAGTTATGCCTATAACAAAACAAATTGATACTTTAAACAGTGATAAGTCACCAGGACCAGCTGATATTCACTCAAGATTTCTGAAGGAACTCAGAAATGAAATTGCAGAACTACTAAATGTCGTATGTAACTTATCACTTAAATCAACCTCTGTACCAGATAACTGGAGGGTAGCCAATGTAATGCCAAATTTTAAAAAAGGCTCCAGAGGTGATCCTGGCAATTACAGGCCAATCATCCTAAATTCAGTACCAGGCAAGTTGGATGAAACTACAGTACGGAACAGAATTATCAGACACATAGATCAACATGATATGTTGAGGAAGAGTCAACAAGGCTTTTGTGAAGGGAAATCATGCCTCACCAATCTATTAGAATTCTTTGAGGGTGTCAACAGACATGCTGACATGAGTAATCCAGTGGATATAGTGTACCTGGACTTTCAGAAAGCCAAAGGCCTGGTCTACACTAGGAGGTTATGTCGAATTTAGCAGCGTTAAATCGAATTAACTCTGCACCCCTCCACACAACGAAGCTATGTAGTTCGACATAGAGGTCTCTTAAATTCGACTTCTGTACTCCTCCCCAACGAGGGGAGTAGCGCTAAATTCGACATGGCCATGTCAAATTAGGCTAGGTGTGGATGGAAATCGATGGTAATAGCACCGGGAGCTATCCCACAGTGCACCACTCTGTTGACGTTCTGGACAGCAGTCCGAGCTCGGATGCTCTGACCAGCCACACAGGAAAAGCCCCGGGGAAATTTGAATTCCTTTTCCTGTCTGGCCAGTTTGAATCTCATTTCCTGTTTGGACATCGTGGCGAGCTGAGCAGCACTGGCAACGATGCAGAGCTCTCCAGCAGAGATGGCCATGCAATCTCAGAATAGAAAGAGGGCCCCAGCATGGACTGATCGGGAAGTCTTGGATATGATCACTGTGTGGGGCGATGAGTCCGTGCTTTCGGAGCTGCGATCAAAAAGACGGAACGCAAAGATCTACGAGAAGATCTCAAAAGCCATGACAGAGAGAGGATACAGCCAGGATGCAATGCAGTGCCGCGTGAAAATCAAGGACCTGAGACAAGGCTACCAGAAGACCAAAGAGGCAAACAGACGCTCCAGATCCCAGCCCCAGACATGCCGTTTCTACGAGGCACTGCATTCCATCCTAGGTGCGGCTGCCACCACTACCCCACCAGTGACCGTGGACTCTGAGGATGGGATATTGTCGACGGCCGCTTCCTCGGAGATGTTAGCGGACAGGGAAGATGAGGAAGGAGATGAGGAGGATGAGGCAGTCAACAGCGCTTACAACGCTGATTTCCCCGACAGCCAGGATCTCTTCATCACCCTCACAGAGATCCCCTACCAACCGTCCCCAGGCGTTAACCCGGACCCAGAATCAGGGGAAGGATCAGTCGGTAAGTGTTTTAAACATGTAAACATTTATTTTGAACAGAACATTAATATTAACAGTGTGTTTTTCATGATTTGTTTGCCCTAGGCACTTAACGTTTCAGTCCTTGGCAGTGCAACTACTGCAAAAAAATCTAACAATGTCTGGTTTATCATGATTGGTTTGCCCTAGGCGCTCTACTGTTTAGTCCTTGCCAGTGCAGCTACAGTAAAATTCGGTCTATATGTCTGGGGATAGAGCTGAAATCCTCATGGGACATCTCCATGAAGCTCTCCTGGAGGTAATTGGAAAGCCTTTGCATGAGGTTCCTTGGGAGAGCGGCCTTATTGTGTCCTCTGTAGTAGGAAACGTTTCCGCGCCAGGCTATCAGCAAGTACTCCGGGATCATTGCCTTGCAGAGCATGGCGGCATACGGCCCTGGTCTTTGCAGGCTTTCACGAAGCATCCGTTCTTTCTCGGTCTCTGAAATCCTCATCAGAGTGATATCGCTCATGGTGACCTGCTTTGAATTAGGTAGGGGAATGTTAGTATTGGGACTGATTGCCTGTTCCTTTACAGAACTGTAACCGGCGGTTTACAGCCACGCGGTGGAGGCGGGAGAGGGGCAGCATACAGGGATCTTTCCCTGGGACAGCCGCGAGGGGGTGGGACAGGGGCAGAGTTCATGCTTGCCGGATTGCTGGCAGCAGGAACTGGCCAACGCTAGGAGCATTGCTTTGAACGTGAAAGGAGGCCAGTGCTATTATTAAAGTTTTAAGCAGCCACAAGTCTACGGCTTACCATGTCAAACTGCTACCCAAATTTCGCTGTCCTGCCCCACTTGTCAGATCTGCACTGCAAGACCCCAGGCACTGAATGCGAAGGCCGAAAATTCGACCTTGTCCTGAGTGCGCATGTGATAGGTGCTGTGCATGGTCTTGTTCACAGAGAAAGACTATGTTCTTTGTTCACAACAAAATTTATCTTTCCGAGGAATTCACTCCCTTTTTCCCATCCCACAGCTGCGACTATCTCCCGACCTACCCTGGCATCACACTCCCAGAGGCTAGCGCAGATTATGCGTAGAAAGAAAAGGGCACGGGACGACATGTTCTCGGAACTTATGGGCTGCTCCCGAGCCGAGGCAGCCCAGCAGACCCAGTGGAGGGAGAACATGTCCCAAATCCATTGATCACACATTGAACGGGAGGAGAGGTGGCGGCAGGAAGACCAGCAGGCGACTCAAACGCTGCTTGGACTAATGAGGGAGCAAACGGACACGCTCTGGCGCCTTGTGGATGTTCTGCAGGACCGGAGGCAGGAGGACAGAGCCCCGCTGCAGTCTATCTGTAACCACCCTCCCCCGCCACAAAGTCCCATACCCCCCTCACCCAAAGTCCCAAGAAGGAGGGGCGGCAGAGTCCGTGAAAACTCTCACTCCACCCCTGCAGACCGCTCAAGTACCAGAAGGCTGTCATTCCCCAAAATTTGATAAGTCCTTTCCTTCCCGCCTCACCCAAGCCCCCATCCCAGTTTCAGCCCCTAAGTGTGTAGTTGCTAATAAAAAATACGTTTCTGTTAATTACTGTTTCCATCATGTTCTTTTAGAGGAGAGTCTGTTTGAAGGGGGGGAAGGGGGTTGGTAATTGGACAGGACAGTCACCTTTACCAGGGTACAGACGTGGGGGCAAGTTCAGCAGCAGGTCACACACACATTGCAGTCACTAGGCACCCTGGTCAGTCTGGGAGGTGGTTTTCATGTTCTGTGTGGGGGGGGGCTATGTGACTTTGTGGTGGGGGAGGGCGGTTAGAGATCTTATGCAGCGGTCCTTAACCTGGATCACAGAGCCACGCAGCAGGGGATCTGTAACCGTCCTCTCCCTGCCACAAAGTCACATAGCCCCCACACACAGAGTCCCGAACAGGAGGGGTGGCAGGCTCCGTTGAAACAACCAGTCCACCAGTGCGGACCACTCTAGGAGCAGGAGCCTGTCATTCCTCGAGTTTAGAAGCGTCCTTTGCATCACTACACTACACCCGCTCCCCACCACAGTCTGCTTCCCAGTTTCAACACTTTACCGCAAAAACAGTAATAAAGGAAAATGTGTTCATTAACAAATTTCCAGTGATTTTATTTTTAAACGTGTGTGGAACGGGGTGAACAGGGTATGTGACTGGAGAGGATAGTGAACATTCACTGGGTAAGGAAACGTGGGCAGGTTCAGCTTCTCTGTAAACAAACTTAATAGTCACAGGTTACCCTGCTCACTGTGGAACCTAGCTTTCAAAGCCTCCCGGATGCACAGCGCGTCCCGCTGGGCTCTTCTAATCGCATGGCTGTCTGGCTGGGCGTAATCAGAAGCCAGGCTATTTGCCTCAACCTCCCACCCCGCCATAAAGGTCTCCCCCTTGCTCTCACAGAGATTGTGGAGCACACAGCAAGCTGCAATAACAATGGGGATATTGGTTTCGCTGAGATCACAACGAGTCAGTAAGCTTCTCCATCTCCCCTTGAGATGGCCAAAAGCACACTCCACCACCATTCTGCACTTGCTCAGCCGGTAGTTGAAGAGTTCTTTTTCAGTGTCCAGGGCGCCTGTATAGGGCTTCATGAGCCAGGGCATTAGCGGGTAGGCTGGGTCCCCGAGGACCACTATAGGCATCTCCACATCCCCAAGAGTTATTTTGTGGTCCGGGAAGTAAATACCTTCCTGCAGCCGTCTAAACAGACCAGAGTTCCTGAAAACACGAGCGTCATGAACCTTGCCCGGCCATTCGACGTTGATGTTTGTAAAACGTCCCCTATGGTCCACCAGTGCTTGCAGCACCATTGAAAAGTAGCGCTTTCGGTTAATGTACTGGCTGGCCTGGTGGTCCGGTCCCAGGATAGGGATGTGAGTTCCATCTATAGCCCCACCGCAGTTTGGGAATCCCACCGCGGCGAAGCCATCTATGATGACCTGCGCGTTTCCCAGGGTCACTACCTTTGAGAGCAGTAGCTCAACGATTGCGTTGGCTACTTGCATCACAGCAACCCCCACGGTAGATTTGCCCACGCCAAAGTGGTTCGCGGCTGACCAGTAGCTGTCTGGCGTTGCAAGCTTCCAGAGGGCTATGGCCACTCGCTTCTGGACACTCAGGGCTGCTCGCATCCGGGTGTCCTTGCGCTTCACAAAGTTCCAGGAAAGTTCCCTTCCGCATGCGAAAGTTTCGCAGCCACTGTGATTCATCCCAGACCTGCAGCACTATGCGGTCCCACCAGTCCGTGCTTGTTTCCCGGGCCCAGAATCGCCGTTCCACAGCATCAACATGACCCATTGCCACCATGATGTCCACGGCGCGGGGTCCCGTGCTTTGTGACAGGTCTGTGCCACTCTCAGACTTCATGTCCTCACCGCGCTGCCGTAGCCTCCTCGCCCAATTTCTCAGCATCTGCCTCTGGAAAAGGTGGATGATAAGGTGCAAGGTGTTGACAACGGCCATAACTGCAGCGATGGTCGCAGCGGGCTCCATGCTCACAGTGCTGTGGCGTCCACGCTGTCACTCACCAGAAAAGTGCGCGAACTGATTGCCCGCCGGCGCTTTCAGGGAGGGAGGGCGGGAGTGACGGTTGGATGATGACAGTTACCCAAAACCACCCTCGACATATTTTTTTCCCCAGAAGGCATTGGGGGCTCGACCCAGAATTCCAATGGGCAGCAGGGACTGCGGGAACTGTGGGATAGCTGCCCACAGTGCACCGCTTCCGATGTCGACGCTTGCCCCGTTAGTGTGGACTCACAAAGTCGAATTACTGTCCTTAGTGTGGATACACACGTTCGACTTTGTAATATCGATTCCACATATTCGATTTAAGTAAAATCGAACTACTTTCGTAGTGTAGACATACCCTTTGACAAGTCCTTCACCAGAGGCTCATAAGCAAACTACACAGTCATGGAATAAGAGGAAAGGTCCTCTCATGGATCAGTAGCTGGTTAAAAGATAGGAAACAAAGCATAGGAATAAATGGACAGCTTTCATAATGGATTGGGGTAAATAGCTAAGCCCCCCAGAGATCTGTACTGAGACCTAAGCTGTTCCAAAAATTCATAAATGACTTGAAAAGGGGAGTGAATAGTGTGGTGGCAAAGTTTGCAGATGATACAAAATTACTCAAGATAGTTATGTCCAAAGCTGAGTGCAAACAGTTACAAAGGGATCTCACAAAACAATGTGTCTAGGTGACAAAATGGCAGATGAAATTCAATGATAAGTGCAAAGTGCAAAAAATAATCCCAACTATATATACAAAATGATGGGATCTAAATTAGCTGATACCACTCAAGAAAGAGATCTTAGATTCATCATGGATAGTTCTCTGAAAACATCCACTCAACATGCAGGGGCAATCAACAAAGCTAAAGGAATGTTAGGAACCATTAGGAAAGCAATAGATAATAATACAGAAAAGATCATGATGCCACAATATAAATCCATGGTATGCCCACACTTTGAATACTGCATGCAGTTCTGGTCACCCCATCTCAGAAAAGACATATTAGAATTGGAAAAGGTACAGGGAAGGGCAACAAAATGATTAGGGGTATGGAACAGATTCCATACAAGGAGAGATAAAAAGAGGTGGGCTGTTCAGCTTAGAAAAGAGACAAATAAGGGGGGGATATGATAGAGGTCTATAAAATCATGAATGAGGTGGAGAAAGTGAATAGGGAAGTATTATTTACCCCTTCACATCACACAAGAACTAAGTGCCAGCCAATGAAATTAAGAGGCAGCAGGTTTAAAACAACAAAGGGAAGTACTTCTTCACACAACGCACAGTCAACCTGTGGAACTCATTGCCAGGGGATGTTGTAAAAGCCAAAAGTATAACCGGGTTCCAAAAAGAATTAGATAAGTTCATGGAGGTCCATCAATGGCTATTAACCAAGATGGTCAGGGGTGCAACCCAATGCTCTGGGTATCCCTAAATCTCCAATTGCCAGAAGCTGGGACTGGATGACAGGGGATAGATCACTCGAAATTGCCCTGTTCTATTCATTCCCTTTGAAACATCTGGCACTGGCCACTGTCAGAAGAAAAGCTATTGGGATAGATGTACCATTGGTGTGAGCCAGTATGGCCATTTTTATGTTCCTATGCTCTTATGACCAGTTTATAAGAAGCATATAAACCATTTGATAGTTCACAGCTGTTTGAACTGGAAGCAGCCTCATTTCCAGCTCAGCTATTAGTACTTAACATTTTGTCTTAGCCCTCTAAACCAGTGTCTGTACTGCCTCATTTAACTTCCAGCAAAGATCACCTCCACTGAGCTTAAACATTGACATTCTTTACGGAGGCTTTAGAATGGTTATGTATTATCTTATATTGTAATAAGGAGGACACAGAATGGACAATTCAAATATTCACTTATATTGTATTCATGTTTACATTTGCCAAGGGACTAGCACATTAGTATTTGCATTGTTCATGAAGAGTTCCTCAGCACTTTTTAAATACAAGCCCTGTGCTATAAATTGTAGCTAACATACCACACATTCATGTGTAGTAGTTCTAACAAAGCCAGTATATTTTTAACTGTCTCATTCATAATGAAATTAGACCTCCCTATTCCAACACATGAATCAAAAAAATTATTGGAACTGTGCCCATTAAATTAGGCAGAATGAGCATAAAATGACTACTTAGCACTGACTTACTGTCTAGTACTAAAGCTGTTCAAACCCACACAGTTAAGAGGCACAAACCCTTTGGATTGCCAAATTGTCTGAAAGGTGGCAGAAAAATATCACCGACACAGAATCCTAGGTAGAAGAGAAGGGTCAAATCGCCCCCTTAATCCTCCACACCCAAACACACATATGCGCATTTGTACTAAATGTTAGATGCAGTTTTGATGTTTAACAATACACCATGTGTACAACATAGAAACAATGTTAGCTCCAATGCTGCAGCTGAAAAGCAACCTGTATTAACGCAGCTAAGGTAAAGCACTTTCAAAGCTGTTTGCACCCAACTCAAATGGTTTTCTTTGCCGCTAATGGCTCAGATATCACACCACTGGATGGGGCCATTGAACTGAGATAAGCCATGCAAGAGAAGCCACAAGTTAGTTTTACACTAGCTCCTAGAACCTTCTTCTACTAATACAAACATTCTCTCTTTTGCATAGACTTTAATAAATACCATTATATAGCATCTTTCATTTAAACATCCTGAAGTCCTCCATTAACTTTACAGGCATCCATTATTTATAATTAAAAACACTAGGAAACGTAATAGGACCTTTAAAATAAGCATTCTTCACATATTAAAAACCCCACAAAATACACTTTCCTGCTGAGAATAACTCCTATCATATATAATGATAACGTCACCCACGACTGAAATGCAGCTACCTCACTGGGATGAAGTGTAGCTGCTATTTAAATATGCACAGCAACAATACACAAATATCCAGGAGAGAAATCGTATTCAATATAAAGTGTACGTGATTAATTTTTACAGAAGAAGAAGGATGACTGGCCAGGAGACAGGGGCTAACAGCCTTCTCTGTACCATGTTGCATCACCAGTTCAATATCAAGTCAGAGAAATAGTGGCACCTACTGAACCACAGAAACACCATTTCCTGCAGCATCTTGAGTTTTTCTTGGAGGTGTATTGAACCCACTGAGCAACTGCAAACAAGGGTTACCATCTCTGCTAAAATCAGAGGCGGCATTCCCTCATGTCCTGGGGCTGGCTGGAGGCTCAGGCTCAGACCCAGTCCACACACACAATAATGCACTGCCTGTTTCTGCAACTACTCACAGACTCCTGCTGCTGTGGTGCTTGCTTCACAGGTCGCTTGTCTACCTACACTCTTGCTGTTCCCCCCATTGGCTCACAGCCACCATGGACCAGGAGCCAGTGCAGATAACCATGGAGAAAGCACCTTCCTCCCACCCCAGGTACCCAACTCACCAGAACCCATGTCAGCCAACCCCAGCACATACCCTAGGCATCCCCCTTCCCTGTGATGCTGGTGTCACAGCTCCATTGAGATGAAGCAAAAGAATGTCATGGGAAAAGGGGAGATGGAGAGGATGGGCTCTAGAGACAGAGAGAGACAAATCAAACAAGAAAACTGCTGAGGGGAGCACCAGGCTCAGTGAGCAACATGAGTGAATCATTCACAAGTGCCTCAATAGAAGCTGCAGCCACTATATGTGTGGGAGGGGATCAGGGCATGCTGGAAATGCTAATAGGAGCCCTGGCAAGAGTGACAGACTCAAGCGGGCAGGGAACAGGTAAACCTTGGTTCCCACCGCAATGATAAAAGCAGCAGTAAAGGGGGCAGGGAAGAGGAGAGCTACTCTGGGGAGTGCATAGCAGGAAGAGTGTCCACGGTGGAGAGGGGGTTGAACTGCTCAGGAGAGCCTTGGCTCAGATAGCAGCTATGGTGGTGGGTGAGGAACTCTCTCCCCACATTTGACCTGCTTTAGCCAATGGCTGGGGTGGGACTCAGCCAGTGCCAGCATGGGTCCCACCAGAGTCTCACTGCCAGCAGGAGGGATACCATAACAGCTGAGACCACTGAGTGGAGGCACTCCATGAATGACAGCTCTCTCCTACATGGCCCTGGGAAACCCCATGGATCCAGGACACCTAATTCCATACCCAGTTCAGGGCCCCACAAGCTCCTCCCACTAGAAGGATAATGTCTTGAGAATTGCTGGGTGAACCTCAGAGTTTTCATTCCTCTCTGCCTCTTGCCTTGAAATTTTCTATGTGAAAAGACAATCTGAATAATACAATAAATCTCCTATTTAGTTTAAGTCTCCTGGAGCTATAGTATACTTTTCATTCCTCTCTGTCTCCTCCAGCCCTGGGGTGTAGTGAAAAGGACACTATCCATCTTAATAAGTGCTAGCTGGTCTCCAAATCTACGGGGGTAGTAAAGACAAGTAACAGCAAAGACAAGGTTGGCTCGCTTTGCAAATAGGTCATTTTTAAAGGAGACACACTACTTCAAATTTAGTCCCTAAGTCAACTGATCTGAAGCCATCTCTGCCAGGGCCGGCTCTGGCTTTTTTGCCGCCTTAGGCAAAAAAGCCTCCGGCCGCCCCTCCCCCCGGCGGCCGGGGGGAGGGCGCCGGGGGGGGGGGGAGGGCGGCCGGAGGGGAGGGCGGCGAGCCCGGCGGGGGCTCGGCTCTCCCCCCGACCCCGGCGGCC
>NW_020664522.1:1558592-1580507 GCF_002925995.2 Terrapene triunguis | reverse complement strand
CGGGGGGAGGGCGGCGAGCCCGGCTGTGGCCCCGCGCTCCCCGGCGGCCGGAGCGCCGCGCCGCCCCCCTCCAGGTGCCGCCCCAAGCACCAGCTTGGGTGCCTGGTGCCTGGAGCCAGCTCTGATCTCTGCACTGCACCCTGGGTGCTAGGAAAAGGAGACTACCTGCCGGCCTGTAGTCTCAAAAATTAGGGAAACCAGCCTAACAGTCTTTGAGGTCTGTGCTGAAAGCATTATATCCAGAGCATCTATAAACCCTTCCATCACCAAATTCTACCACCCTCGCTATCAGAACCATCTGTTTTAGTTTGGTACACTAAATCTTACAATAAGGAGAATTTATATTTGCAGAATCAAGCACTCAAAAATTAGGAAATGCCAGAATTACAATTGTCTGTGCAACCTTAATTTGCCCCCATCACGTGTGTATATGCTTTACGATATAGTCGTTAATTACATCATCATGCACTTTGGGGGGGGGGGACCCTAGCTCATTCAGTGCAAAGGATGAATGGTGTGCAGGGAAAGAATCAGGTTTATGTAGTGAATGAGACAGTTTTGTGCAGGACTCCCACCTCATTTATTGAAGAATTTAGGTGTGTAGTGAAAGAGGCAGAGAATTGCAGAAGAGAAAGGATGGCCACATGATTAAGAAAGTTGGCTGCTGCCCTGAAGAACTGGATTCTATTCCTGCTTCTGCTACAGAATTCCTGCATGATCCTGGGCAAGTCACTCAACAATTTTCAGTTAGCCACTCACTGTGTGTTCCTCATTTTCTGGGAGCCCAACTAGACATATGGGCCCAGATTTGCAGAAGTGCCAAGCAAATAAAATGCTATAGGAATGCTATGTATTCTGAAAATATCACACCCTAGGCGTCTCAAGTTGGGCACTCAAAATTAGTGGATATTCTTGACAAGTTTGGTTTTAATATCTCTATGCCTGAGATCCCTGTAAAATGAAGATGGTACCACCTGATCTCAAAAGGGTGTTGTAAAGACGCATTCATTAATATTTGTGAAGTAGGCCGATATTAGAGAAAGAGGACCATAAAATGCCCATGAGGAAATTAATAATTTTGTATTTAATGCAGGGTTTGGGTGGTTTGCATTAAATAAAGTTTGGGGCCACACACTGACTGAGGAAGATAAAAATAAATATTGAAAAACTAGCTTTCACTGAATGAGGCAGGAGTCCTGTGATCATGTAATTTAAAGACTGCATCATAATACAGAGAGAGAGAGAGAGATTGAACAATAGCCAACAAGTCTTGTCCAGAAAAAACAGGCAACTTTAATTTACCTTCACTCACCATCAGTAAATCACTGGAAAAATTAAAAGCTTAACTAGATAGATATGTCTTTACATGTGTCTTAAAGTGGCCAAATTTGGGCTGTAATGGAAAAAAAGCCGTAGTGAATTTCAGAGAAAAAAGCCCTCAACAGAGAATGCTCTTCCACTCCTTTCCTGGAGTTCAACTCTAAGGACACGCAATAAGAGCATCTTCACTGAACGTAGCTATAATAATGGAGAAAGGCTAACTGGAATCTGGTATACTTTGGTCTTTACAGAAATCATAGACATGTAGGACTGAAAAGGTCCATGACAGCTCATCCAGTCCAGCCCCATGCACTGAGGCAGAACTAAGTATTAGCTAGACCTTCCCTACCAGATGTTTGTCTAATATATTCTTTAAAACCTCCAATGATGGAGATTCCAACTAACCTAAATCTCCCTTGCTGCAACTTAAGCCGATTACTTCTTGTCCTGTCCTCAGTGGATAAGGAGAACAATTTATCACCCTCCTTTTTATAACAACCTTTTACATATTGAAGGCTGTTATTATGTCCCCTCTCAGTCTTATCTTCTCCAGACTAAATAAATCCGTTTTTTTCAATCTTTCCTTATAGGTCATGTGTTCTGCCTTTAATCATGTCTATTGCTCTCCTCTGGACTTTCACCAATTGGTGCACATCTTTCCCGAAGTGTGGTGCCCAGGACTGGACAAAATACTTCAGCTGAGGTTTTACCAGTGCTGAGTAGAGTGGAAGAATTACTTCTCGTGCCTTACTTATAACACTCCTGCTACACAAAATAATTTTGTTTTTTTTTTTTTTTTGCAACAGTAATACATTGTTGACTCATATATAGTTTGTGATCCAGCTATAGCCCCCGAAACCTTTTCTGCAGTACTCTTTCCTAGGCAGTAATTTCCCATTTGATATCTGTACAATTTGTTATTCCTTCTAAGTGTACTTGCATTTGTCCTTATTGAATTTCATGCTATTTATTTCAGACTATTTCTCTAAGTTTATCGAGATCATTCTGAATTCTAATCCTGTCCTCCAAAGTGCTTGTAATCCTTCACAGCTTGGTATCATCTGCAAGTTTTATAAGTGTACTCTCTGTGCCAGCGGTTCTCAAACTGTGGGTTGGGACCCCAAAGTGGGTCGTGACCCCCTTTGAATGGGGTTACCAGGGCTGGCTTAGACTTGCTGAAGCCCAAGCCCCACTACCCAGGGCCAAAGCCAAAGCCCGAGGGCTTGAGCCCTGGACGCGAGGACTCACGTTGCAGGCCCCCTTCCTGGAGTGGTGGGGCTCAGGCTTTGGCCCCCCAACCCAGGGCACTGGGGCTTGGGCAGGCTCAGGCTTTGGTCCCCCCTCCTGGAGTCGTGAAGTAATTTTAGTTGCCAGAAGGGGGTCGCAATGCAATGAAGTTTCAGAACCCCTGCTCTATGTCATGACTCTTTGAGTTACAGGTTGTTGAAGATCTGATTAAGCCAGTATGGTCTCTTACCATACTTACTATCTTTCCTATGCATTGGGATAGTTTTCTCTTGTGCCCTTAATAACATCTCTTTAAAAAACTGCCAACTCTTCTGAAATCTTTTCTCCCTTAGACTTGTTTCTCATGGTATCTTGGGGCTTGTCTTCACTACAGGGGTAAGACGACTTAAGTTACACTACTCCAGCTACATGAATAACGTAGCTGGAATCAACGCAGCTTAGTTCAACTTACCATGGTGTCTTCACTGCACTACATCTATGGGAGACGCTCTCCCGTTGACTTACCTTAATCTTCTCGGGGAGCTGGAGTACCGGGGTCGACCAGAGAGCATTCTCCCATCGATTTAGCAGGTCTTCATTAGACCTGCTAAATTGATCTCTGCTTCATCAATTGCAGCAGCATTGATCTCTCCATAGTGAAGACCAGCCCTTACATACCAATTCTCTGAGTTTGCTAAAGTCTGCCTTCTTAAAGTCCATTGTCTTTATTCTGCTGTTTTCCCTCCAACTATTCCTAAAACTCATGAACTCTTATAATTTCATGATCACTTTCACCCAATCTGCCTTCCACCTTCAAATTCTCAACCAGTTTCTTTCTATTGGTCAGAATAAAATCTAGAACAGCCTCTCCCCTAGTTGCTTTCTCCATCTTCTGCAATAAGAAGTTGTCTCCAATGCATTACAAGAACTTGTTGGATAATCTGTTCCCGGCTGTATTATTTTCCCAACAGAGGTCTGGGTAGTTGAAGTCCCCATCACCATCAAGTCCTGTACTTTGGATGATTTTGTTAATTGTTTATTGATAATTATCAAAAACTGGCCAATAGATCAGTAACTTTTAAATTCCTCTGAACAGCCATAAGTAAAGGGCAGGAGAGATCTTCCTTTAAAGTCACATACAAAGACTAGTCACTTTATTTGTGGATTTTCAGAGCAGTAAGGAAAGCTTTTAAAATATTTAGAACAACTGTACCTTGCACTTATAAAGCAGCTTTCATCCAACGATCTCAAAGCACTGTACAAAAGATAAAGATTTAAAGATGTCAAACTGAAGTTCTAGGAAGTTAAATGATTTGCCTAAAATCACATGGGAATCTACCTTGATATTTACATTTTACATTTTTAAGATTCCTTGGTTATTCTTTGATTAATCTGCAGAGTCAAGAGAAGATAATGCACATCCCAAAACACAGAAGAGATTTTTATTTCACACTTCCATAAAGCAGAAGAGTAGAAATACATCTCAGGTTGAAAATAAATGTCAAGTGTTTTAGATTAATCTACTGATTTAGAAGAACTGTATTCTGATATTTGAACTCATGAGAATAACAGTATTGCTGGCAGGACAATAGAAGACTACACAATTTATTTTGGTAATTGTCATCTCATATCTTTACATCATGTCACAACATGATGTCACACCAGTATAACATTCTGCATGAAGATGCAAACATCTCGGGGAAATAGTTGATTGATTTGGGGGACTATACTGCCCAATTCTAACATTAAATGGGGATTTTCAGGTGATGCTGATTATAAGGTATCAGTTTCCCATTAAGAAGATAAAGTAATTTAATACAACTACCATTTATGTGAGGCAGCAGGATTTTGTGGACTGAGTTCTAATTCTAGCTGTAATACTGACCCTGTCTGTGACCTTAACTGCTTGCTGACTGGAAGTCACTTAACTGCTCGCTGACTCAGTTTCCCCATCTACAAAATGGGAATAATGATGCTTGCTTACCTAGCTCACTGGGAAGTTGTGAGCATCCGACAACTTTTGTGCAGTACTTTGATGACATAAAGATTGGAATAAATGGTAAGTAGCCATATTCTCCCAATGTTCACATATCTGTCCAAGAAATTTTGGTGCTCTGCAAATACAGACAGTGGATAGAAAAGAAAAAGCAATAAAAACAAACTCTCCCGCTTGAATGAAATCATGTGCTATGGGAAAGGGACTCTTGTAGAGAACCATTGTAGAAGGAAGGGGGAAAGGAAAGGCTCTGCCTCCTTCTGTAGACAAGTTATATCACTCTCTCCAAATGATAGCATTCACTGCCTGAACCTGGACAAGGCCACAATATCAATCAAAGCCTGTTCCCATTAGGAGTGTGAGAAGTGTCCATGCCATGCTCTGGGGAGGCTATAATCAGCCCTACTGTCAGCCAGGTGTGCGGCACAAATTCCAGAATTCAGTAAAAAAGAAATCAAATCTGTGACCTTTGAGACTTTGACATTCACTTCTCTGTGGTACTGTACATGAGCTGCTGGTTTCCCCTTGGCTTCTTTGTCTCTCTATATATTCCAAAGTACTTCAAAGAGAGTACTCAGAATAAGACATTGCGAACTACTGCATTGTAAAGCAATGCACCACGATCCAGGTCACTCACAATCAACTAGCTTGAAGGCTTTGTAACTTATTAACCAACCTTCTCTCCAGGCATTGTTCACAGTTTTGCGGCCACAACCAATGAGCCTGTTGCAAGCACCAGCAGATAGTATGCTATTGAAAGTTACTCTATTGTGCCGTCCCTAGGCAAGGCTGGTTTATGGGAAGCAGGGTTTCTCAGAGTGAGAGTTGTAGTACTCCTTCCACCAACAGATGTTGGTGCAATAAAAGATATATCCCACCCACCTTGTCCCTTCCAAATATGGCTCCTTACGTGTCCAGCACTAAGCTTTGCTAGCCCCACTGTGTGACCACTTCTCTGTGCAGTGGTAGAATGAAGCGGTGTTCTCTGAGAACTAATGGTAGAAGTAAGTGCTGGTTTTGATGAGCGATAATATTCCATTAGAATGTTAGTACTTTAGTGGTGACCTAGTAGCTCTATGAGAGAAAAACTGATATTACAGGTGTAATTTGCCTCATCTACCTGGTACGTTAGGCAGAACTTAAGCAGTTAAATATAGAGTAGCTATGTTCCAGCCAAAGAGAATAAGTATCTCAAAAAAATGGGAGCCACTTGAGTATAAAAGAAAAAGCTGGTTCTGAAAATGCAAATTGATGCAGCTCTGCTTATAAAAACATGAAATCTCGATGCCTCAATTCATAAAAGAACTGTTATCCCGGGCAGCACTTAAGCACTAGCTTAAGTACTTTTCTTAACTGAGGCTTATGCCTTCAACAGAAGTGCAGTAGTGATACTGAAAGGATAGGAGCTCTAGTGCCACCTAATGAAATCATGATTTTAAAACAAGAGATGTGTAGAAGCAATTTGGACAGCCAATCGGATTAAAGGAACAAGCACATAGTGAATGGTAGATAGGCATTAGCACTGCAGCTAATTCATAGTGAAATAGGGAGAAAGATGGAGGTGGCATAAAAGAGAGTGTTTTTCCCCACACTTACTGTGTTAAAAGGCCTGACTCTCCAGAGGCAGAAGTCACAGTCTGGAAACCGGGACTATTTAATTAAAATAGTGAGGTCATAGTATCACAGACAACTCCCTCAATTAGATTCCTGCCCTCACTCCACTCAAGAAAATCTGCCTGTGACAGAAGGGCCACAAAGATCTGTGCTGTGGGTTCAATTACATAGGTCAGTCCTCAAATATAGACCTTTTAAGAGATCAGAAATATCAACCCAGGATGTTACACTGAGATCAGTGCAGATGAGAAACAGACATATTAAGACATATGAACAAATTGGATCTTGTTTGTAGTCAGGCTCCAAGTCAGCAGAATGTTTCCAAGTGAGCAAGATAGCCTATAGAGCAATGATACAGGCCTTTTTCTCTTGTGCTGCTAGACATCTGGCAGCTACATTAACTGGCATACTAAACTTATGTTGGTCCTCCAAAGTATTCAAACTAAATTTGTTGAAGGGTTATAGAGGAGTGAGCAACCCCCACAACCAATCAGGGGATGACTTTCTCAGAGTTGGTAAAACTGATACACAAATTGAATGTGATCCAGTACTGTTGTTTTTGATGCCTAATGATTTAAATCCATGTGTATTTGAAATTTCTTGTTTGGGATATATTTTCAAAGGACTGCAAGGAAGACAGGATTGAAAATGTCTTTTTGTGTGTGCACCTGGACCTATTTGGCAGGTGTGGGTGAAAACAATCATGGCATGTTGCTTAAGCAGGATTGCATTGTCTACAGTAGAAGTGTGAAGCAGTAATAATGTTAAAAGTTAATGGGACTGGTTTAGTAAGAAGTTTATGCGGGGACTTTCACACTTATTGAGGAGACAGTAAATTGAAATACTGCAATTTCTCCATTATCTTGGCTTGGGGTGGTTCACACAAGATTCTAAGAAGTAAACTATCCATGCCTTTACAGCTATACCGAGGTGTGGGGCATATTCTGTAACTGCATTGTCAGCTTTCACCACTGATAGGTAAAGATGTGCTGAAGCTCCTCAGTTTCACTATTATCATTCAGTGGGCAGAGAATATTTATGAAATGTATTGAGAGGTCACCTGATGCCAATGCATATAATCTGGCAGTTGCAAATGCCGGTACAAGGTCCTATTTCTTATTAATGAACATAATGGGGCATTATTCCCTGCCCAAGAAAAACCGATCACTTGGCATCATGAATTGTTAATTCTGTTCATTTTATGATAGGAATCAGCAAACGAGGTCATCCTTCCCTGATCTCCCTTGTCTTCTTTTACTTATTCCCCAGATTGCTCTGCCTGGACACTTTAGACTCATAGAGTTTAAGGCCAAAAAGGAACACTAGATCATCTACCCTGACTTCCTGCATGTCACAGGCCTTTAAACCCCACCCCTCAGTTACCCCTGGAATGAGCCAGTTTGAATTCATCTCTCTTTAAAATAAGCGACCAGAATTGTACACAGTGAGATCTTACCAGTGCCTTGCACAATTATATTAATATTTTCCTACTGGAAGTAGCTCGCCTGATACATCCTGGGATCACATTTGCCTTTTTCACAGCCACATCATATTGGTGGTTCATAGTTATCCTGTGATCAACTAATACACCCAGCCCTCTCTCTTCCTCAGTCATTTTCAACTGTTGAGCCGTCAGTTTATAGTAGAAATTCGTATTAGTCCCTAAGCGCATGACCTTGCACTTTATACTATTAAATTTCATCCCATTTCTGTTATTCCAGTTCTCTAGGTCATCCAATTCTTCTTGTATAATATTCCAATCCTCCGCTGTGTTGACAATGCTTCTCAACTTGATGTCATCAACACATTTCATTAGCACATTCCTACTTTTTATGCCAAGGTCATTAATGAAAATATTAAATAAGGCTGTTCCCAACACTGATCCTTGAGGAACTCCACTAATAACCTCCCTCCAGCCTGAAAATTCACCTTTCATCACAAACCTGTTGTCTTCTCCCCTTACCGTCTTTACAATTCTTATACTAATTCCCATCTTCTCCAGATTAACTACTAATTTCCTATGTGGTACCATATCAAATGCCTTACTGAAGTCCTGATATATTAGATCACATTTCCCTGACCTAAGAAATCAGTTACTTTTCAAAGAAGATATTTAGACCAGCACAATTTGCCTTTGGTAACTCATGTTTCATCCCATTTTTCATTTATCTCCAAGTATTTAATTATTCTTTCCTTTAAAATTTGTTCTAAAGATTTGCATAGTACTGAGGTCTGACTAATGAGTCTGTAGTTGCCCAGATCATTTTTTCCCTTTCTATAAGTACAATGTTAACTATTCTCCAGTCACACAGTACTATCCCACAAATTGATAGATTTATTAAAAACTTGCTACTGGACTTGAAATTTCATGTGCCAATTCTTTCAGTATTCTGGGATGGAAATTATCTGAGCCTCCCCATTTGAACACATTAATCTCCTTAGAGTTTTGCTTCCTCTTTGGATGTGGTAATTTCCATTTCTATATACTCATTTCCATCAGCAATTTTACCTTCATGCTCATGTTCTTTATTATCCTTCCATTTAATTTAAACTGAATCAACTCATGATCACTCAATCCAAAATTATTTCTTATGACCAGCTCTTCTATAATATTGTCACTACTTACCAAAACCAAATCTAAAATTGTATTACCCCTTGTAGATGACTAATTGCAGCACTAATATAGACAACTGAACCTAATGGACAGCAAAACTTTAAGAATGCTAAAAAATTAATCACAGTTTTTATTATTTAAAGGTGCAATTTAAAATCAAAGTCACGTGAAGCACAATATTTGACGCTCATGTAGAGATAAATGGACAGATTCTTAACTAGTGTAAATTGGTGTGATTCTCACCAGCTGGCCCAAATTCAACATTTTAAAAGGCATTATATACTATATTTCAAGGTTCCTAAATAAGGATGAGGAGAACTTTGCACGCTTAAGGTAATATTTCCTTCCATTTATACTTTGCAGGCACAAGCAGGCCTACAACAAAAGTATTAATTCATATCAGCAATCTGTCTTTTCATGGTGCAGGGCTGCGAAATCACCCACATATGATGGCCCTTTTACACCCTTACATCACACGGATCTTTCCACCCACATCTACAACTTTGAGAAATGAACTGCATATTTTTTTAATATGCGTCACCACCTAGGAGGAAGAATTCCATCCCCTATTTCCACAGAAACCCCCTAGACAAAGCTTGTTGACTTAGACTTTGCACATGGATGAGAATTTGGTCTATAAAACTTGTGAGAAACAACTTATTTCCTATGTTATTCTTTGTTTCTTTTTTCTTTACATATAATAATATTTACAATCTGAAAGGCTAGCAGGGTCAAGGAAAGGAAAGCAATCCTATCAAGGTGGGCCCAAGTAAAAAAAGGCGGCCGGGGGGGGGGGGGGGACTTTTATCAGTTTAATCAGTGAAAATAAACAACACATGGAAAAAAAGGTTAAACCACTATTTGAAATCAGATATCAACACATTTTTGTTCTTAAGGGGATCCTGAAACGATTAAAAGGAATGACACATACAAGAAACTATCAGCATATCCTTAATGTAAAACCCAAACAATGTCACTGTTGACATGCTTACATTCCCTTAGCAAAAGCCTCAATTTTCCAAACAATTACAAACCCACAAAAGACCAGCCACTAATGACTTAAAAAGTGGGTTTGGGACCTAGCCAGATGGCATGAAAAAGTTTGCTCAGATGTTGTGAAAATCAGAGCACGGAAACTACATACTGCCTAGAGTGCCACTATACAGAAATTATACTGTGTAACATAGAGTTTCCATATAACTTAGAGACAACTTCTGTATAGAAACTAAGTAACCTACAGGATTCCAACATACAAGTGCTATCTGATTTATAAATTGCACTATGTGGTCTATAACATTACATAAGCTGGTTTGTGTACATGTATGTAATACATACACACAGTCACCTGTTGTGCTAGTATATCAACTATGTATTGCACCCTTGGATTGCCAAACACAATCCAATTGTCTGATGTAGTGTTCGTTTGACCTAAAATAGTTTTACACTACTGTCCTCCTAGTCAAGTAGTGTCCAAGAAGCTAACAAATTCACCATTACAGCTTGGCTACCAGTCCAAGTAAGGGAAACAGATATGTTTTGAATTAGAAACTCTTTATTTAAGTGTACAACTGACTTTGATAAATAATATGGCGGTTTTCAAACTTGATTTCTGTGAAGCGCCAATGTTCTGTAGTAGCCTTCTTGGTTGTCTGCAGAATGAAACATTTTAGACATCGAAGACATTTTAGACTCTAGTTAAGGTCTCTTAACATCATTTTAACTGCAGTATGAATGGTACTTTTTGCTCTGTTTGATGCACCCTGTGTAATGAGTGGGCCCCCTCTACTGGCCCCACAGCAGCTAAAATCACATTTAGGATTGGGTGGCTTATAACCTCTCCAGCATAGAGCAGCCACCCCATTACTGGTCACATTCCCTCCAGAACTGAATTAAGGGAGCAGGGGTTTTATAGCCATCCTCAGAGCACAGCAGCCGCTGAACCAAGCTGCCTTCCCACCCACAGGAAGTGACACTGGGGAGTAAGTGGAATTTATAGCCTCTCCTCCTCATCACTGGACCAACTACTACCCTGAGAAGGCCTCTACCATTGGCCCCTCCCCAAGAGATGACATCAGAGAGTGGGCAGCTTTATTGAATAGCTACCAATGTCAAGAGAGCCCAGAGTATCAAGACACTCCTTTATAAGCAGTCTGAGATATAAGAACACCTCTCTACCATTTATTTTATTTTTTCCCAAGGAATGTGAAGGGAAGGATTTTATCCATTCTGTAACCAATTATTTAAAATTTTATTGGTGACTTCAATCTTCCCCTGTAAATATCTAAACTGCTCACTCCAAGCAACTTATCACTAAAGAAAATAGTAAGTCAGGCATTGAAGGTGAGCTATTCAGATCACTGGCAACTCATTTTGATTGATCTGAATAGATCAATAATGCTAAAAAAATCAGCAATACGAATTTTTGTGAAATTCAATTTGATATTGATCATGAGTAAAACTTTCTACTACTGTCTTTGATCACCTGGATCACCTGGATCAATCGGTCTTCAATTGTCGTTAAGACTGCGCCAATCACAACATGTCCGCCATTTTTCTCGCATTCTTGCCTTTGTTCTCCACATTCGTCCGAGACGTTTAACAATGTCATCTTCCCATCTTCTTGGAGGCCGACCAGGTGGTCTTTTCTGTTCTTGCAGGTACCACTCAGCAATGATTGCGGTCCACCTATTGTCCGTGAGCCGTGCTGTGTGGCCCACCCATCACATCTTGTTATATCTGCTTTCCACGACAATATCTTTCACACTGCTGCATTCTCTGATCATTTCATTTGGGATGCGATCCAGAAGGGAAATTCTCAACATAGCCGTTCCATTCCCCTTTCAGCTACCAACAGCCGCTGCTCTTCTCTCTTCATCAGTGCCCATGTTTCACTGCCATACAGCATGGCTGGCAGCATTGAATTGAAGATATTTGTACGTGTGGTCTTGTCAATATTTCCTTTGAAGATGTCCTTGATGGAATTTAACGCACAGCATCCTGCCCGAATCCTTCTCAAGAGTTTGCCGTTCAGATCTTGGCACATATTAACTTCTTGGCCCAAATATATGTACTGTTCCACTTCTTCGATTTCTTCTCCTGTAACCGTTATTCGGGCTTTTTGTAAGACGTCTAATCGCATGTATTTCGTTTTGCAGCAGTTCATTTTCAGGCCGACCTGACTGCTTTTCTTGTCGAGTCTTCGTAGCATGTTCTGCAGTTGGTTGGTTCTTTTGGCAATTAGTACGATGTCGTCCGCGAATCTGAGATGAGATATGTCTTTGATATTGCTAGATATTAAACAATAGAATTATTTCCTTATGGTTTAGATTACTTTTTGATTTTCTATTGTTTCATTCTTATCCAAGGGTTTGTTTATTTGGGGTTGGTGGGGGGGGGGTTGACTTCCTTGATTTCTTAAGTCTTACATACTTTTAAATTTATCTTTTAAATATTAATTTTTAAAAAGAATATTTCTTTACTATTTTTGGGAATACACTTCTTCAGTGGAAAATAGTCCGTAGTGGAGGTAGAGGAGAAAATGGTTGGGGGAAAGGGTAAGTTTTCCTACCATTTACTTAAAAAACATCTGTTCCTTTAAAGCTGTTTTTTTTTCCATTTGCATCCTTTATCATCAACATCAACACCATCTTTCTCCATAGCCTATTTTCAAAGCAGCCACCTGTGAGGTTTTCCTGGAGACATAAGTGTTGGCTGGGCTGGATTCCACCACTCACTGCTTCTAGAATCACTTCCCAGGTGTCTTCAGTTCCACTTGGGAAAGCCAAGCCACCTATTCTTTCTACAGACATACAGCTGCAATGCCCACTGAAGTCAGTGGGAACTGTGGATGCAAATCTGAGAGTAGAATTTGGCTATAAATCAAAAGTTGTTAATTGCTTTGGATATTGCTTTTTGAAACAGAAGAAGTTAAAGAAATGATGTAGCAAGAAAGCATTGGTAGAAGTAGCAAGAATAGAAAGTAATCCTAGAGAGCTAAAATACCTACAGGCTTTAAGATTAAATAGACAATTTAGACAAAAAATTACTTTTAAAAAATAATCATTAAAACAAGGGGGGGAAATTATTTACTATTTTCCCAACCAACTATTTCCTTTCATACATCTGATTTATAATGGGCATATGAATATTTACTATGTAAATGCAGTGATCTGGTAATGAGACTTGTGATAGAATAACCCGCATCATAGGAGATTTAATTATAATATTACTAAACACCCAAGCACCTAATACGAGGAAACTTGTATCCAAAACATTATTACATAATTCAGCAATTAAACAACTATGTCTGCTGCTGATGGCAATTTTTGCTTGCATATCCAAATTTATGAAGATTTACTCACAGCTAGACAAATTTTGTTGTGATATACCAGTGTAAATCCAGAAAGCGAAGAATGGAGTTTCTCCGAACATACACCAGTAATATAACTGAGATCAAATGTTTGCCTATTATTTGCTAAATCAGAAGTAGGGACATATAAATCTCATTTACTAAATAAGTGATTGGTAAATCGCTCAATAAAGAATGTTGTGCCTTTCAAACTCAACATATCCAAACTACTTTGACAGCTACAAATAAGATATGGGTATTGCAGTGACTGTATAGTCAAATGCGTCAGTCATTATGTACTCAGTAATAGCTCAATCACAGTCCAAATAAAACCATACAAATGTCACTCCTGCCTACGGAGCTTTATAAATGAAGCAATTAAGGGGACAGCAGAGTGCAAGCAGAAGCAGCCAAATTTGCTCAAGGATTACAATGGGGAGTTCTATTTGGGCAATCAAGTTTAAACAGCAAACCTGCCAAGGCACACGGATTCTCTGTGGGATAAAACGGATTTCCGGTCCCACACTGAGGAGGAGCTAAATGGGAAAATTTTGCCTATAGTGAGGCAAGAGAACATTTGTCATTTCAATTACTGCAAGTTTTTTTTATCAATGGCAGTATTAGTATTATTGACCTCAGATTCTGGGAATATGTGACTAGCAAAAATGGGCTGTTAACTGCCTACAATTATGTGGTCGGTCCATCTATATTACTATTTCCAGTCTGGAGTGCTGAGGATAGCATTTTCAGAAATGCCACTAAGATACAGCATATGATAGGTTGGTGAGGAAAAGACATAGAAGAACCATTCCAGCAGACATGAAGTCCCCAAGTGTAAACTTAGTGGTGGCCAAATACTATAGTGATTACATATTTATAGTGCATTAGATAGGCAAAATGGTAGATGTGGTAAAATGGGTCACTGCTCTGTTAAATTCTATGGACTGACTGTGCTGAGTAAATGGCAGAAAAGTAAGTTCAAATTACCTCCTTGGTTGGCAATATCAGATCTCCCTGTCATCTTTTTGTCCTGGTTTGACACAGAACAAGTAGCTGAGTAACATTATAATGGTTCAGAGGAGACAATGTTGGACCACAATTGTTATGATAGCACCACTTTGGTTACTTTCCCCTAAACGGAGTCAGGGCCGCCCAGGAGGGGGGCAAGTGGGGCAATTTGCCCCAGGCCCCGGGCCCCGCAGGGGCCCCCACAAGAGTTTTTTGGGGCCCCTGGAGCAGGGTCCTTCACTCGCTCTGGGGGCCCCGGAAAACTCTCACGAAGACCCCCCACCCCGCCACCGAAGACCCCAGGCCCCCTGAATTCTCTGGGCGGCCCTGAACGGAGTTACTTGTTTGAGGGGAGATGTTTCTTCTGACCACAAGTCAGGACTGGCTCTATTTTTCTGCAACATTTATGTAAAGTAGCATGCATCTGACCTTTTTTACTTTTCTTTGACCCCCTACATGGGTTAGGAAACAAGAAGATTGTGCATCTATCCAAGCAGAGAGCATGGGGGGCAGATAAGGGACTCAGTCTCTCCCACAGCACATTGGTGTCAAAGGCAGCTACGACCACAGAACGATTAGCAGAAGAAGCTCTATCAGATAAGGCAGGTGTGCACACCTGGTACAGAGCCTTTGTCAGAGTGGGGCACTATGAAAACTGTGGTGTATAGGAACTGGGTAGTATCAAGTGTATTATCCATTCCCTTCAGTTTCATAAATAATGTCTCCTATCTAGGAACTGCATAATACAGTAAAAGCTGTGTTATCCAGCACTTTACCAACCGGAAAGCTCTTTAACCCGGCATTTCGGGGGATGGGGGGGAGTGCAGGGTGTGGACTCTGGGACAGAGTTTGGGTGTGGGAGGGGGCTCAAGGAAGGGAGTTGGGGCATGGGAGGGCTTTGGGGGTGCCAGATCCAGGCAGTGTTCACGTCGGGTGGCTCCCCGCAAGAGGCAACATGTCTCTGCTGCTCCTAGGCGGTGGAACAGCCATGGGGACTCCATGCGCTGTCCCCGCCCCGCCCCACCCCGAGCGCTGGCTCCACAGCTTCCATTGGCTGGGGACTGTGGCCAATGGGAACTGCAGGGGCAGCGCCTGTGGGCAGAGGCAGCATGCAGAGCTGCCTGGCCATGCCACCACCTAGGAGCAGCAGGGACAGATTGTCGCTTGAGGGGAGCCACCCAAGGTGAGCACCACCCGGACCCGGCACCCCAAAACCCCTCCCACTTCCCAACCCTCTGACACACGTCCCCTCCCACATCCAAACTCCCACCCTCTTAGTTAGCCAGAATTTTGGACTTACCAGCACCCTCCATTCCCCCAACATGCCGTATAACAAAGCTTTTACTGTAAATTGATTTTTGAAACAGGGAGACATGCTATGAGCTTGCTCCATTTACTCCCTTTAAAAGTTAGTGAACCTTCTAGTGGCCCTCACTGTCTTCTGTGTTTGAGAAGCCACCAGAACCCTGCAAAGCAGAAGTGCATCCATGTAGCTAGTTCTGGCATGTTGTATATTGTTAGTGTAAATGGTTATTTGGACCCCCACTGTGCCCATGTGGTTTCTTCATATAACTATGTTGTATAAAAATCAAAAGACACAACAGAAATCTATAGGTAGCTTAGTCTTAAGCCCACCATTGCTGCTAGCAACATTATGGAGAAGAATTTAATAAATCAACTCCACGGTGAATCATTTCTACCTTTCCTTACATCAGGAATAGTAAAAGTTGCTTGAATCAAATATACAGTTCATGGATCCCATTGCATCAAAAATCAGCCAACCCAATCCAATGGCATTCCAAGCATTGCATCACAAGCTGGTCAACAGCATTACATTCCAAAGCGGAGAGACATATACTAAACTGGGGCCCAGAAAGATACCCCTTCCCCCACCCCCCAGATTTTAAGGAATGAAGTTGATTTAGGATTTGGATTAAAAACGTAAAGGATGAAGACTGCTGGGAAGTTGGGTCACTTCAGAATAACCTCACCAAATAGATGTGAGAACTACTGTTATGCATAGGGGAAAAAATGGAGAACACTAATTTTTAATTGGTTTTTCAGTTATAGGTAACCATTTAAGAGACATCAGTAAGATCTCTCCTGGGTATCACTGTTAGGAAAACGTTATTGGAAAAAGATACTCCTATACAAAGTGTGACAGGGTCAGGCCAGATGGCTACAGAAGAATGATAGAAGATACATATATTAGCCCCAGATTAAGCAGGTCCCTTTTCTCTGAGTAAGATAATGGGCTGTTCCAGAACAATCACGAAGTTGCTGGAACCAATTAAGGCAGGCTAATTAGGACACCTGGAGCCAATTAAGAAGCTACCAGAATCAATTAGGACAGGCAGGCTAATCAGGGCACCTGGTTTTAAAAAGGACCTCACTTCAGTTAGTGAGGCGCGTGTGAGGAGCTGGGAACAAGAGGTGCGCAAGGAGCTGAGAGTGAGTAGGCCTACTGCTGGAGGACTGCAAAGTACAAGCGTTACCAGACATCAGGAGGAAGGTCCTGTGGTGAGGATAAAGGAGGTGTTGGGAAGAGGCCATGGGGAAGTAACCCAGGGAGTTGTAGCTGTCACGCAGCTGTTAGAAGAGACACTGTAGACCGTTGCAATCCACAGGGCCCTGGGCTGGAACCCGGAGTAGAGGGTGGGTGCGGATTCCCTCCATCCCCCTCAACTCCCTATTTGAGACAAGAGGAGGTGATCTGGACTGTGGGTCCCACCAGAGAGAAGGTCCCTGGCCTATCCCCTGACCCACTAGGTGGGTCAGCAGAGACTGCGGGGATTGTTCTCCTCCCTTTCCCCATGCTGGTCAATGCTGAGGTTAGCTGAGTGAATGGCAGGTTTGAGCCACTAGCAAAAGTGGCCAAACTGAGGGCTGCCGTGAATCTCTGAGGCGAGCAAATCTGCCAATAAGCGCAGGACCCATCAAGGAGGAACTTTGTCACAACTGGTATCAGGAGTGGGATAAAGTATGCACAGCATGGCAGAAGAAGGAGGGTGAAAACAAAAAAAGAAAAAGGAGAGGGTTTATTTTTTTTTTCACCACAATGGATGACGTACTGCGGGCACTGATACAAGCCATGGCTGCCCAGCAGGAGGCTACTCATGTCCAGGCAGCCGCCCAACAGGAGATAGTGCAGCTGCAGCAAGAGACTAATCATCTGCTGATGGACCAGGCTGCTCAAGACCATGATATGTTGCGGGAACTGGTAAAGCAGGTAAAGACCCTTACAGAGCTGAACCACGGCCATGATGGGACGCAGATCATACGGGCCATTATTGGCTGCAGAGAATGACACTGGAGGATGATGTAGAGGCATACCTCCTGGCCTTCGAGAGGACAGCCCTACGGGAGGCTTGGCCTCGAGATCAGTGGTCTGGCATCCTTGCCCCATTCCTGTGTGGGGAGGCCAGAAGGCCTACTATAATATGTCTGAAGAGGCTGCGGCAGACTACCCCCAGCTGAAAGCAGAGATCCTGGCCAGATCTGGGGTAATGACCACAGTGCGGGCCCAGCAGTATCATGAATGGAGGTACCAGGAAAACAAAACCCCTCGGTCCCAATTATATGACCTTATCCATCTCGCATAAAAGTGGTTATGAACCGAGTCCCAGAGTCCGGAGGAGATACTAGAGGTTCTGGTCATCGACCGGTACATGAGAGGACTACAGCCAGACCTTTGCGCCTGGGTAAGCCAGAACGAACCCTCCACCTACGATGAGCTTGTCACACTGAGAGGTAGAGAGGCGAAGGACGGCAATGGAGCTGACCCAACCAGTTAAGGAAGAGGCACCCTGGGTTAAACTAGCAGCACCAAGCCCCAGAGCTCGGGCAGCTGGACAGCCAGGAGGGCCCAGGTGGAAAAAGAGAGGGGCTGAATGACGGCCCACCGGAGGCCACAAAGAGTCGGAGCACTGAGGGGGAAGAGAATAGTGTCATTAGACTGACCAAACCAAGAGACCAGGGAATGCCTAGGGCCCCATACAGATGTTACGCCTGCGGGGAGTGGGGACACATAGCTGCACAGTGTCCCAATGCCGAGGAGCCTATGCAGTGTAACCTGGGGAACTGGGCAGACCCATGCTCCCTAATCCATCTGGTGGAGGCCACACTAACCCCACATATGTACACCAGACCAGTAAAACTAAATGGGACAGAGACCACGGCACTGGTTGATTCGGGGAGTGTGATCACGCTTCTTTCAGGGAAGCTTGTGAAGCGTAGTCAGCTGCTACAGGCAAAGTGCACAGGGATGACATGCGTCCATGGGACAGTTAGTTACTACCCCACCAGCCCAGTAAAAATTGAAATCCAGGGGAACACTATTGAGGTAGCAGCAGGTGTAGTCCCTAAACTCTCATACCCGGGGCTCATAGGGAGGGACTTCCCAGGATTTGGAGACTTACTCCCAGTAGGGGGATTGAAGAAAGGGGGAAACCTTGAAGTTAGTGAGGCATCCACAGTAAACTGTCAACCCCCAATCTGCTCTGAAATATCCCCAGATTTGTTCTCTACTCTCAGGCAGGGTAGAAGGATGAAAAGGGAAAGAAGGGCAGCTAAGGCCTTGGGGACCCGGATCCTGACCCAGGGACAGAGGGTCGCCCTTGTGGGCAGGCGGATCAGGGTAGCTGGAAAGGAGGCTGCCCCGGAGGAGGAAGCACCCAAGCCTGACCACCACCCTAATGTCTCTGAACCAGGAGAGGCAACAGAGACTGGCCCCCTAGCACTTGGGCAGATTATCCCCGGGAGAGAAAATTTTGGATGGGACCAAGCTGAAGACCCAAAGTATGACAACATTAGGAAGGAGGTGACAGAAATAGATGGGGTCCCTGTGGAAGGGAAAACCCAGGAACCAGGACCAGGCAGAGGAGGAACTTCGTCACAAAAGGTATAGTTTATTACTGAAATTTGACAGAAAGTGGCCAATGAAAATAAGTTTGCCAATGCGCTGATGTAGAAAACAAGGTTTTTGTGTTTCCAGACATTATACAAGCTACTTTCAACCACAGAAATTGTTTACTAGTTAATTTACTGACTTTAAACAATTAAATAATGCAAGCATTTTGTAGCCCAGCAAATATCAGGTATTGTACTTACTGAAGATAAGACATACTTTTTTTCACCTGTACTAAACAGGAAATAACATTAAAAGGAAAAAGGGAGTGCTAGGCCTGTCTGGATCCAGAATCAATACAATGTAGCTGAGCTCCTTTAACACCAATTAAACATGCTAAAATACAACTTACAATAAAACTTTTTCACTAGGAGGGTGGTGAAGCACTGGAATGGGTTACCTAGGGAGGTGGTAGAATCTCCTTCCTTAGAGGTTTTTAAGGACAGGCTTGACAAAGCCCTGGCTGGGATGATTTAGTTGGGGATTGGTCCTGCTTTGAGCAGGGGGTTGGACTAGATGACCTCCTGAGGTCCCTTCCAACCCTGATATTCTATGATTCTATGAACTACCTCTTGCAACTTTTTAGCTCAATTTACTTTGAGAAGCTCCCTGTAAATAAGAAAACACCCAAAATAAAGCACAATGGAGAAATTGAACTCTGCTCTGAAACCAAGAGATGCCAGCCAGCTGTTTTCCCCATCTGCCTGCCATGCTTCAGAGGGTTCAGTATGCTCCCTCTGAATTAAGAAAAGCTACGGAGACATGGACTGAAAATATCTCAAGAGAAAATGATACAAAATATGATACATTTGGCTCTCAAGTCATTATTTTAAAGTAACATGTGAATGGTGTAGAGATTCTGACCTCAGAATCTGATATTAATCTCAAAGCTCTTGAAAATAAATGTGAAAATCTGACTCACAGAGTGTTAACAATGTGTAAAGGTACTGTATCTACTGATTGATTACCAAATTTAGGTCCTGGAAACTCAAGCAAGAGTAAACAATTTATGACGTGCCTGATAACAGTGACGCTGGATACTTAACATTCTTAGAATCCCGGATTCTAGACCCGTTACAAATTAATATTGAAAATGATCCTCTCTGTGTCATAACAACCATTTTTTGAGGTCTGTAAAAATTCAAGTTCCAGCAACTTCCTGATGAGTTTTTTAAATTTGCCTTCTACTTTATGAACTTTTAAGGTGCACTCACTTCACATTTTCAAGATTTTCTCAGCAACCAGAATGGCTAGAAACATCTATTATTTTTTAAATGAAAGCTGAGATCCTTTGCTGATGTGAACTTTAGGGTACATAACAGGTATATTTCACACCTGGAGTTTGTTGACATTTTGGTGGCAGGAAATTTTATTGAAACAGTTTTTTATGGGAAAATGTCAATTTCAACAAAAAATCATTTTTCTTGCAGGAAAATCAACATTTTGGCATAAAGCAAGCACTTTTGGTCCATTTTGCCTTAAAATGTCATTTTGGTTCTTTTTTGAAAAAAAAAAGTCAAAATGACATTTTAAGGTTCATTTCTAAATGTCAGTTCAAAATGTAAATGTTTGTATCAAAATGGTTTGAAACTTCTTGAAAATGGAAAATTTTCAACTGAAAAATTGTGAAAAAAAAATTTTTGTTTGAAACTTCTCAGAGTAAAAAAATTGGCTTTCTGACCATCTCTAATCCTTACTGACAGTTGCAAGTTCAAATCAGTGCTTCCAACAGGTAATTAACAAACCCAAACAGTTTAAGTTCTGATTTAACCATCCAAATGGAAGATGTGGGTGTCCTTTACAAAGTCTGAACATCACCACCATGTTAGAAAACTAGACTCCATATTGCATACTTATTCCTTCTTAAATATCTTTCTCCCTTTTCAAAATATCTTTGCTTCCTATTATTCTGCTTCTCTCCTTTGACATTTTTTATCTTTCTTCATTTCCTTTCCTGTCCATGTCCTTCTTTCCTGTTAATCCTGTACAACCCTAAACAGTTTAGTTTTTGGTATAATGGCTAGCCCTTTCTTCAGGCTACAGCAATGCTTCCAATTTGCGATTTTAATAGTTAATAATGGTTTCATTTATTTAATTTATTTTTAATTTTATTTGTTGCACAACATAAAAATAACTGCACTAAGTGTTGTACAGGATTTTATTTCTTTTATTTCAGAGCGTACATAAACTCTGAACTCTATAGAACTTTCTTTCATTGTTACAGTTATTGTCCTTTTGTGTTGCGGTGGCTCTAGAGCCAATTCCGTTTCTCATACCTGTTAAAAGCGAGAAATTAATTTAAAAAAAATATGCCTCTCTGAAGTGGCAAAGACATCACCATTTTGTGCCTGGGTTTTAATCATAATTACCTGAAGACAATGGCCTCAGACCTCCCTGTGTTGGCTTTCTGCCTGTGACACTCACCATGAGCAAAACCTCAGATACCACAGGTGTGGGGACCTCTGTTGGTGTCAGTCACACTTTGCATTCTGCTAATGCCAGCCTTAGAGAAACTGAGAGAACTTGTCACTCCCATAGTGCTCTGGAGCATGTCTGCTGGCCTAAAAACAGGAACCCAGCCAAAACCTTTTAAGATTTTTGGAACAAGCAGTGTAAAGTAAAAAAAAAATGGCAGCCATTGGGTAGACAGCTGTCAAGAGACATGCAAAGCTCTTGTTATCCTCTGCTTGACTGGGAGTATGGGAAAGGTCTAAACTCCTTTCTCTTAGCTCCTGTATTGGGTTCCTCTGCCACCTAGTTTTTTCAGAACAACTCCCTCCAGGCACTGACTTTGAATGAAAATACTGGTGTACTCTAAATCAGTTAAAGACTGGTGACAATGTTACCAAGTGGAAGTTGAGGATCGGCCCCAAACATGAATG
>NW_020664522.1:1488898-1558192 GCF_002925995.2 Terrapene triunguis | reverse complement strand
CCGCCGGGGCTCGCCGCCCTCCCCCAGGGGCTCCGGCCGCCCCCCCCCCGGCAAAAAAGCCAGAGCCGGCCCTGCCATAGATAGGATGTCTCCTCTCAATGCTAGAATAATACCTGCTAAGAATCACTGAAACCACTTTCAAGTGCGCACTTTTGTTCCTCCTTTAATTGCTACATTTAATTTTTCCTTCATTCCCATATTTATCAGTTGACTTGGGTAAGGGTAAGAAGCAGCAGTTCCCCTTCAAAGCTGCTTGACTTGTGGGGAGGGTAGAAAAGAGACTTGAAAATGAGATTCATCCCCTGTCGTTCCTCCTCCTGACCTCCTCTTCCTCCAGGAAACTTAGGATTATAAAAACGATCATATGGATATAATAAAAGTGTGACAGAGTTGAAGAAGGTGGGGGGGGGACACATTAGTGATGGCACTTTCACAAATGCAGCTTAAAGAACAGAGGTTTCTGGCTGGCATGGTGGTTGGGTGATAGCACAGTCCCCCTCACTGCCTAGGCTAACAGCACCTAGGAGAACTATAGTGGTAGCAAATTCAACCCCGGTAGCCAGGGCCAGCCTTAGGGAAAATGGCACCCTGGGTGAACTTTCTTTGGCACCCTTTAAGTACTGCTGACCCAGCAGTTGGCGGCCGCCCAGCAGGCAAAGTGGCAGCAGGTGGAGCGGCAGCAGAGCTGCAGGTGTCATGCTGCCTGGCTCCTGCCCCGCAGCCCCCTTTATCCCCTCCTCCCACCCCCCCAGGTGGGCACGGGCCTTCTGCATCCACTTGACCATGGTGCCCTGCCCCTGACCATGGCACCTTGGCCAGTCGCTCATGTCACCTGCCCATAAGGCCGGCTCTGCCTGAATGTCTTGCATTGCTATTAAGGGTATGTCTACACTACCCACCAGATCGACGGGCAGCGATCGATCCAGTGGGGATCAATTTATCACGTCTAGTCTAGACGCGATAAATCGACCCCCAAGCACTCTCCCGTCGACTCCTGTACTCCAGCGCCGTGAGAGGCACAAGCAGAGTTGACGGGGGAGCAGCAGCAGTCGACTCACCACGGTGAAGACACCACGGTAAGTCCCCGCCCCTCCAGTGTAGACCAGCGCTAAGTATCCCCTACCTTAGGAATTGCAGGATAGATATAACTTGCATCCTTTTATTTACAATTGTTTATTCTTGTGTATATAGCTATGCAACTGTTATGATTTTTTCTGTGTACTGAAATTTAAATCTCTGAGAACTTTTCTGTTTATTTTGGTTCTCTCTAGTTGTTTTTCCTTAACCTAAACTAAAAATTTAGACCAGCACTGTCTCTCTGCTCTTTGAGTTTGGTGGAACTGAATCAGCCTGTATGCTATTTACCAACCAGTTACTGTGACAACTACTATTTCTTCTGGTGAAACAAAGGATAGAGTTTAAAAGTCCTGTACAGACCAGTGTGCATATATGATTGTTAATATGCCTTTGAAAAACTCAGATGACTAAGAGAAGTTAAGCTTAACGAAATTCTAGTTCAGCTGGCTGAATTAAAGTTGGAATGTCAGGCATAACTGCAAATTGCCTTGATTTTACCATTTTTAAATTTCATTTTTAATATTTCTAAAACATATTAAATCAATAAGGCATATCTATACAATTGTATACTAACAAAGTCATGGAATTAATACTTCCTGATAAACAGTAAGGAAGGCATGGATACATTACTGGATACCATTCTGATAATGTTTTAAATATATTATTAACACTTGATAGGTTATTTGTAGGAACACTGAAAGCAAACTATTACCTAATAGTCTCTCTTTATATGACTGGTGAAATAGCATTTAGAAAAAAAAGAGTACATTCTGCCCCCCTCTCCCCCCCCATACTATAAATGCTGTCAAGGAATCAGAGGGTATAGAGAAAGGATAAACATCATCATCAAAATGTTGGAGAGACTGCCATTTGAGGAAAGCTTAACAGTACTAAATACCGAGCTACATAACTTGACCAAATGAGGACTAAAGTTGGGGGGGGGGGAGAGATAGTAAAAATAAGATAGGTAGTGCTCTGGGGATTACATAAACTCGTACTGTTTGTGGTAACTGTCTAGAGCAAGGGTGGACAAACTACGGCCCGGGGGCCACATCCAGCCCTCCAGATGTTTTAATCTGGCCCTCGAGCTCCCACCTGGGAGCAGGGTCAGGGGCTTGCCCCACTCCACGCAGCTCCCAGAAGCAGTGGCATATCCCCCCTCTGGCTCCTACGCATAGGGGCAGCCAAGGGGCCCTGCACACTGCCCCCGCCCCCGCAGCTCCCATTGACCAGGAACCATGGCCAATGGGAGCTACAGTGGCGGCGCCTGCGGACAGGGCAGTGTGCAGAGCTGCCTGGTCACGCCTCTGCATAGGAGCTGGAGGGGGGACATGCCACTGTTTCTGGGAGCTGCTTGAGGTAAGCACCACCTGGAGCCTGCACCCCCGACCCCCACCTGCACCCCAAACCCCCACCCCAGCCCTGATCCCCTCCTGCCCTCCAAACCCCTTGGTCCCAGCCCAGAACACCCTCCTGCACCTCCAACCCCTCATCCCCAGCCCCACCCCAGAGCCTGCACCCCCAGCTGGAGCCCTCACTCCCTCCGCACCCCAACCTCCTGTCCCAGCCTGGAGCCCCCTCCCACACCCTGAACTCCTCATTTCTGGCCCCACCCCAGAGCCTGCACCCCAAGTCGGAGCCCTCACCCCCTCCTGCACCCCAGCCCCCAATTTTGTGAGCATTCATGGCCCGCCATACAATTTTCATACCCAGATGTGGCCCTCGAGCCAAAAAGTTTGCCCACCCCTGGTCTAGAGATATTTCATAGAATCATGTTTTAATTCTAAACAGAATCACAAGATGTAAATGAAATCAGGCCATTCTTAGACTCTTAGAGCCTGAAGCTTTGATTTACTCACTTTAGGTCAGGTTATGCATGGCCCTTATGTAGGTGTACAGGGTGTTTATAGGATGTGTGCAAAGAGTCATATCCAGTGAAGCTCACATAAAGTACAGGCACAACTGCAGTCCTTGCACTTGGGAGCACACTAAGATTACTCTCTTCCTGTGCCTTCAGGGTACACAGATCTCCAAAGCTGATTAAAGATATGACCTTTCAGAAACAAGCACAGTTTTTCCAGTGAAGCAACAGGATGTGCAATGTATATTTACCAAGCCATGGCAAAACTCATTCATAGCATACAAACAAAATAGCATAGAAGTTAAACTTGATAACACTAACCCTCTACTACATTTTCCTTTACTTACTTGAAAGATAAGAAACACTCTTATCTATATTTCCCAAACGATATTAGTTCACATGCCACTTTCTTAAAAAATTGATATTTGAATTACCATATGTAAATTTCTCCTTTTGCGCACATTTATTTTAGGTCTTCACAGGCTTGATTTAAGTATTTCCAGACTCTACCATAAAATAAATGTCTAAGGAAGCCCAAAATGTCCATCTATAACATCCTCTTTAAACACTGCAGGATTTTAGATAGTTATCTAAAAGAAACACAGTTAAGCCACCATGATTATTACTTATATCCTTCACTTTATTCAAATGACAGGAAACAATTCTTTGAGTCATAATGTCTGTTTTCATCTATTTTGGTGAGTACGTCTGAGTTGTGTCAATGGGCAATTGTTTTCACTTGTTTTATAAGTTCGAAGTTCCTGTTAATTCTTATCTAGATTATTGTTGAACACGAGCCAAAGGCTTAGCTGGAAGTAGGGGGGTTTAACTGGGCAGCAACCAGCTTCAACTCCACAAAGACTCTTGCTCCCCATCAGATCCAGCCCCTTTCGAAGCAGGGCTCCTGGATGCCTGCAGTGCTGGGCCTGGTGCATCCTGAATGATCTTAGTCCAGTAGCCAGGCTTTTATCCACTTGACCCAACCAACCACCCACCAACCATCCAGGTGTTGCCAATTCTCATTATTTTATTGTGAGTCTCATGATTTTTGGTGTATTGCTTAGACCCCCAGCTCCTAACTCCTAGAATCAAGAGATTCAAGAATCGTCCACTCTTATGTAACAGATTTTCTTATATAAACTCAAGTCAGTCAGTGTACATTTTTGAGGTGCGTAGGTATGAGAGCAACCAAGCACAGCATAATTGAAGGAATGATGGAGAAGTGTAAGGCTTCTGAAATGAGGACACATATGTTTGACTTGTCAGGATAAATTTTACAACACGACCATAAGACGACTCAAATTGAGCTGATCAGAAAAGTTTTTGTTTCCCTGCAGAAAACGTTGACTATTAAGTGAAAACAAACAAACAAACAAAAGTTTCCAGCCCTCAACTTTTGGTTTAAAACCCAAAATTTTGATTTATAAATGCCTTCATGGTGCCTTCATGGGCACTATAGTTCAAGTGCCTCATGTCCTCATACCCCTCTGTGTCCCAGGCTCCCTGACTAGAACTTTTTTCCTTTGGAAAATGCCGGTTCTTCAAAATTGAAACATTCCATGGAAATGTTTTTGTTGATACTAGGCAAGTTGACCAACTGGCCAGCTTACCTACTTGCCTGCGTTCTTGCCAGCCAACCAACAGGAGCCCCTGGGGTGTGCAATGAACTCGACCTTACTTGCAATGAAGCATGCAACCACCTAGCTAAGTTGCACAGACAATGCTGGTGAGAAGCAAGAAGGCAAAGTTAGAGTTGTTCTTTCTATATTTGTTGAGTAATGCTAGACTTATTGATGTTTTAGTTTATTTTGAAATAGTGTTCTACTTAGGTTGTTTTTATATCAGGTAGATAGAGCACATAGTTACAAATTTAACTCTATTTTAACCTAGTCTTTTGTCTAGATTTCACTCCTTTTTTCAATCCCCACCAAGCATTGGTGTTGCTGAGGTTGTTGGCTCTTCTCCAAAGCATTCATCCAAATCACTGGACTCTGACTGAACACTTTCTTTCTTTTTATTCCTCACTTAAGGTGTTAGTGTGAGAACAGAAGTCAGGGACAGAGCCTAATGCCAGAAACTGGATATGAAATGTACAATGTGTATGCAGACTCTTGAGAACTTTCTCTGAACCTTGGCATTATACTAAATATCCCTATGCAAAATGTTTGCAAAAAAAGAAGTTCTTCCTGAGTTTGAAGTTTGTCTGTGCTGAGGCCAAAATTCTCATATACAATGTGAAAGTCTTATCCACACCGGGGTCAAATTCTGTTCTGATTAACACTAGAGAATTTTGCGTTGGAGAAGTAGCAGCAATAAGCAGTTGTCTTCTATGTGGGAGGGCCTGCCATTGGAAGGGAATGCAAAGCCCACTTTAATGGCTTACACAACTATTTGCTAGATAGTGGAACAGTATTGGCAATCAGAATTCTATTTCAGGCTCCAGGGGAGAATGGACTAGAGGATAGAGCAGTGGTTATAGACAGAACATCTGAACCCATAGATTTGGCATGTTCATTCTGAAAGGCAGTTTGGTTAAATGGGCCTTTCATATTAGAGCTCTAGGTTTTTACCCAGTTGTGCCAGTACTCGTTTTGTGCAATCTGTTATCCCATCTGTAAAATGGGGGTGAATGATGATTGTTTGTGTCTTGAGAGGAATATGAATGAGGCCTTGTTCAATAATAAGACATGTGAAGGACACAATTAGTTCTTGTTAGTGGAAGAGTCGAAACTAAACTTCACAGTTGCCTCCTAGATTCTAATCCAGTGCTTTTCAGCCAAAGGTTATTTTTCAGCTACTGCTTTGCCTCTCTACAATACCGGATCATGTAAGGAACTCCATAAGGATAGAAAACATGCTCAATGTTCAGAGAGTTCCAAGGGAGTCAGAAGTTCAAAGATTTTAGCAGCCGACCTCGAACCAGCTTTATTAAGCATGTACAAATGGAAAATTTTCAGGGCCTTAATTGGCCAAATCTGGATCAAATTTTATGGGGCCAGCAAAAGACATCTCTTGAGCCCCAAGACTTTCCCTGTGCCAAATTTCAGGCTTTTGCTCCTAAGTATGGCATTTCTAGATCTCTTCAGAATGCCTGGAAATAAATTAATGTTGGAAACACTGCCTATTTCCCCCTAACTTTATAGTTGAAAACCATTGCACCATTTTTGCTGATGGCAAAAACAACCATAGCATGGGGCATGGGTCACTTGCTGGAGGATTCTCTGCACCTTGAAGTCTTTAAACCACAAGTTGAGGACTTCAATAGCTCAGACATAGGTCAGGGGTTTGTTACAGGAGTGGGTGGGTGAGATTCTGTGGCCTGCGTTGTGCAGGAGGTCAGACTAGAAGATCATAATGGTCCCTTCTGACCTTAAAGTCTATGAGTCTATGAGCATCCTTTTAGTTGTCAAAATAAGAATTTAGTAAAATTCAAAGAGGGATCAGATGTTAACGTAAATAACAAGACTATCCAAAGTTATAGCAGTTAATGGAAACAAGGAGCTTTTGAAAGGATAAAAATACCCATGGTTCAGCATTTAAAGTAATCTCCAACTTTTAGGGATGAGATTGAGACTTTCGGGAGGGGGGGGGAAACGGGACAGATTATATCACATCTGTCTACTGTGGGATTCTTGCACCTTCCTCTGAGGAATCTGGTTTTGGCCACTGCTGGAGACAGTATATTGAATGAGATGGACCTTGGGTCCACTCCAATATGGACCATGAAACAGGAACATAGGAACTGCCAAAAATTTTAATTTTCTTTAAAAAATTGTATCTAAACCACTCTCTCAAGTGTGTATTTAGTTCAAGTACATCAAGAGAAAATTAAAAATATTTCTTTGAAACAGCCTGTACTAAAGAAATCAAGATGTTATCATAACAACCCACATTCTTCTAATCTACCTGCCATAAAGAAGAATGGTTTGTCATACTAGCTACAAAATGCTGTAGATATTAAACCTCTGCCTGAAATGGCAAACATCATAATGAAGATTCGTAGTCAACTTGACAGCAGGTAGAACCTGGAATGACTATGGCAAATGTAATAAGCATCTCAGTCATGAAAAATAAAGATAACTCCAACTGAATAGAAACCGCAACTAGTATAGACTCTGGCATTAAAATCCTTACATCACCATCCTTACTGGTTCTCAAAAGCCTCATTCAGGCTTAATATGCTTGAGATATGGAAGGTTTTAATTATCTAGCATAAATGATTAAGCATGGGAATCAATTTGTTGAAAGATTTGTCTGAAGGCCAGCCACTTAAGATCATCTAGAACAGGGGTTCTCAACATTTTGCTTTCTGAGGCCCCTCCCAACATGCTATAAAAACTCCATGGCCCACCTGTGCCACAACAGCTGCTTTTCTGCATACAAAAGCATAGGTGCCGGAACAAGGGGTGCAGCCGCATTCCCTGGCTTGAAGTGGTTTCCATCATATACAGGGTTTACAGATTGGTTCAGTGTCTCTCAGCACCTCCACTACACAAATTTTTCCAGCGTCCCTGTATAAAAGCCATGGCCGGCATTAGGGGGTAGCAAGCAGGGCAATTGCCTGGGGTCCCACACCACAGGGGGCCCTGAAAAACTGAGTTGCCCAGGTTTCTGCTTCAGCCCCGGGTGGTGGGGCTTGGGGCAGCAGGACTTTGGCTTTCTGCTCTAGGCTCCAGTAAGTTTAATGCCGGCCCTGCTTGGCGGACCCTCTGAAACCTGCTCACAGCCCCCTAGGGGGCCTCAGACCCCTGGTTGAGAACTACTGATCTAGAAAACATGAGTTTCTGCTTGCCAATCAAATTTGGAAGTACAGTAAAACCTATGCCTTAAACTGAGTTATACATAAAAGTGTTTTGCCTCTTCAAAATATCAACCCAACTGCTGGTTCTTGTCATGTTGCAGCTGATATCAATAAATTCAGGAATGAGCAAAGTAACCCTAACAATGGCCTAGAGCAGTGATACTCAGACTCAGGCTCGCGAGCCGCAAGTGGCTCTTTAATTTATCTCCTGAAGCTCTTTGCAGCATATGATATTAAAACACTGTTATTTAGTTATTAACCAATCTGGATGTTTTACTATGTTATTAACAAATTAAATTATCAACTTGCACTAAGTTATTAATTTATTTGCTGCAAGAATCAGACATACAGACAGATAGACAGATAGATAGACAGACAGACAAGATGAATTCACACGACTGTGGTTCTTTTGGGTAATGTTGATCTCTAATTTGGCTCCTGAACCACTGCAGTCTGAGTATCACTGACCTAGAGAGTCTTCAAAACTAGAATTGGTCCAAAGCTATAAAATTTGGATCTTAATGTGAATTTTTCCAAAGATCAAGGAAAGAAAGGAATGAACAGATGCTGGGTTTTGGTTTGGCCCACTATGGAGGTAGGCCCTCAGACGCCAAATTTGTATCTGTATCCAAACTTCCCCAGGCCCACTAGCCAGAACATGATAGGAGAAATACATGTAACACTGGAAGTGGAACAGCTTCTTAGAGAATGCTTAGAAAGCAAGTGTTCCCTAAAACTAGACATACCTTAATGAAAATCCTACCTAAAACATACCGTACAATAATAGACTGTCACCAAATTAAACTGTTTTAACTGTCTCCATGTAGACAGCTTCAGAGGTTTCCCTAAGTTTCTCTGTCATTGCAAAACACTCAAGCAATGTGTTTTCTGGAAACTGAAATACAACTCAATATTGAGAGCTTTTGACTGGAAAATGTATTAGCATTGAATTATCTTGGCTCATACGACCCGTTCTGATTCCTAAAAGCTATGGTGACAGCCAAAAAATCACAATGATGCCATGCAAAAACAGAATAATACCAAATATTAATAAATGGAATCAATGGAGTCGGACAAAAACTGGACAGATTATTACGGTGAGAATGGCAATTTCCACATATACAACCAGATATGTTAACTTTTCACAGAGCTCTGTAACCAAAACCAGCTATTCGTTCAATGAAACCCTGTGAACTTCCTCTGACCACCAATAAATGTTTCATTGTTGATGCTCAATCTTGATCTGTCCCCATAAATTAAATATGCTCCTGGGTACTCCTTTTAGTTAATTTTATCTAGAGCATTATGACATTTAGATGTCTTCATATAATATGAAGCAGATTTTTGAGTCATAAGTACTAAGACTGATTTAATGGCAATCTTTTCTAAGATAGCTGAACTTACTGCATTTTCTTTAATAGAATGAATGGCAGCTAAGAACATTGCAATAAATCTGAGAAGCTAAAAATAGCAATCCTTTGATGGAAATGTTTTTATTAGTATTTACCAGCATATGTACTTTACGATCATTTTCTTACAGTGCATGTATGAATGCAATATAAAAAAATTGTAAAATCTTAACTACAAAGGAAGACAGCAGATTTAGGGAATGGTAATGGGATATGAAACTTTTTACCTCTAGATCACTGGTTTGAATCCAGCCAGGTCCACAGAGACAGAGTTGTTAATGTCTAATGGCTATTTGGTGCCCTGTATGAAATGAAATAGTAGTCTTATTCCAGTTTCAAGTGAACAGGTTTGATGCCTTCACTTACATCTTCAGGGACTGAAATAATCTTGCCTAAGGTGGCCCTGGCAAGTCAGAGTTAAGACACGTTGGTTGACCAGTGTATGGCCAGTAACAACATGGATCACCATGTTATACCTCTCCTGTGGATAAATGAAGGACTTCATTTCCTAGAGTTGTCAGTCTGATACTTTTACATCAGCACTAAATTTACTGTTGAATGTCCAGCCCTGCAAACGCCCCACTTGTGGAGCTCTCATTGAAATCAACCCGGCTTCATCATCCTTTCTTGATAAAGAAGGTTTTATGATAAACGGTAAGAAGAAAGGGTTACTAACCTGTTCCTTAACTGTTGTTCTGAGATGTGTTGCACATGTTCATTCCACTCCAGGTGTGTGCACCCTAGTGCACAACTGTCAAAGATTTTTTCCCTCAGCGGTACCTGTCAGGGTGGCACATGCACCTCTGCTGCTTTGAGCTACTGCAGATGGTATAAAGGGCGGAGCCACCCAGACCCCTCCCCCTCAGTTCCTTCTTACCAGATAGACTCCGATAGACAGGGGGAAAGATGGTGGGTTGTGGAATGGACATGTGTAACACATCTTGAAGAACAGTTACTGAACAGGTTAATAACCATTCTTCTTTGAGTGATTGCACATGTCCATTCCACTTAAGGTGACTCACAAGCAGTTCGGTCTGGAGGTGGGATCGCAGTCTACCTAAATAGATATTGAAGGACCACATGTCCAAACCTGGCACCATGTCTAGATTGTTGAGAAATGGCACAATGCGAGGCAAAAGTATGCACTGATGACCAGCTTGCTGCTTTGCAAATGTCCAGAAAATGCAATTGGGCCTGAAAGGCTTCAGAGGCTGCATATGATCTAGTTGAATGCACCAACACTTTTCTTGGGGTTGTCACATTAGCCAGCTTGTAGTACAAATGAATATGAGAGGAGATCCACAAGGAAATCCTTTGAGAGAAGACTGGAAGGGCCTTCAGTCTGTTTGCAATTGCCACGAATAGCTGTGACAATGATGTAAACAACTTAGTGTGGTCCAGGTAAAATGCTAAAGCTCTTCTAATGTCCAAGGTGTGAGCTTTTTCTTCATCTTTATGATTATGAAGCTTCGGGTAGAAAATTGGTAAATAAATTGCCCAATTAAAGTGGAAGTTGGACACCACTTTAGTGAGGAACTTTGGATGAGGGCAGAGGTAAATCTTGTCCTTATAAAAGATAACATAAGGAGGTTCTGAAACCAGAGCTCATAACTCACCCACTCTCCTGGTTGAGGTGATTGCAGTCAAAAAGGCTACCTTCATGGAAAGATGAAGTAAGGAACAGGTAGCCATTGATTCAAAGGTGGAACCCATTAACTTTGCTAACACTAGGATTAAGTCCCAAGGGAGAATAGGAGCTCTACTTGGGAAAATAACCTATCCAAACCCTTTTGAAATCTGATTGCCATAAGCTTGGAAAAAAGGGAGCAGTTATCAGTTGGTGGGTGGAAAGCCGAGATAGCTGCCAGATGGATTTTGATGGAACTAATAGCAAGATCTTATTGTTTCAGGTATACGAGCTAGTCCAATACCTGATAGATGGAAGCTGGGAGTGGGGAAACACCTTTCTGCTGGGACCAGATGGAGAATTTCTTCCATTTTGCCAGGTAAGTATACCTAATAGAAGGGTTTCTAACATTTAAAAGCACATCTTGAACCTCCTTTGAGCAAATTTTCTCCAGATGAGCCAGCCACGGCACATCCAAGGTGTCATGTGTAGGGTCTGTATGGTGGGGTGAAGGAGATGCCCATTGTCCTGAGAGATCAGGTCTGAATCTGGTGGAAGTATCAGAGGATCTTTGTCCAAAAGTCAAAAACTAATGTTGTCGAGGTCACACTGTGGAGCTACAAGTATGACTTGAGCCTGGTGCTGTTTGATTTTGAACAACATTCAGGTAGGAGTGGAACTGGAGGAAATGTGTACAGGAGTTTGTCTGTCCAGGGCAATGGGAAATTGTCCATGAAAGACCTTGAGCTGTGACCTGCTCAAGAACAAAACCAATGACATTTCCTGTTTACTTTTGTTGCAAACATATCTATGTGGGGCTGCCTTGGCAGTGGTGACAGTCTTCATGAGAAAGATAGGAGTTCATGTGTTTCCTTACCTGATGACTGGTTGGTGAGGTGCCAGTTCAAGGCTCAGGTACTGTCCAGTTTGATGGTCATCCAATCCCCCGTCGATGCACTAGGGTTGCTCATCAACAGAGAGAAGTCAATCCTGTCACCTGTACAAAGGATAAAGTGTAGGTGGTCTTGAACTCTATGGACACTAGGTCCCTGCTTCTACAGCTAAGATTCCAGACAATACTAACACTGCTTTGGACCTGAAGGCCCATCCTACCAGGACAGTTCAAAATTGCCTCTGCTTCTAGGACATGTGGCCTCATGCACTTACATAGTTCAGCATGCCAGGCTCCATCTCAGGAAACTACAATGGTGGTTAGCATTGGGGTACTCACTGATCCATAATCCCCTAAACATGTAAGTTTGGCTGTCCACACAAGTCTTGACCTCTCTAGACTGGCAGAAAGACCCTTCAAATGTTTGTGGGGGAGTTCTGTTTCCTCCTCCTCAACCAGCTTTCCCCTTAGTTACAGATGTTTCTATCCTCGTTGGGGAGCTTACCTTGGATCCCTGCAGACTCAAGGTTTGTGGTCTGCCCATGATTTGACTCTACATATAAATGTCAGAAAAATGGGGGACATCCATCTAGCTTGTCTGGCCTTCCTTCCCCTTATCAAGGGGTAAGATCTGCTAGTACTAACAGACAATACAGCAGCCATGTCCTATGTGAACAGGCAAGGAGGGACCTGGTTGACTCTTCTATGCCAGGAGGTGATGAGGCTGTGGGATTTCTGTATTGCTATTTCTGTCCACCTCAAAGCCTCTCATCTTCCCAGAGTACACAATACTCTGGCAGACTGGTGAAGCAGGTCATTCATGAGGCACTGAGAGCTCTCTTTTCCCAGTCATAGCTAGATCTGGAATATACGAGGGGCTGCAGACAGTCCAAATGGTAATAATATAAACTGTAGTGGGATTTGTCGACCACAAACCTGAAGAATTTCCTGTGGCTCTGATGTATTGCCACATGGAAATGCACATCTTCTAAGTTGAGGGGAGCATACCAAACCTTAAGGTCCATGGAGGGGATAATAGAAGCCAGAGTGACCATCTGGAAGTTTATTTCCTTCAGGAATTTGTTGACCTTTCTTAGGTCTCAAATAGGCCTGAGACCCCCTCTTGCTTTCAAGATTAGGAAGTAGTGAGAGTAAAATCCCTTCTCTCTGAGAAACAGGAACTTCCTCTATGGCTTCCACTTGGAGGAAAGACTTACCTCCTACAGGAGAATGTTCCTGGGTAGTGATGTACAACCAAGCACTCGGATAAAGAGATAGTTGGCAACAAGCATGGTAGGAGTGGCTGGCACTCTGGATACTGGTAGGTTGTCCTCAACCAACACATCAGAATGCTTGCTTGGAACTCCCAGGCTGCCTGGATAAACTGGTAGCTGCAGCAGAAGAAGGAGGGAGTGGTCTTCTCCTGTAACTTCTGCCTTTTTTCTGATTATGTCCTGGATGCAAGGCATGAAAGTAGGATACTGGTGAGGCTGCTGAGGACAAAACTGCTTCCTCTTCAGAAAAAGATGCCCAAAATTTGAGCATTACCCTCAATTGCTTAAGATTTGCTGCTTCTCATTGGTGTGCACAGAAAAAAGTGATGGACCCTCAAGGGCAGGTCCTGTATGGTCTGTTGGACTTCTTGAGGGAGACCGGATGACTGAAGCCAGGAACATCTACACATCATAATGACCAATGCTTTGGCCCAAGCTGCCGAGCCTGCAGTGTCCAAACTGGCCACATGGTTGGGTCGATAGGTGCCGAGCAAGGGATATTGCTGTATGTGATGTGGCCATGAGATGTAAGAGCAAACCTCTGACTCCAACAAGGAATCCACTTCATCTCACTGGGGTGGGGGTGGAGTGGGGGGGACTATTCCCATCATTGCTATCCGAGGGTGGTACCAGTGAGATCACGACCTACTTTCCTCTAGATGTCACCACTTGGAGAGGTACTTAAGAGGCTGGAGGTGCCCCGAGAACCAGAGTATGGGTTGGCACAAGCAAAATAGGTGCTGGTACAGGGTGCAAAGACTCCTGGCACCAAGAGATTTAGCAGTTCCCATGCCACTGTGAAAGCCTTCGTAGACAGTTCCAGAATAATCCTTGCTGTTGAGACATGAAGGGCTGTACTGTTGAAGTAGACGCCACTTCAGGGGCCAGTCTCAATGGGACCGTGGCTGGTGCTGGAGTCAATGGACCCCCTTGGACTGATGACTGCCTCAAAGAGGTCCTCTGCTTCAAATGCACCCCACTGCCCTTGTGCTTACTGGGCTTCAGTGCTGAGGATCTCAACCTCTCAGATGCTGAGTCTTTAGATACTTTCTGGTGCCTCTTCCTCAATACCAGTGAGGGGGATTGGCCTGAAGGCTCAGTCAAAGCAGGAGGAGCACTTGTAATGGACACAGATTCACTCGGTGCCCACTCCAAGCAGAGAGGCTCCAAAGTTGGGTGCAGTGCTGCCACCATCAGCAGAAACCTAAGCCTCACTCATAGTGACTCATGAATGATCTGCTTCACCAGTCTGCCAGAGTATTGTGAACTCCAGGAAGGTGAGAGGCTTTGAAGTGGATAGAAATAGCGATGCAGAAATCCAACAGCCTTATCACCTCCTAGCATAGCAGAGTCAACCAGACCCCTCCTTGCCTGTCTTTCTGGGTTCTAGACTTAAAGTTTCTGCAAATTTGACACTGATCCCTGACATGAGTCTCCCCAAGACACTTCAGGTGGTGTGGGTCACTCACTGGCATTGGCTTCTTGCACAAGTGGTACAGTTGAAACTCTGGTGACTGAGGCATTCCCCAGCACCAATGTCAGTACCCAGGAATGGGAACTAAAGTGTCTGAAAACTCTTAAAAAGAAAATGTATAACTAACCAACACTAAAAACTACTAAAATGGGTGCAAACTATATACAAATAGAAGGAAAATCTTGCACTAGCAAGAACATATGCTCCAACAACTGTTGTGGGTGGTCAGAAGGAACTTACCATTATGGACGACTCCATCCTTCATACCATGGTGCAGCAGCATGAGGCAACAGAGGGCACATGTGCCGTCCCAATAGGTAACACTGAGGAAAAAGTCTCTGATTGATGGCACACATCTGATTGATGTGCAATCACTCAAAGAAGAAATACCTATTTGACAACAATGATGCTAGGTTGTTGTCATGAACTCAGTCAAGGAGAAGGAAGACTCATATTTGGAAAATATCAATGATTCAGTAGATAAGTTAATAGAGAATGCTATTATTCCTGATTATGATTGCGTGATTAAATCCTAAAAGAAAAGAAAATGAACTTTCTAGATTTTGTTGCATTAATAAGAATTTAGGAGCTAAGTCTTTATAATATTTAGTGTATTATATGCTAGCATGAAGCATTGTAATAGATATGATAATAGATTTAATGTAGTATTGGCTTAATTGACCTTTTTTTTTGTAGTTCAAGTTGTCCTGAGGACTTAATATTTTACCACTATGGTCAATATTTTTAAGAGTGACTTGTGATTTTGGGTGTTCAACTTGACACCCCTTAAAAAGACCCAACTTTTTCAGAGAGTACTGAGCACTCACTTTTTGAAATCAGGTCCCTTTAATGTATCTCAAGTTTAGGACCCAAAAATAGAAACACTCAACATTATGAATCACTTTTTGAAAATCATGGCCTAAATTTATATTCTTTCATTTATATCTTCAAAAAAATGGACTGATTAAATTACAAGCTTTTAGGACTACAGGAAGGATTAAAAGATAAACATACTGGAATAAAAGTTCAAAAAATTCTGGAATATTTAAAGGAAGATTTATGAAAAAGCTAGATAGCTCAGAAAAGAGAGATCTTATATGCAGTTTAATATTTATTATGTTGACATACAATGTCTAACATTAAGAATAGTCAATGGTAGTCAGAATTTAAAGACACCCACAAAGGAAAATCATTCAAAACTTGTCACTAAAGAATCATGGGTCAGCTTTTTAAATGTGCTGAGTACTCACAACTCTAACTGAAGCCATGTGAGTTGCTAGTCATCGGTATTAGTGGCTGATCAACAACTTTCTATCAAAAAAAATTTCTATGGAAAATTAGATTTTTGACTTAAAGGAAATTTCCACAGAAAGTTTTTGATTTTTTTGTTGGAAACTCACACCCAGAAAATTTTTAGCTAAAAATTTTAGATTTTTTGGCTAGAAATGTTTTGCTTTTTAGTTGCTGAAATAAACAAATCAGTTTTTCAATGAAAAGGTTAAATTTTTTGCTAAAACAATTTCCAACCACTTCTAGTCAGTATCTCTGTAAGATCAGGCTTCAGGACTTTCACCCCCTCATTTAAATATTTATTTTCTTACTGAGGTATTTTTAAATTTTCTTCCTATTGACTTTTATTTTAGTTGATATCTTTCTTATTTATGAAAAAATAAACGTAAAAAAAACAAATCACCAGAAAACACTTGGTTTTGATCAATACTATAAATCTGCCCAGATTTGCTTGGGTCCAGATACACTGAAAATTAGTAACCATAGGTACCTGCTAGTGAAGGATAGGGAACAGTGTCTCCAAGGTTTAGGAATGCACGACTTTGTCACAGAGTTTAAGGCCAGAAGGCCCTATCAGATCAGTCTGACCTCCTATATATCCAGCCACCTCAACACAAAGCCCAAGAACCAGAATTAGATCAAGGTATTATGACCCTCAGGAGACTAAACTATTGTATGACACAGGCAGAGAACAGGAGGCACTGAGGTGCACCAATGCCCAATGACCCTGTAATGGCAGATACTTAATTTAGAGAGATATACCCTGATTATCCTGGCACCTATGTCCCATGCTTCAGAGGAAAGAGAATCAGAACTTCTGATATTATGCTAAAAGCACAAAATGTAGATTATCTGTGCTCCTGAACAACCCATAGTAAGCATATCAGTGTGGATGCACCTCAAGTAGACTTACACATACTCCACACTTTATCAGGGAGTCTAACCCTGTGCTCAGCCAAAAGACAAGAGCCTTCACTGAAGATGCCAGAAGGTGTGTGCATTTGTGAATGAACAGCAACATGAAAAACAGCTTCAACAGATTTCAAGGCCAGGATACCTACTGTCTCTTTTTTAAATGTTAACAAAATATCACTGAACGTGAGTGGTGCACGAATGTAGGGAATGGAGGGGAGATGTGGAGACAATCTGAGCAACAATATTCCACTAAAAATAATGCCTGCACTGCTTGTGCCCACCAGTCTGCTCGGCAACAGAGATGGGGTTGGGAACAATATGAGGAGCCACTGAAGGTGTACTCATTTAGTTAGGAGGAAAAACTAGGAAGGGCAGAGTGACAGAAACCCAGGCATGTGAAGGTCTCTACAAAGAGGGTGGTCCATATGTAAAAAATAGGTGCCAAGGAGAATGCCTATGCAGAAGTGACCCGTAAACATGGTATTTTCTCAGGGAAAGGCATCTTTTTTATATATCTTATTGTTATACTATTGGAAGAACATCTGTAGCTTAATTCCACGCCTTTTTGTCTCAGATAAAGATGCCACACCAGTCACCATGGGGACTGACATCCTCTCTACACAGCATTGGTACAAAGGTAGCAGCAATGCTACAAGCTACCACCTTGATCCACTTAACATGCCTCAACTCTGGCTGAAGGGATTACTTCTAGCGGGTACTAAACAATGTTATAATGGAATAGCCCAGTATGGAAACTAACATGTCAGCTCAAATGAAAGTAGGATATCCGGAGCTGAGATGAAATTTCCCCATCCCTCAAGAGGAAACAAATACTATCACTTCTGCGGAAGAAAAGTTTCTCGCCATCTTGCTTGAAAAGTCAATCAAGGAAAAGATTAATAAGACAGTGAGTTATGAGAGAAAAAGAAGAGCTAATCTGAAGATTTGAGATCTGTACTGTTCACTCATACTTTAGCATCTCTCTCCCTACTCCCCCCTCCCCATTCCAGTTCACCCCACCTCTTATTCCCACTTGGGGTATTGGTCCCAAAGTTACTCTTCTCCTTATCAGATCCTATCACAATTTACGCACTACCGATCTGAATTTCTTTTGGACGTGATACCAAATTTGTACAGTAAATAGAGTTAAATGTGTTTGAACTGTTGCAAAACATCCATTAAACTGCCCTTGGAAAAATGATAATGAACTGGAGGAGTTTTTTGTTTTCTTTTTTTTTCCCCTCCTTCTTTTATAAGTCTGCATTTAGGTGTGTTGAGCCTGATAAGGTGGAAGATCCTGTTTGGCGGTTACTCCACTTTGCCAGCTGTTGCAATTTCTGAAGACCATGGGAATGAGGGAGGGCTTTGCCATTCTATATATAAAGCATCCAAGCTTGAAAAGGCAAGCTTTGAAGGTGGCAGCAGCAGCACTGCCCCTTTTGAGCAGGTAGGGGCGGAGAGCCCTGAAAAAAGAAACTCTTCACTCAAGGCAAACACCATGCTTTTGGCACTACTACTAATAATTTCCTGCAGTTTTCTACACTGCACAGGTAAGTCTGAGATCTCTAGCTAGACATGATATTTCTTTGGATGGATGTTTGACTAAGTGTTATTCAAAGAGAAATAGGTATATAGTGAAACAAGGGGAAATTGCAGTGTGTGATGTTAGAATTATTCCATTATTATACTAACAGTACATGGGATGCAGACCTTTTCCCCCATCCTCAGTGGAATTACAATCATTTCCATTTATGTTTTTCCCATCAGAAGTTTAAAATATGCAACTGCATATTTCACAAACACATGACTGAAAATACGACCCAGTAGAACAATTTTAAATTATTTTTTCCCTCCCTACTCTCTCTATTTGGAATTTCTGGTTACTGAGACTCTTGGTGGATCATTCACTGCATGGTACATAGTAAGTGAATTATGTCACATCCCTCATGGTAAATTGTATATTGTGTTTGCAAACACAAAGGGTCTCCACCCTGCAGTAGCTCCACATGCAGCGCTCACATTGATGCTAGTGGGAGACCTACATATGTACCCTCTGTAGAATTGCGCCTGTTAAGAACGGTGCACAAGGTCTTAAATATGTGTCAGAGAAAGGGCATAATTTTTCTTGATTAACCCCATTCTTTAAAAGAGGACTTCCATGCTTGAAATGTGGGAAATCGTTCAAATCTATAAAATGTTCAAATGAAATCTCTCAATGTGTTTTTCTAGCTCTTTATATAAAACTAATCGATTTATGTTTCATTAAGGGATTTGGCCTCCCACCCCTTTCTGGCCCAACCTTTTTGGATGTCATAGATTATTTATTTATTTGTTTTTAGGTTGAGAAGCAAATATGTTGAATCTGTAATGTGCCTCTTTTTCCCGCAAGTGCTTGCACTGGATTATTTGAGGGCTGTCTTTACTTTGTGATTAATTTGTGTGTTGTTTTAGACTGTGGTTTCCTTTTCTTCTATTTGTTCTATGTCTGCTCCATAATTATCAGCTATTACAATTGCTCTGAAGGCTGCCAAAAATGTTTCAAGCACATGGTCCAAGCTGTTAAAATGCATAATTTATTTAGTTTAGTTTGAACAAAGCTATATTTATTTCTTCTGTATTGTGTTTACCACACTTAATGGCCCATATAATACTAATCCAGTAACAGTACATATTATTCTTAAATCAGAGATTTGTACTGTAACTGGAGAAAGAAAAATATGAACAATTAAAGCCTTATGTAAACTCCACGGGCCATTTTTTAATCTCAATTATACAGGTATAAATTCCACAATATCTCTATTGACTTCATTAACACCATTGTAACCAAGATCAGAATATGGCCCCTGAATCCTAAAACTAATTCAGGTGCCATATTCCAAGTTACTTATCAACATGGTATCAAGTATTAGATTTGAGTTCTGTAATAAGACATCATCAAAGAGGCTTCAAGTGCAGTTTTAATAAAAGTAAAGGTGTCTACAAAATTACATAGTGGGGTTCCATATTTGCTCAGTGTCACTGACATGCAGATCAAATGCGTCCAATTTTGAAGTCAAAAGATTATTTATCTAATTGACATCCCTGCATAATCAACCTAGAATGTGAAAAAATCAAACCGTGGTTTTTCTCACCTAACCACCAGTAATAAAGATTCTGTAATCAGAACCTAAGTGATAGCTTAGGGATGGTACAGAGCCCTTATCACTGTCATTGTTTTAAGATGAGCCCAGATAGATAGTAGCCAAACGCTACTATCATTGCTATTTGGTTAGCTTAGGTGGTAGTTTCAATGTAGTTCCTAGTGGTCAAGTCCTACAGTTGATATCCTTGTTGATAGTCACTGCAGAAGGACCAAGGAATGAATAAATATGGAGGCTGAACTTTCTTACCTCTAAAGATAAACCCTCCTGGTCAAAGTTTGAGGCACACTGATGGGACAGTGCAGTCGTATGTCTAATATAGAAAACTACAGGACTTAAGTCACTTGCTAGGATCATCTGGGTATATCTCATTTAATCAATTCCCTGCCACTGTAGGGGCCTCAGGCTTTGATGCACCTCAGTCCTTCCTGTTCTCTGTCCATGGCATACAATTGTTTAGTTTCCTTTGGGCTGTAATACTTTGGTCTAATTGTGGTTGTTGGGCTTGGCATTGGGGAGGCTGGATGCTGTTTGGTGGTCTATGATATACAGGAGTTCTGACTAGATGAGCTAGTGGCCCATTCTGGCCTGCAACTCTATGATTCTATGTCTATGGCTCCAGGCCTATCAAATGTAGCACCTTTCATGAATACTAAATGCACATTTTTAAAAAGAGACATTAAGTGGTAAGTCCACTAAGGAAGTATGAAGCAAAATAGAGCCTAGGTTGTTCTTCCATAGCTCCAATGGCTCTGCAGTGCTAAGAGGAGTAAATCTTATTTTGCCTGTGAAGCACACGGCTAGACTCAGACACACAGGGAACAGAAATGTTGAGTAAGATGTTGAGTGTCATTTTTGCATATTTTGCCTGTAATCACATGTTATGTTTAAATGTTAACCCACACATTCACAGTAAATTGAGAATTTACTGTTGAACCCTGCTCCTCCACAGATTTCCTGTGTGACCTTGGGCAAGTCACTTAGCCTCCCTGGGTATGTCTACCCTGCAATTGGGAGGTGCCATTGTAGCATGTATAGGCATACCAGAGCTAGCTCTGATCAAGCTAGCTTGCTAAAAATAGCAGCAATGCCATGGCAGCACAGACAATGGCATGAGCTAGCCACCCAGGTACAAGCCCACCACAGAGCATGGGTACATACTTAGGCAGCTAGCCCACGCTACTGTCCATGCTGCCATGGCTTCACTGACATTTTGAGTGAGCTAGTTTGGGTGCTGCAATCACACACCCCCATTGTAGTACAGACATATATTTGGGCCTCAGGGCTTGTCTACATAAACATTTAGTTCGCAGCAAGCTGGGTGTGAACATACCCCACACTAGCCTGCCGCGCTCAGTGACAGTAGGTCTGTGGCAAGCTAGTGTGGGGTAGATTCACACCCCAGCGTGCCACAAACTAAATGTTTGTGTAGATATATCCTCAGCTCTCCATCTGTAAAATGGGGATAGTAACACTGTCCTACCTCAGAGGTGTGTTGTAATGGTCTCAAGTTGCAGTGGGGGAGGTTTAGGTTGGATATTAGGAAAAACTTTTTCACTAGGAGGGCGGTGAAGCACTGGAATGGGTTACCTAGGGAGGTGGTGGAATCTCCTTCTTCAGAGGTTTTTAAGGTGAGGCTTGACAAAGCCCTGGCTGGGATGATTTAGTTGGGGATTAGGTCCTGCTTTGACTAGATGACCTCCTGAGGTCCCTTCCAACCCTGATATTCTATGATTCTATGATAAATACATTAAAGTTTGTGAGGCACTCAGCTACTACCATGATGTGAGCCATATAAGTACCTGATAAATAGATAGAATGTGTGCTGCACTACCAATACAATGATTAGCTATTCCCAGAATCATTCCCTGACAAGCAGACATGTTTTGGATGAAGGATTTAACATTACAATTATACATTTTAGACATAATATTCACATTGTTCATTTGGGATCATAAAAGTAAATGCTGAATTAGTTATTTCAAACAAGCCTTTAAAACATAATAATTTTAAGTGGACATGAATCTGCACCTAAACCTGTGATCTGAACGCCCCGATCTTTGGTTTGGAGTTTTCAGAGTTTTATAATCTGGATCCAAACTGCATGACTAGCCCTTATCTGTATAATGGACTAAACCAAACTCCCTAGATCCAATCTCCCTCCCCTGAACTCTGGGAGTTTCAAATCTATATCCAAATTTTGCATCTTATGCCCATCTCTAATTTTAAATTTAAATATTCATTGTTGCAGTGTGTATATGGTAAAAAAGCTCTCGGAAATCTTGAGACTTGCTTACTTGTTCTGGAGCCAACTCAAATAAGTGTACATTAGCTTAATACAGCAAACATGACTGATAATGCAAACTGGATTAAGATGGTTAGTTTTAACTATATCCTGATATAAGGGCTCCTACTTTACTGATATTTAATTGTGGCTTACTTAGTTTGACTGTCACAGTAGACTTAGCCAGCCTTGGATCCTAAAGAGATATTGTATATTTATACAGTACTTATGCATAGCTAGGTACTCCCATAGAGGTAATCATGCTATGCTGGCACCTAGTTGAGAAAGAGATAAAAGTAATTTAATAACTTCAGACTGACTAGAAATAATGGTGAACATATTGTAGTTAGATTAGATTATTACTATTGCAGCTACAGATTGAGTGTTGGCATTATCTTTAATTATCATTATGCAAATTCATCTTATATTTTTTGGTTATTTATTTTAACCCTCCTATCTGCTTCTCCCAGAGTTACAAAGTATCAGTACAGAGCGTACCCCAACCCACCACACAGCTAGCTACAGCATACAATTTGCTACAACTTCTGCTTGTCTACCTACCCATAAGTAATTTCACAACATACATACACACTTGTAAATGTGTGTTATTTTATATATACTTCTCCAAAACATGCTTTATTCAGTTTTAACAATGCTGTACCAAAATAAATACTGTATCATTTATAACATCTATGTGTATATCTACCATCTTAAAAAAGTGCCAGTAAAAACAAATTTAAAAAAATAAGTTCTAAGCTTGATTACAAATTTAGGAGTATTTTTACTCTTAATGTGAGGATAAGCTCCCATTAATGCAAATGTTACAGGAGGTGTGTAGATAATATATTACCTGGTGTATTAATCCCTTCTCTGCTATGTTTTGCTGAAGTTCCATGCTGCAGTGGAACATGGCAAAATTCCTTTGAAACAATGATATTTTGTAGGAACGTAAGTGGTTTTAAAATGACACAACTAATGCTGAGCAAAATTTGAAATTTCCATCTCATGGGAAATTCCAACATTGGTTTTCACCCCAAATTGTGACAAAAAGTTGAAATTGCAAAAATTTTCATAGTCCAGAAATTCTGAAAAATTGTGATTTGGAAATCATTTCAACATTTTAATTAAAATGAAACATTCTGACATTCCCAAAATAGAAATGTTGTGTTTCAAGTCAGTTCAATATTAAACTGCATTTTCACATAGTGGTGCATTGCCTCATGGGAACTGTAGTTTGGGAATCCAATGCCTCCATGATCCCCTGGCTGGACTACATCTCCCATAGTTCACCCAGAGTCATGTGACTCTCACAGAGCACCAAGCAGCTTAGTCAGAGGAAAATCCACATTGCATTATGGGAAGATTTCGTCCTCCAGGAAGCCCAGCCCACAGGAGAAAATAAGGGCCCAAACTACAACTCCCATAAAACAATGCATTGATAGGGAAATACAGTTCAATATCATTTTGAAGAAGTTCAACACAGAAAGTTCTGAGTCAGCTCAAAACCCCAAATTTTTCATTTCAATTTTCCCAACAGAAAATAGCAAATTTCTCGCAACATCAAATTTTTCACATGGAAGATTTCCATTTTTCAGAAAGTGCATTTTCTGTCAGAAAACCATTTCAGTGGAAAATTCCCACTGAGCTCTTACATAGGACTGCACATGAGGTGCATTTTGGTTAATAAAATTACCAGGATGTTCTCACTAAATCTTTTTAGAGCTAGACAAGGAAGGGTGAATATGCCTGGTGAGCAAAATTACTGTATTATAATCATTTGCGTAGTTCAAGTCTGACAGGATCAAGGCTGAGCTACAGGCTGTCAGTATATGAATCCATATTTTGTAGAGCAGAAATGTTTGGAGCAAAAAAGTTTGTGCAAATGTAATGTACTTAATTATCTCTGTTACATTTGCATGTCCCTTTACTCAATACTATTTATTCCATTTAGTTATTCCACACCCTGAAACAAAGTAAGAGTAGCATAGACTTAGCATTTTGAAGCTGTTTGGCATGCTTGAACTGTGACAGCATTAGAAATCAGCACACTATCTATTCTGAGCTAAAAGATTAGCACTTTTGGGGATCAGAAGCGTAGACCTCATGTTTTACATCAGGCTCACTAGATGAGTCTGCCTTTCAAGTGATGCTTTAAGGCTCTCTCTCAAGTCCTGCTCATCAAATATCTACAAAAGGCATCGACGTCTGTGAATAGGGGTAGGAGTGACTCAGGTTCCAAAGCCTGGGATTTAGGTGTAGCAACTGTGGAACTTTTCACCCACCTTCGGTGGATTCATGAACAAACAGATGACTCCATACAAAAGACTTGGAAAGTTCAGCCACCACCCTGGATCTGAACAATGAAACCTCACTTGCCATACAGCCATCTTACCTAATTATGTGTTCCTCTCTTTTTGCTCCTCATTGTAACGGACGCACTGAGAACATACCAGGGGCAGAAGAGGGCATAACTGGAGCACGTTGTCCTCTGTAAATACCTGTCATGCATAACAACTCATAGGGATTATTTCAAGCTGGCAAAATTAAGAGCAACCAGTGGTCTACTCTGTTCTAAATTATGCCAGAAGCTGAGACCAGCCTTGGCCAAGCCCAGGATCTGAGGGTATACAGGTATAGTCTGTCATGCTCTGATATTAGCTATCTCAGACCATTGTGGAACTAAAAGTGCTGATTGCCTGGTGAGGTGACTGGCAGCTGGTGGTCGAGTGACTACTGAAGTAGTTCCACAAAGTTTTTCTCTCATCACTTGAAGACAACAAAAAAGTGTTACATTATTACCGTTACTGACTCTAAGGGTTTGGCTATATGAATACTTAGTTAGCAGCAAGCTAGTATAAATCTACCCCACACTAACCTTCTCACGCACTAAGCATCCACGTGAACCCTGCTGCCGTGCACTAAAAGTTCCTTTGTGTACTTTGATCTACCCCACTTAGAACAAGGAGTAGATTAAAGTGCACTAAGGAACATTTAGTGCATGACAGCAAGGTCCTCACAGACACTTAGTGCACAGCAGGCTATTGTAGGGTAGATTTACACTGCAGGTTGCTGCAAACTATGTGTTCATACACACAAGCCCTAAGGTTATGAAATTTCATTTACTTTGAACTCTGTAGTTGTTTCCTCTGTAAGACAGCACACCTCTGATGTTGTCATAGGTTGTGAAGAAAGCACTGTTGGTAGATAGATTTCCACCACTTCAGTAATTTCCCATCTGTTTAGGGCACTTCCCATAGATAGCTCTCATCACTGCAGTATCTTAGCTCTCACAAACATAACTGAATTTATCCTCACAACAGCATGCGTGATAAGTACTATCCCAGTGGGAAACTGAGACAGGGAGATTAGGTAATTTGCCACAGCCACAGGAATTGAACCATGATCTCCTTAGTTGCAGCTCATCGCCTTAACCAGAAGATTATCTTGCCTCAAATCTCTTCAAATGAGGAGTTTGTGCATTTAAAATACATTTACTTGTAATCCAGTTTGGCTGCCATGGTTCTCTCCGGATTTTCTATGGCTTTACAAAATGTAAGAAGAGAATCATCTTGTTAGCTTTCTTTCTTTCCTCTCCTGTCTCAACATCACACACCAACACCTGGGGAACTACCAAACCTGGCTGCTGCAGATGTTGCAGTAACTCCTCTATGTGCAACAAGGCTCTTCAAAAATAAGATTCAACTGGGCTTAATTTGACTGAAGTATTGGGATCCCTTCTACACACCTAGCTTCTCTAAAAATGCCAGAAAACACTATATCATATGTGGCCATGAGACTATGCAGAAAGTTGAGTCATTCAATATTTAACTTGTTCCTGCTCATAAAAGGTGCCATAGCAAAGAATTTTTCACTGTCATCTGTCCCTACTACCATCTTTGCTCTTCCACGAAACACAAGTATTCAAGCCCTTCTCTCCAATAAGCACTAGTGGGAATACCTCTTTTCATTAGCTGGCTATCTATTTAAATCAAATTCTGTTTAAGGGAGACAAAGGCTGAAGCCTGAGAGTCAAAGCTATTTTAAACACAGATAGGTCTCAACATCAGCCCACATACAAACAGGAGAGAGCACCTCAGCCATCCTCTCAGCTCACTACTCACAGTGCCAACTGTTTCATCACACTCAGTCAAGCACTGAGGGTGCAGTGTATAGGAATTGGGTAATAGCTGTTTAAACAGTTAATGAGCCCTCTAGTGGCCATCAGTGTCTTTTGTGTTTCAGAAGCCACCAGAACTCCGCAGAACAGCCGTGTATACATATAGCTAGGCCTTGTATGTTATATATGATTAGCAAACTTTTGGGTTGTTTCTTCGTACTATGTATGGGTGTAACATGCAAAAGGCACAACAGAGTAATATGTGGCTTCTGTGGGATGCTCTTTGCTCTCGCCACTTAAAGTACCTTCCTACCAGTTGAAGAGAAGCAGTTCATTACAAGCTGTGCATGCATTGACACAAGCACAGTAATTGTTATCCGTACGACAGTGATGAGCACAGTAAATCAAAGGACAGGAAGGAGCTTTTAAAAACTGATGCTGCATTTCTGTTTTGTCTTGTGATGATGATTTATCTATACCTTTTGCTTTCACAGGGCTTGAAGGGAGTTATATATCCCATCAATTTCTCTACAGGCAGAAGGAGCTTCTGAAAAGAGGTAAATACTTTGCCTGTTATTACACATTTAAGATGAGGTTGTGCCCAATCAGCTCCAATCAGGAACAGGGACTGATTGTACAAGGCACTGAACAAAACACATAATAAGAAAGTCCCTGCATCGAGGAGCTTATGTAAAACACTTTATGAATTCGGACTGCAGGGTTTGCCTACAAAGAAATAGTAACTCGCAGGGTCCCAGAGTTCGGCCTCCAACCCAAGCCCAAATGTCTACAGAGCAATTTTTCAGCACCAGAGCCTGGGCCCCATGAGCCCAAGTCAAATGACTCAGGCCTGCTGTGGGTTTTTTGTCCTTATGTATACATACGCATAGAGTGAGGCAGCAGTGCACATGCTAAGTGCATTAGGGAGCTTTTACAGTAAAAATGTAGGCACAGAGTGAGTTTAAGTACCTACAGTATTAGGTGGCAACTGAATGGGGTTCTTGTGGTTAGCAGTGATGCCTCAAACTGGGCTTGATTGCAGTGGCAGCCGGTGACTTTTGTGGCAGGTGAAGCACATATATCACAAAATCTCACAAATACCAATATTTGTCCTCCTCCTTGCAGACCTGGCCAGGGGTCTCAGCTCTGCCCCACCAGGACCAATTTGTGCCTGTAGGGATCCAGTGTCATGGCCCCACTCCCTCACTCACCAGCCAGTACGGTTGCCAATTTTGATTGGATGTATTCCTGGAAGTTTCATCATGACATAATCTTTAATTAAAGATTAATCTTTAATTCCTGGAGACTCCAGGACAATCCTGGAGAGCTGGTAACCCTACCAGCCAGGAGTGGGGGAACCATCCCCAGAAACGAACCGTTCAGTAGCATGGTGGCCTTCCCCACAGCCAGGTACTCATTCTCCTCTTTGCAGTCCAGGATGGGGTCTCTGCTCTGCCAGGCCAGGACAACTCCAGCATCCCCCACATCTTCTGCCACGGTGTCTTAGGCCCTTCGGCCATGCAGGGAGTTCCCTCCTGCCGTACTGTGTCAATGTGGGGAGCAGGGCCGGCTCCAGGGTTTTGGCCGCCCCTAGCAGCCAAAAAAAAAAAAAAAAAAGCCGCCATCGCGATCTGCAGCAGCAATTCGGCGGAAGGTCCTTCGCTCCGAGCGGGAGTGAGGGACCGTCCGCCGAATTGCCGCCGAATAGTTGGACCTGCCGCCCCTCTCCGGAGTGGCCGCCCCAAGCACCTGCTTGCCAAGCTGGTGCCTGGAGCCGGCCCTGGTGGGGAGGGAGACTCCCTCAGCCCTGCTGTCAGAACCAGCCTTAACTGCTGCAGTCCTGCTGCCGCTTCACTAAGCCATGGTTACCACAGCAACACACTCATAAAGTGACTGTTGGGCTTGGTAAATTGCCATGGCCATAAGGCAGCTTCCTGAAGCAATATTAGGAATACCACAATTTGGGTGTCACCCATAATACTACATTTTCTGGTATCGTGTTTTACTACAGAGTTGGAAAGAGTGAATAATGTGATGGATTTAAATCAAATCACAAGCCCTTCTTGTGGACTTATGGTTCTTATTTAATATGTAACTGTTTAACTTGCCTTAAAACTCTGCACAAATAATGGATTTTTCAGTTTGCTGACAATTTAAAAAAATTGTTTCAGGTCGAACTAAACATGAAATTTTAAAAAATATTTGGTGACTCAAAACGTTTTAAAAAGTAATTTTGGGTTGAAATGTTTTGTTTTGATTTCAAGCATTTTTAAATGTTTTGACTGGTTTTTTTAAATAAAATTATAGGAAATTTTGTACAAAGTCATTTTGAACTGAAAAATCAAAAAGGTTTTCTTCAAAAATGTCAAAACAAAATGTTTAGACTTTTTTGAATTTTTTTTAGAATTTTTTTTGACAAATAATTAACTAAAACTGACATGAATTCACAAAACATTTTGATGCTGCTGACTACATTTTTCTGAAAAAAGTTGTGTGAAAATTTCATCCATCCGTACTCCTAAGCACTTATAGTTAAAAAAAAAAAGCCTTTGATACCTTTACAAAAATTAAATAAATATGGCTTAGCATGTCAGTTCTAGTATTCTGAATAAATTATCTCACATATTCTGCCTATTTAAAATTCTTCATGGAAAAAATACAGTATTTTATTTTCTTCACTTTCTATCTTAAACTATGTGCAGTTAACAAGCTGTTGCATTCACCCCATAATTGTCTGCATTTCACTGACGGATGATGAGATTCCTGAATCTAGTTTGTAAAGAGTTTTAGGGTGAGAGGCACTATATAAATGTTAGCTTTGTTATACTAAGATGATTCTTAACTGTAACTATTTACTTTCCTTCAGGCAGCAGAGGCAATGACTGGCTCGAATTAAGTGAGTATTTCATCAGTCATAATGGTTTCAGAGTAGCAGCCGTGTTAGTCTGTATCCGCAAAAAGAACAGGAGTACTTGTGGTTGGAGATCCTGTTCCTGATGGCTTGTAGACAACAAGTACTCCTGTTCTTTTTGAGTCACAAGTGGGTAAAAGCTATAGGAAGAGAACCCTGAAGGGAGCAAAATTCCCTGTGCAGCAGAGATCAAGGAGAAAAATTCTCCTCTGCATCCCCATCTCTGCTCATGATTTGCTTATAATAATTATCAAAACCTTGCTCTTGCTTATACACAAAATGAAACAAAGTCAGCTAAAGTCATTCAGCAAAAATTGCACTCAGTGCACTGATTATATGCTTTGGCATTCCTGTTTATTATTTATCTACATTGGAATTTCAACTGAAACACCTTACTCCTAGTTATCACAGCATTCCTGTGTTTATAGAAAATACCATTTATGGCACTATCTCCATATGTCCCACTAATACCTATTTGGTGAATGGAAAATAGGCAAGATCCAAACAAGCTAGGCTCGCTAGCAAGTGCAAAGAGGAGTATTGTATTAATGTTAAAATATGCAAGGTTTGGCTGGAAAGATTAGTGGTAATATTTAACCAACTCCTATTTTCCAGATGATGACAGTGAAGAGTCCAGAAGTGGAGAAGATGATGCTATGCTGCGTTCAGGTAACAGTTTCTTTTACACTTGCTGGATAAAAGTGGTGAAGTATTTTGTAAGGACCGTCCTTGAGAAGGAGTTAGGGTGACGATTGTATCCTTTAGAACAGATTGAAAAATAAAGTGAAAAATGTCATGGAAAATGCCAATGTTTTGAAGTTGTTTCCATTTTGCAAGTTTGAAATTGGGTGGGGTGATTTAAATAATATTTTCAAAAATAATCAATTTAAATGAGGTTTAGGCTTTGTAAAACTAATTTTAAAATTTGTGTTATTGCAACTTTAGATTAAAATTTATAATAAATGCTTTTTTAAAAAAAAATACCACTACTGATAAGGTCTCTTACTTGAATTTTACAAAACAGCTACAAGCAAAAAAAAAAAACCAAACTATTGAAAATTAAGGTCCTGATCCTGTTAACACTTTAGCAGGTTAACTCACATGAATCATTGACTTCAGTGGGACTACTCATGTGCTTAAGTATGTACCGCTAAATGTTAGCAGCATCAGGAGCTAAAAGTATATTTTTTATTTAAAAATTCTTTTAGTGGCATACAATCTTTGCCACTTCAAAATGAAATTTTATCACAGTAACTGTGAAAAATTATTTAGACTTTCAATACTTTGTTATTGTAAACTTTTTTATTCACACAAGCCAACATTTTCAAAAATACAAAACTCAAGTTAGGCTCATAAACCTGAATTTAGGCAACTAAGAGTGGGATTTAGGAAGGCATCTAAGTGATTTAGGAGCACAAGTCCCATTTACTTCAAACCACAAACCCTGATAGCCTGCTCTCAATGTCAGGATATTTATGAGGCCTTGATATAGTCTTTACATCATACATGAAGATTTAAAATGTGAACATTCTTGGTAAAATATGAAATTTTAACAATTAGGAAACAAAAGAACCAAGTACTAAACATCCTTTTTAGCAATTTAAAACATTAAAATGGGACAAAAGTAAAACACTAGAAACATGTAAATCCTTTAAAAACCAATTTAAATAAAACTTTTCTGTATATTTTTTTAAATCATAATTTTTATACACCCTGTTTCAAAATGAACCCATTATTCTGTGCAATTTTTCTCCATTTTTTTAACTGAAATGGTTACTCAAAAGTTTATCAAGACCATTATCAAAATGGTTATTGGAATATTGTATTTAATGAATCAATAACTATTTTGATTAAAACATAGGGGTTTCAGGAAAACCACGGCACAGTTCAGTTCACTATATTATTTACCCACGCACCCCCCACTCCCACATGGCATGTCTGGCTGAAGGCTAACCATGTCTCTGCCAGCTCATTATTATTATGTGATATACCAATTGCATCTACACCTCCAATTTTTACCCCAAAATATCTCATGCCTTTAAGATTTGGGCTGGTTCTATCAAGGACAAGTGATTACATTACACACAACTAAAGCTGTGCAAATAACAGATTTTTCATTTCACTGGCAATTCCAAAAATATCAGAAAAAGTTTTGTTTCAGGTCAAACCAAAAATAATTTTTTTTAAAATTTTCAGCAAATCAAAAAGTTGAGAAAAAAGTCATTTGATACCAAACAAGATCTTAATGTTTCATTTAACATGTTTCATGAAACATTTAGATTTTGATAATTTTTCAATGTTCAGTTTTTAAAATAAAATTGAAGGAACTTTTGAAACAAGAATCAATTTAAAAGATTTAAATGTTTTCTTTTGAAAATGTAATGAAATGGTTTGATGTTTTCACGTTTTTTCCAGCCAAAACAATTTTTCCAAAACAACATGAATTTGTGAAATGGTCCTGTGTTGCCAAATCTGCATTTTTCACCCAAAAAAATGTGTACCAAAAAATGTCACCTAACTCTACACCTCACTGTCACTAATCGGGTCCCCTGATCGCCATCTCAACAAATTCCAGAGACTGAATGGGCATGTGGACATGAACCCTGAGCTACCCTCTCCAGTATTTAGATATAGTCCCTCAGAATTAGAGTTGAGCAGTAACTAAAGTAGGAAATGCCAGCCAAGGAGGAGAGGGGACTGTAGGGGAGCAATGCTTTCCCAAGTTATGGAGAGATGGAAAGCTCCCCTCTACTTATAGCAAAGGAAAGAGAAAGAGAACTGCACAACTCCCCAAACTTCCTTCCTTTAACCCCTGGGATTAAGACACATTTTCTGGGGCAGTGAGAAGGAAGATTGCAGTGGTGTTGTCCATGCTGTATTTGCCCTGTGTATAAATAGACAGCCCAAATGTGTTTCAGAGCATCTTTCACCAGCACTGTATTGAGTTAAAATTTAAGGAGAGAAAAAAATCAGATGCTTTAATGCAAATGTCATTCACGGACAAAAAATAAAGGAGAAGAATTAAAGGCATATAGATACTCTGGAAAAAGAATAGATCCTAAACTGAATATAAATTCAGTTTCTCTGAGAGTTTATGTAAATTCTAAGCTCATCAGCTTTTCCTGCTATTAGAACACGACTGGTAGTGTTTGGAATGCATGTCAGTCTCATCAAACATGGCACAAGATAACCTAAATACATTTTCTCTTTCATTTCTTAGACAAGGGCTCATGTTCTACCTGGGGTGCAGGGCATTTCTCCACCTTTGATAATTATTTGTATGACTTCTCTGGGTCCTGCAACTACATCTTCACCACCGTATGCAATGATGTTAGCCCGGACTTCAACATCCAGTTCCGCCGCGGGGTGAACAAAAAAATTACAAGAATCATCATGGAGTTGGGACCTGTCGTTGTCACAGTTGAAAAGAACATCATTGCACTCAAGAATGTTGGGTAAGCTTCAGGGATATATCGAATAGCAGTGGGTAAAGAAAGGCAAAGTGCTATGTGAGATACACTAGATAAGTCTGTGATTGTACTGCAGGGAAAGCTCAGTCTGTCCATTTCACTTATCCATTTCGTGCCCAAAATGGATTAATAAATTAGAAATCAGACACAAATGACCTAGCTAGAGACTGACTTTATCTCCTCCTACCAAAGCCAGATTCTAACTGCCAAATAAATGTAAACCAAGCATAGACTACACCTGTACAGTGTGAAGCCAAAAAAGCAGGTGAAATTTCTCATCTCGCAATAATTCCCAAATTAAAACTACATTGACTTAAAGCTTAGCAATCCTCTTAAGTGAGCCTAGTTCTAGTTTCAAATTCACCTGGGCCAGCTCATGAAACTAGGTGAAATTTAGAGGTTTAGGTGTGTTTTGCTTTGAGGTAATTTGAATTTCAATGACCGTGAACCCAAACTTATGAGTGTTGCACTTCTGTAGGGGAACAGAAAATAGGGGAACATCTGGAGACTTGCTGGGAACTCCCTACTTGCTATGGCTGCTTTCTGGTCTCATTACTGCTGGAACTATCCCCTCCAGAAGGCAGCAAATTCATGGGAAACGGTTTGCTGGGGAGATTTGGGAAATGTGTTCATTGCCATCCAGAAGCTGAAATTCCCAAAATGAAATTTCAGCAATGTTCATGAGTTGGGCAACTCTGAGTTTTTGCCTATGGATGAACGCAGAGGAAGGATATGGATGGCTGTATAAAGTTTGTATATTATATTCACCCATGTATTTACAACTATCGTCAGCAGAAAAACAAGACTTGTACCTACAGCTGGACACATTTTTTTCAACTAACAGTTAATTCGCTTTGTATAAATCAATAGCCATTGGTTCAGGGACTTGAGTCTCCCACCTCTCAGGCAGGCATCCTAACCACCTCACTATTGAGTCTCTCTCTGTCTCTCTGGCCCAATAACAAATTATTTATCGACATTGGATCAGCTTCAACCAGAGAGACTCACATGAGAATATCCCATAGCCCAATGGCTAGAGCACTCTCACGCAACAGGGGATCCCTTCTCACCACCAGGTAAAGGGGAGAATTGAACCTTTACCTCCCACGTGAGTGCCTCTAACCACTGGGCTAAAGCTGATAAGAGAAGTGGTACCAGTATCGTCATATGTTATGTGAATCTAGCTCCTTTAAAAACACCCAGGAACAAAATGTTTCTGGTCAGACAAAATGTTGCATAAGACCTGAAGTGGACTTCTTTGCTTTGCCAAATTCTTTTTGAAGTTTTCAAATTCAGTTAGACTCAAACCAATTTCTTTTCCAATTCTTTGGACCTGCCAGTGAACCAAAAAAATTAATTCACCCAGCTGCTCTTGTAACTGTACCTCAATTTGGCAAACTGCACTGAAAAATACTTGGCTTACCGATTGATTTGCAAGGACAACTGTGTAAATGAATGGAACTAGCCCCAGAGCCTGCATTTTAAACTTGGTGTCCCCAGACTAGCAATGATGAAATATATTCAAAACATATTTATATTGGTTCTTTTTTTTCACTGGTCTCTAGCATTAGAATTCAGCCACTAGTCCCAAGTCCCGTTCTTGCTACACAGCTCCCATTATGCAACTCCTCCTCACAGTGCCAAGCCTCAGCACTGAGGAATTCCTATATTAACATAGACTGTGACTCTCATGACCTTTTCAGGGTAATGACTGACAGCTACTAGTACTCAGACAATATGTGTCTGGAGGTACCTATGAAGAGATTAGCAATTGCCTTATAAAAACCAAACCAAGCTGAGCTCTACTGTTAATATATAGCATTATTCCCCCCATCCCAATGTTCATATCCCATACTGATTTTTAATATTATAATCGGGCTTTAGCTGTATATCGTTGGTCCTTTTTTTAAGCAGCTGATTGTCTTGCATTCAGTAGCAGTTTTCAAATATCCTGAAATGTCCCAGCTATGAGGGAACAAATTTCTTTCTTAATTTGCCACCAAATACCACGTGGTACACAGATAGCTATGCAGTATCTCCATTACAAACAATGACTGTCCAGTTGTAGCTGATACTAGTGCATACACTGTTACATAATAGGATCCATTTTTTTCCTCTTCCTCATAACAGTATCATCAAGTTGCCATACACCAGCAATGGAATCCAAATTGCTCCTTTTGGACGCACCGTCCGCCTGGTGACCAAGCTGATGGAGATGGAGCTGGAAGTCGTCTGGAACAACGACGACTATCTCATGGTGAGTAAAATCTTGTCACAAAGCAAAGGAGAAACTTTTGCTGGAATACTAAAGACTCACTATCCCTAAGTGGGTGTCTTGACATGCATTCATTGTTTTTATTTGGACTAAGATTGTGAATGTGCCCTTTAAAGTCCTTAAATGTATGGCATAATGGCTCATAGCCCTCCAAGGTGAGGGCAGTATAGGCATTTACTCACCTTATTAATGGATGTATACATAGGGGGACAGTTAGTGCACATAAAAATACATAAAACCCAGTTTTCTTCTCACTGGCTATAATGCAGGTTAGTAACAGATATTGTCATTACTTTTATGTGCTTCACTGATATTCCAGAGAGGTAGAGGGAGTCATGTTGGGTATCTAGATATAGAAATAAATTACTTGGGACTAGGTTGAAGACCATATTACTTCTGAGAGTATGATCAAGTATCTACTTGTCTTTAAAGAAATGTAGTACGGTACATGATGAGCATGGGTCTAGCCTAGAGCACCATCTTGTACACTTCTTTGCAGGAAATTCAGGCCCAATTCTCTTCTCATGTACACTGGTGTAAATCAGCAGCAACTTCATTGAAGTCAGGGGAGTAAACAGAGTGACACAGGAGTAAAACTGAAACAAATAAAAGAAGAATTAAATGCTCCATTTTTAAGAACAACTCCTGTTTCTCCAGTGTCCAGGGCTGTGAATATCATGGAGGTGGAGTTTAGAGAAAGCAGGGAGAAATGTAAAACAAATGTAATGGACAAGGACAAAAACTTACAAAGTCTTCAGACCCCTGTCTGAGCAGATCTGTTGAGCTGATGCCCATTTCCTCTTACTCTCTCTACACCGGCTATGGAAGAAAGAAGAGCAATTGATGCTCTGAAGCCCTAAGGCATCGTTGCAGCAGAAATATTATCCACCTAGCCCATGTCTACCTCCACACAATTTGCAATGCTTGTTCAGGACAAACTCAACAGTGGAACAGCAATAAGTGCTTGCAGGTCAGGATTGAGATGTATTGATAGTGCTGTATGGTGGAAACTAGCACATGGCCTTCATACATCTTGCCTTCTTACAGCTATCATAATAGGCCCTCACTTTAAAGAGTACCAAATCTACCACCTCATTAAAGGATACCAAACAGATATATAAAATATATTGATAAACCCAAGAAATCTGGTCAACATGTTCTTTTAAAAAAATATTCAATACCTGGGTTTGCTCTGGCATAGATGTGAATGCCAGATCCACATTTCTTATAACCACTTACTGAGTAGAGGAAAAGAGTACCTGACTGGGAAAAGGAGCATATCACTTTCAATTCTCTTCCCTCAAATCACAGAAATTAACTGAAAGGGGTGACTTTACCTGGGTATCCCAACAAAAGGTTAGTTGAGAAGATATCTTGGCCCACAGACATTTCTTAATTATGATATTTCCTTTTGTTTCTTTGTTTTTAATTTTAGGTTATGGTTGAGAGAAAATATATGAGGAAAACTTGTGGAATGTGCGGGAATTTTGATGGACAGGAACTAAATGAGTTTCTGAGTGAAGGTAAGAGCTAAGGCCAAACCAAACACAAGGGGCTAACCACACCAGATCAATGAGCAAATTTAACAGCTAGAAGATTCCTGTGCTCAGATTATCCATACTGTTTCTGAAGTAAATAAGACCCCCACATAATTCACCAACAGGCCTATCAACCATCACACCCTGGTACTCCAGAACAGGGCCAATTTCTCTTTGTATTACAGTAACCTCTAAGGGCCCTCAAATCAGTTATCAAACCACTTTGTGCTAGGCACTGTACAAATGTGGTAAAGAGCAATCACCCTGCCTCAGGGAATTTACACAATCTAGGTCTATGACAAGACATGACATGTGGATGAAACAGCCAAAGTGGGGAGAATGAGGTAACAGTAAAACAAACATGTTTTTTGCACAACATTCTGTAGTCTTAGCTCAATACTTGGCTAGTCTTTGTCAGATGCAGTTTACTGTACACATCACAGAGGTGAGTTTTAAGGAGGGAACTGAAGGGCAATACGATAGATTTAAAGAGTTTGATTAATTTTACCCCACTTGTAGAGGCCATCACAGAAGAAAGCTTACTTCTCCCACAAACACCTTCACCCTAACAGGCAGTAAAAAGAGGTATTGTTGGCAGAGCAAAGGCAGCAGTAGGCATTTAGTAAGATAATAGATCTGATAGGTAAGATAGGGCTAACATGTGAAGGGCCTTAAAAGGTTTTAAAAAAATCTTGTTTAACGTGGTGGAAAAAATGGAGCCCATGGAGGGAGTCAAAAAGAGGGATGACATTCTCAGAGTTGTGAGCCACATAGAGGATTCTAGCCGCAGCCTTTTGAATGGACTTCCATGTGGGCAGAGAGGCATAGTTGTAGTCATCAATGCCAGGGGAGAAGTAGGTTGCAAGTAGTCAAGATGAGAGTTTTGGTGATGTGGAGAAAGAGAGGAAAGGCCAGATCTTAGATATATAAGGTAGGAAGAATCTTCAAGATTTAGGCACATCTTGGGTCTAGAGAGTGGACTGAGTCAAAGATGATACCCAGATTTCAGACAGGAGTGATGGGAGAATGGTGTTATTGTCCACGTTGACAGAGAAAGGGAGGAGAGAGGAGCACTTAGAGGGACATTGAATGTTCAGTTTTGGGTTGAATTTAAACTTGATAGCTGGACATCCATAAGGAGTCATCCAAAAGATACACTGAGATTTGGATTTGAACAGAGGAAGACAGGTAGAGAAGTAGATTTGTGAGTCATATAGCTACTTATTAGCAGGTAACATAGGAACTTTACTAAAGAGATTTGATAAGTGACAGTTTATATCATCCAACACCTTTCAGGCAGCATAAGTGCAGGAGCTGGCACATACATTGCTATTCTCATCTGGATGCTCCAGGCTGATATCCGCTTTTAGGGAGTGCAAGCAACAGCCTCAAACACAACTAATCGTGGAAATCGAATTTTTCCCCAAACCCAGTACATACCAGCAATCATGTCTTCCATTAAGTGCCCACACACTTCCTTTCAATGTAGATCTGCTGGTATGGTCTTATTATAAATTATGTTCCATTATTTTTAGCAACATATTTAACTACACAGTTGCTCACTAACACATTGTAGGGTGAGAAAATCGAACGTGTTCTGCATGGCAGTGCAGGACACTACCATCAGCTCATCAAACTAGTCTAGATAGACCTTTTTTCTACTCTGTACCTCAACTTGCAGGTAGATTGCTGGATGCATACCAATTTGCCACTTTACAAAAAATGGATGACCCATCAGAGATCTGCCCATCTGAGGAGATGGCAATTCCCAATATTCCTCGCAAAAAATATGTAAGTATCACTTTTCTGGCCTTGCCTACAGCATAAACTTGAACAGAGAAGTAGATGAATTGGGAATCATGAACTCAGAGATGGTAGTTGATAGGATAGTGGTTAACATCACCAACAGATTCAGTGTATGGAGATGAAGAAAAGAGGCTCTTTGCACCAGAATGCATGTGTGACCCACCCACCTCATGGGTGTGGTGTTCTGTCCCATCTAGTGGAACCGAGACCACTTAGAGAGAGAGATTAATGGAGTTTGCTCTACAGCCTTAACTAATGGCCAGTTGGCTTTTAGCTCATGTGGTAGAGGCTCATGCACTAAGCTCCAAAGGTCCCCGGTTTGATTCTGCCCGCCGATGACCGGAGCCTGTCGGTGTTACAAGTGGGGGCTTGTCCAGGATTTCAACTGGGAAGTCTCTGAAGCACGGGGTGTGCTTCCTCAGTGAGGGGAAGTATGTAATCCACACATCTCCTGGGTGTGGTGTTCTGTCCCCTCTAGTGGCACTGAGACCACTTAGAGAGTTTGCTCTACTGCCTTAGCTAATGGCCATATGGCTTGAGGCTCATGCATTTAGCTCCACAGGTCCCAGGTTCAATCCTGCCCACTGAAAACTGGGGTCTGTCAGCGTTACACATGTTTTAAACAGTCCAGAAATACAACCAGGTGTGGATTTATACAGCTCACAAATGGAAACACAAAAGCTTAGCACCCAGCTTTCTCAGCCTACAGGTCCTTATACAAATCCCGCTGAGGTCAGTGTGGTTTCGCTGATCTTTGTATTAGGCCAGTATGACTCCCCACTAAGTACTGTGTAAACTCAAAGACATTCAGTGTGCAATGATCATTTTACCAGACAGCAGCATCTCACATGGTGTCTGTCACCATCAAGTGAAATTACACTAGAGGGGTGATGGATGAGCACTTGTAACCATGGAAGCACAGAATCCATTGTACTGTGGATAATGGGGGCAGAGGTGGGGGAGGCAGGAGACAGTTGAGAGGTATAAGACCAGCATGGATGTCAAGGGATCTGCAGAACCCACAGCAGTTTCATGTGGAATAAACCCATTCTTCTCACTAATGGAGTTTCCGCTATCTCATTGCATCACAGATTTTCCTATCTAGAAGATTTTCTGGAGTCTAGTTAATACCACGTACCTAAAAAGCAAATACTTATTTTTATCTTTGAAATGGTGGTGCAGATTACAGATATGCTTGTTAATTTTGGACTAATTGTAACTGTGTGTCAGAATATGCATTTATATTGCAGCTGTTATAAAATGGTTATTTTTTTACTGTATGTAGACACTATGTAAATAGAGTGTGCTGAAAGGACAGCAATTTTTCTCTTGAAATGGGCAGCATTACACTTCCCCCCCATCTCTACTATTTTAAGGATATTTTTCTACCATTCATTTGACAATCCAAGAATTCCATTAGATTTGCCTATAAAAAACAGCCCTTCTCCTGGAACGGCTAGCTCTAGTGCTCCATAGAACAAGCAGGCAATTAGAATACCATTCTAGGGGGAGGCAACAAATGGCAGGATATAAGGAAGGGAACTGACTATTGGTTTGAACAAGAGCCACTGTATATCTTTAAGTGGAAAAGGAGCTACAGCGGTGCAGGGTTCTAGCCCAGCTTGTTAAAAGAATCTTGCTTTGAAATGCTGGAGTACTCCTTTTGGCTCAATCAGTCATGGGTCTGCTACTTTAACATTGTTTTCCTTTGAGATGTTGTACTTCAGCAGATAACATTATGTGCAATACCAGCAAAATAAAAACAATATTTTTTAAAAATTCAACATTGCCAGCTATGACTACATTCCTAAAAGCATCATTGTCTGTACAATAAGGAGTTATGCCACCCAGACACACTATAGAAAACATTGTGTTACCTCTTGTAATCAGGCATAGGTTCACTAAATGTCCAATGTGCTCTTGGGCTGCCAGGCACGTCTGCACTTTGAGGGTTTTTTAGGTGTCCATAGCATTGCTGTTCCAAAATACATTCTTCCTTTTGCTAATTCTTCATGAGAGAACATAATCCCTGCATGTAACGCTGTAATCCATGGTCATGGAAGTGTGATGACAGTAAAAGAATGATTAGCTTTTAGTATGATGAGAGGGAAAATAGATTAAATATTTACAGAGCCTTTCCCCTTTAAAATGTGTCATTTGTATTCTCTTCCATTTCCAGAATTTCCTATGCACTTTGATCCAAATAAATACAATAGTATAACTGAGAGCTGCAAACAATTCCTCTAGTAATTTAATGATCAAGTTCTGCTTGTTTCATTGACATTTGAACATAGCAAGGACATGACTAGCATCCACTTTCCAATTATTTTTTATTATTTATTTAGGCCAGGATCTGCTCCCAGTTACTCAACCTTGTGTCTCCGGCTTGCAACGTGTCCAAGAAAGCGTTTGTCATCCGTTGTCAGCTTGATATGCAGGACTGTAGTGATCCAGGGCAAAGAAACTGTACTTGTGCTACACTGTCAGAGTACTCTAGGCAATGTACCATGTCCAATCAAGCAGTGTCTGATTGGAGGAGTGCAGACTTCTGCTGTAAGTTATCATGTTTTACTCCACAACTTTACTTATATGTCATATAGATAAAGAATGATTAATGTAATTTTAAAAAGCCTCTAGGAAAGCTTCCACCCATATAAATCAAGGAGGGGTTGGCTTGGGTTGGGTTATAGACCCTGGGATGATCTTCGAGCAAATGGTAACCTACAAGAGTCAGAGTTTGGTATCCCGCAAAAAAAAAAAAAAGATGAATTTATAACTTAAATTGTGTCCCCGTAGCTCAACAGCTAAGTCAGCTGACCAGGTCACACATTCCTAAAGCTGTTTCTTTATCAAACACCTTAAAATAATATTTCTTTTAAAGAAACAAACCATATTCTGAAATGCTTGCTTTTGATTCTTCTGTCAGCTAAACTGCAGTGTTGACAAGCCATTACAGGCAAAGTAATATTTCATCTATTAAGAAATATGCAGGAACTAACCATTCAAATTAATTTCAGTGCTTGTCCTATTGTTTTAAATTATTGGTCATCTTAGCAAAGGTGCTATGCTACTTTCAGCTACACCTGTGCTAATTGTTTGCGTTTAAACTCAAAACAATTCAATTCTCCAGGTTAGAGGTTTCATTACAAACACAAATCAGATCAGGCTCAGCAAAAGTCACAAATGGCTAGTTTATGTTTGCATTATATTTTAGTTTGCATTGAAATCATATGAAATGACTAGTTATGAAGTGAAATCAGGTGAAGCTAGGCAGCATCAAGTGAATTTTGTTTTGATGTGTATATTTCCTTGTAACTTTAAATGGAGCTCAAGAGACTGAAAGTACAACCCTTTATGGATCAAAATTGTTTGATTTCATCATGCCTGTTTTGAAGTTTAACAAAGCAGGAGGCATGATGTGGCAAACCTTTGGCAAAGGACTCTCAAAAAGCATATTCATTAATTTTAATTACAACACAATGCAGCCCAGTTGAAAGCTTAATGGATAAGACAGAAGACAGAATTCTAGGCAGAATTTTGGGAAGAGATCAAGATGCCAAATGACACTCAGTGACATTCAGAGTCTAAGGCAGTGAAGCATATCCCTCTGAAACTCCAAGCACCTAGTTAATGGGAAAGTTGAGCTGCCTCACACTCTATAACTGGTGTTCAGTACCCAAACATAACTTATTTTTAAAAATAAATTGCTTTAACAGGAACATCCTTCTCCTTCCTCCTTATTCTGTTACATGTAACTTCAACATCTGCTACTATTTATTTGGAGTTTAGCATGAGAAGGGAGATGAATATAATCCAGACAGGATTATATTCCTGAATCCAGTAATTGACTTCTGATGTTTTATCACACGTTCCTTATTCTCACCTTGAAGGCCTTGTATCCTCTTGCCCTGCCTACATCTCTGATCTCATATCCGTCTCTTTGCTTAGTCCCTGTACTCCTCCCAGTCTTCATGTACGACTGCTCTCCAGCTCTTTGTTACACTTTTGGCTTTCTGCCTTCCATCATGCTTCTCCCTGTGCTCAGGGAAAATCTCCTGCTTCCTGCATTCCAAGTGTCACCTCCCACTCCCACTCCTCCAAATCCCACTTCTTCCTGGAATTGTTCTTTTCTTCATCCCTCCAATATTCTCCCCCCAATCTCCTTTCCCTAAATAGGTGTCCCAGTTTTGTTTAGCATTCGATTTGTCTTGCCTCTTTTAGATTGTAAAGTCCTCAGGGCAGCAAGCCTTTCCCAATCAATATTTGTAAGGCACTGTACATGTTTACAACGCTATATAATAATGCTCATTAATCATACTAAAAATAATATCCCCAGTCTAGCTTTTGTTACGACAATATTAATGTTGCAAGCAGGCCATTCACTTAAAAAAAAGTTACTAGAACTTGTAGTTATAAAAAAAAATCGAAAGTGAGGATATTCAGAGTGAAGGTTAAAAAACAAATATTTGCAAGTTAGGAAATAAAAATATTATACTCCAAAAAACAAGTGTCCGAAACTCTGAAAACATCAAGGGTCTGATTATCCCCTGCTCTGCACCATTCATAGTCATTGATACTTGTGCAAAATAGGTGCCAAATATTACTTAATGAGCCTGGCAATGATTTTGGCAGTAAAAATCACTACGTAAGGTGCAAGGCAGTGGAGGGTCTGGTGCTTGAAATTCCAATGCTAATCTTAACTCTCCCTTCTCCTACTTATCTTTCCCTTCCTGATGGGAGAATCCTACTAGTTGTCACATGAAAAACTTACATGTCCCCTGTTCTGTATATTAATAATGCTATAGGGTAGGATTTTCAAAAGCACCTAAGTGACTTAGGAGCACAAATCCCACTGAAAGTCAATAAGATTGTTCCTGAAGTCACATAGGCACTTTTAAAAACCACACCTATGGCTTTTATTGTAACTGATATAATCTGCTCTCACTCTCCCAGCCGGTCACAGATACAGAGGGACCTCAGGCTCATTTTTCAGAAGTGTGCATGGTTTCAGGGGTCTGACGCCTATAAGTGTAGGGTGCATGTAGAAAAGGTGATCTGATCTCTAGCCTTTGTCTGGAATATGTGGTCTCCAGTACGTCTGGGATAAAGAATGAAAAATGAATAGAGTGGGTGTCTGGGCTATGGTGAGGTGATAGACTGGGGATGGGGAGTGAAGGTTCTTGTGCTACAGGAAGTGCCAGATACCAGGAGGGTCGGGAGAGCCTCATCTCCAGTCTCTAGGGCAGGTAAGAAGTTTTCCTTTGTTCATATTTAGAAAGATGCCTTAATACTTTTCATTGTTGTTGTATTGCAGCTGTAGGAAAATGTTCAGCTGACCAAATCTACAAGGAGTGTGGTTCTCCATGTGTTAAAACCTGTTCCAACCCAGAGTACAGCTGTTCCAGTTACTGTACATATGGTTGCTTCTGCCCAGAAGGTAAAGTCTTACCGTAAAACTAGTATTGATTTCATCATAAATCATTCATGCAAATAGTTTTGGCACATATCCAGCAGACAAAAATTGTCCATTTAATTAATACACCACATCATGGTATTGGACACTGTGCTGCTGGAAGTGTCATTTCTCAGATGAGATATAAAACTGAGGTCCTGACCCCTTGGGGTCATTAAAGATCCCTTGACACTTTTTGCAAGAATAGAGAAGTAACACCCCCATTCTGGCCAATACGGGATAATTATACCCTGCCTACTTAAAGTTCCCCCCTATAGTTTAAATTGGATTGGATATAATTAACTTGTTGTGCTAATCTCTTATGTGGTGTTGCCATGCGCTGTTAGACAGTTGCCATCCAGAAGTGGCTGCATTTCATTGGTGAATAGAGAGATTGTGCTTTGTTATGCAGAGTTTGTAAAAGCCCAAGGCATACTTCAGGTTGAACTGTTCTACAAAAATTCAGTTTATTCCCATTCTTCTTGGACATTTCCTGACATTTCAGTAGTAAAATGTAAAGCTAATACATTCCCATTACGTGGCCAAAATCTGTTATTCTTTATAGAGACTTAATCTTATTCTAAATAAGGGAGCTAATATTTAGCAGATATGGAAAAACACACTATATACAACACCTCTGTGTCTGCACAAAAGGCTGTGCTGAAATGCCACTCTCTGAAATGTTGCCTCTGCAAGACACTGGGCACATAATATAACAGTTCTGAGTGCTGAGGAGCTATGTGGTAGCTAAGCGTCTGAAAATGACTATCTATCTAATTTATTTGCTTCTTTTGATAGGTACTGTTCTTGATGACATCTCAAAAAATCGAACATGTGTTCCCATTGACCAGTGCCCGTGTACACTGAATGGGGAGAGATATGATCCTGGCGTTACCATGAAAGCAACATGCAGGAGCTGGTGAGTGGTGGCAGATTTCTTTGAAAAGTGTGGAAAGCATCCTGGCCAAGTGGCTGGAAAAATTGACATAATTGTGGCCCAGACTTTCAAAGAACAAACACAAATGTGTTTACATCAGCTGTACACAAATCTGTTGTGAACACTCAGGACCCTACATCTGCAATTGCTGATAGAGTAATGTATGCCTAATTTTCTGATCTATGTGTACAAAAACAAACGTGGCCTTATTCTGTGCAAATGTGCAATAACTATCACCAAAGTTATTACTAATGGTCAACTTTGCTGGCAATCTGAGCAGGAGGCTTTAAAGCACTGAATGGGCTGCGGGGACTAAACTCCCCTTTTACCACTAGAAATGGTTCTCCAAGGTTAGTGTTTTAATAATTTGGTGTTGCAATGTGGAGAATATTGCTCTACTGTTTTCCATGCTGCATCTATTCTGCGGATAAAGAAAGGAATTTGGTCTCCAGTGCAACACTTTTCATCATTGATTCATTTATGATTTACATGGCTGATGGAGACCCAAGCCATACAAGGTGTCACGGGGTTCACTGACCACAGTGGTGCTTCCTGCTGGCCATACTGGAGATTAGCTCTGCCAGCTCACACTTGCCCTCTGGTGGTATCTTCTCCCATTGTCTCACTCTGGAGCCCCACTCTCAACCTCAGGAACTGCAGCTTCCTCTTTGTGGCTTGGCACTCTAGCTAGGTCAATAAGGTCCTCCCCTTCTGGGGAACAGTCCATCAGCAATCCTAGGCAGTCTTCCCCTATGGCAGCCCAGTTCTGTGCCACACCCTTGGTGGCTGGTAGCGGAACCCGGGCCCATTCTCTTCTTCGGGTTCCAGTCCAGGGACCCTCAGCTCAGCAGTTCTCGGCTTCCTCCCTCTGGCCTCACTGCTCCTTCCCTGGCCTTCTTCTTACCCTCTGTTTCCCCTTCTTCCTGGGTATACCAGCTCCACCAACCCTCCTCCCTCTTCCCAGGGAGTGACTGCTGACTGCTTTTCCCAACAGCCCTATCTGTAGCCCATTACCTGACTTTATAGGCCCTGCCTGTTCCTTTCACTCAACTAACTGCTCCCTGGCTCCTCCTCTAGGTTCAACCTGTGGAGCTAATTGGCCTACTCGGCCACCGTAACCCCTTCCAGTCTTGTGTGAGGTGGACACCCCATCACACAAGGGTGTCATCAGCTACAGATTGAGATAAATAGTGTCTACTAATATATTTAGCAAATGATAATGCAAAACACAAAAAATTCACAGAGGAAAAGAAATATATACATATTAATATATATATTTCCTTACTAAGAAGTTATTGAACATTTAGAGCCAAAAGAAAAAAAAAGAATTCAGGAGATAATGGAAATGAAAGTTTAGAACATGTAAGGTACTATATCATGTTGGCTACTCATTGTGGCATACATCAACCACTATCCAAGATGATCAATTTAGTCAGCTTCAGATTTCCACAGTGGAAGAGCCTGAGGCTGTCAACTTCAAAATATTGCTACACAGAGATATGACCACAGACATGCTGTTGTAAGGCAATCAAAAAACAACAACCCCCCTCCCCCCCCCCCCAGATAGTGGAACCAAATCCTGCTAGACTGGTAATAGTCATTTAACGCACATTCTTGTTTTCGCCAGTAAATGTACAATGGGCCAGTGGAATTGCAATGAACTACCCTGCCCAGGAAGATGTTCCCTGGAGGGAGGCTCCTTTGTCACCACGTTTGATTCCAGGTCATACAGGTTCCACGGAGTCTGCACATACATCCTCATGAAGGTAAGCTGCAGAGATCATAAACTACACAAGATCAACAGAAGGGAAGTGTCATACGTACAATCTACCTTTATTCCCACCCCCCCATATAAACTAAAATCTTCCAATGACCTCCATTTATCCCACATATCATACGTGATGCCAAGTAGCAATTTGGTGTTGAAAAAGCTGGCAAGTGTTTTGCATTGTTGCATAATGTAATGTCAGGAAACCCCAAAACTCCTAGCATTAGGAAATGATACTATGCACAATTGGCTTTGGGATAATTTGTTAACTTTATAACACTCTATAATCATTATAAGGATGGTTGAAGCTGTCAGGAATAGTTGTCCCAGATAGATCACACAGAAGTTCTTTGTTAAATTTATTTCCAACGTCACTTCCAGGTCCAAAGGGTAAGATTATATAGATGTAAAATGAAATCTTTATTGTAGTTATTTGATAACGTCTCAACAGTTTATACTCAATGGCTCCAACTTGCAAGTAAACATAATTACAAAATGGAAACTTTGTAATTCAGAATCCATCATAAGATTGACCAGCAATTGCCACAGGTAAAAAATATTTACTTACAGGGCTGCCCTAGCTTCAGACAGGTAGAAGATGCCATCAGCTTATTCATCACCTTGGAACAAACAGAAACCTGAAATGAAATTTACCCTGGAACAGACATTGAGTATCTGCCCTAGAAAGGGCTGCCACTTGTTAGAGGAAAAAATACTATTCATAGTTTAGTTGAAGTCTTGCTGAGAAGGGGAGATTGGTTGGTCCGCACTGTTTTTGTTAAAGGAGCAGAGATAAGCAGCAATTGGCCACCAAGGATTCAAACAGCTTAAGTTGTTTCTGGCATTTGTATCACCAGTAAATTCTCTTAGTAACTAATAAAGGGCACAAACTGCAAAAATAAAAAACCCCAAATCCAAGGATCGCCAAAATAGGTTTCCTTGATGCAAATGCTGATAAGAAGGTATTGGCTGTGAATGGGTACACAGGAAACCCAATTTTTTGCATTTCATCCCATACATTACTACGGCCATCATTAAAAAGTCAACATTTGCTAACAGTGAAATCCTAGTATCTGAGACACAACAATATTTCCCTATACATAGAATGGGATAAAATTGCAGTATCTAAGATATCACTGGCTAGTAACAGTTGAAAAATGTTGACTTTTTAATGCAGCTATTTTAAATATTCATGCCTAAGTGTCAATGTTTTAGCATTTAAGTAACATGTCAAAATCCTGCATTAAAGGAACCCACACTTGAAAACTGAGCCCGCCATATTCTCTTTTTAAGAGAGGTTGGAGAGACCAGGCTGTCCCCAGTGTTAGTTTACTTTGAGAAATGTGCTGTGATACAAGAAGGGTCACTCTGTAGAAATAAAATGTTAAAGATGTATTGGAAATGCACCACAGAATACCTTCTTCCTCCATTGCTTCAAGTTCACTTACATTTTGTGAGAATGAGAAGGGTTACAAGGAATCTTATACAAACGCCACCAAAAAGTGCAATTTCAGGGTAAAACAGCAAGAAGAATACAAGATTCTGTGGTGATAAATGGATTTGGGGTATAGTTTATTTTTTCCCCAACATAACCATGTTTTTTTGTTTTCCTTCAGAGTCCCAGCCTTCCGTACAATGGAACCCTGATGGCTGTGTATGATAAGTCTGGTTACTCTCATTCTGAAACATCATTAACTGCTATAATTTACCTTTCTACAAAGGTAAGAGTGCAGTACACAAGTCCTATGCAACATTCCAGTAGCCAGTCTATCAAAGTTAATGTTCAGAGGCATTGCAGGTGTCGTCATATGAAAATCTGGGGAAAGGGGGAAAATAGTTGCTTCAAATGGCAGTGTATTCCATAATGGAAAGATAACTTCAGAGAGATGTGTAATGTCACATCAGTTCAGCAAGTTAGGGGTGCTGAACATAGAGTGACCAGTTTTACAAAGTGAAAAATCAGAACAGGGTGGCAGGATGTCTGCTAGGGAAAGAATTAATGAGTCTTTTCTCACTAAATATCATGATGACAGTAATAGTCGATTAAAATAAAGATAATAGAAATACCAACTCTCTCCCACTCTGTGGGTACACTGGATTGCCTGCAGGTCTCAGGAAGTAAGAGGCACTTGGCCTTCAGCCCAGCTATGCAGTAATGACTCAATTAATGTCCAGATTGAGACATTTTTTAATGATGAAGATTAATTGAGAAAAGAAGCCTGATAACAGTTGTAAAATAAGTTAAGGGCTGTTACAAAGAGGACTCTGATCTATTGTTCTCCATGTCCATGGAGGGTAGGACAAGCAGTAATCATCTTAATCTGCAGTAAAGGAGATTAAGGTTAGATATTAAGAGAAACTTTAACTACAAGAATAGTTAAGTACTGGAATAGTTTACCAAGGGAGGTTGTGAAATCCCTGTTACTGGAGATTTTTAAGAATGGGTTGGACAAAAACCCATCAGGGATGTCTAGTAGATTTAATCCTACCTCCGTGTGAAGGGATGGACTAAATGACCTCTCAAGAGCCCTTCCATCCCTACATTTCTATGATTCGATGACTCTGTGCCCTCTTCTTCACAGGACAAAATTGTGATTTCTCAGAATGAACTTCTCACAGATGATGAACTCAGGTGGCTGCCTTTTAGATCAGGTACAGAACAAGGGAGAACGCGGAATGTGCAAGACTGGATTAGACATTTCATTCATCTGATTTTAAAATAAATAGATAAATCAAAGTAATTATTTTAAATGATCTAATTTATTTTAGGTGACATCACCGTTTTCAGACAGTCCTCCACCCACATTCAAATGTATACCACCTTTGGGCTGGAACTAATAGTTCAAACTTGGCCAGTGTTTCACGTCTATATAAAAGTTGGACCTCTCTTCAAAGGCAGAACCCTAGGTAAGAAATCCAGTCTCCTCCACATTTCATTATGAAGGAGGGAGGCGGTGAAATTGTGTCTTTTAATGGCCATTGTATAATGGATAGACTCTTCCTATGATTCTAAAAAGCTACAATGGAAAGCTATTGTGTGTTGATAAGAGCTTTTTTCCAGAAACCTTAACAAAAGCAATTGATAGAATTTGAAGCGGCACAGACTAGGCGTGATATCCACACTCTTTTTTAATAACGTTGATTTCCCAACCTATCTTCTACAAGGTGTGCTTTGTAAAAGGCAAGAGTGCCTGTGAAACCCTGCCTTGTTCAACATGTACTTTACTACACATCAAATGAGTCAGGGCACCTATATAGCCCAACCTAATTCATGGTGCATCTTAGAAGATTACATTGATTATTCAAGAACCCAATGGCTCTCTTGATCAATGGGCACGTTAGGGGATACACGTATTCACTGTGCAGCGGATTTAGCCAAGAATACATATTCTGCACAACTTTTTGTTTAGAATGCTATAAGCAGCACCAGATCACTGCATGTGCAGAAAGAGCAATTTCTTCAAGCTCTCAAAATTCAGCCAAATCAAAACCAAGTTTTACTGGAACACTCAATTCCAGTGCTCAGTGAGGGCTATATTCCATGCCACATTCTAACTTTCTATACCTAATTGTTTTGATGTTAGAGCCATTAAAAAAAAAGTCACAATAACTTTTTTCGGTTGGAATTGGGAGAGTATTTTCTCCCTTTCTTTTTATTTTTTAAAAGAACTGAATTATTTTTCTCTAAAAAACTTTCCATACAAATTCACCTGAAGGAAGTGAACAGACTTGGTGAATTTTAATTTACTAAGTGAAACAGACAAAGTTATGAGTGATTGAAAAACAGTTTTATAACAGAAATGCTTAACCCATTTAATCTATAGTAGTCATTACCGTTCCAGTTATAATTACTGATACATTTTATTATTACTATACAGCAAAGACATATCATTATTAGTGAATAAATGTTCCTTGTTTTTCATTCATCCCTTGTGTTCCCCATGTCATCAGGGTTGTGTGGCAATTACAATGGAGACACTACAGATGATTTCATGACCAGCATGGATATTATTGAAGGAACAGCATCCCTGTTTGTGGACTCCTGGAGATCAGGGAACTGCCACCCTGCTGCAGAGAGGGACACAGACCCTTGCTCTATGAGTCAATTGAACAGTAAGTCGAATGTCCTGACCTATCAGATCACCCCAATTGACTTGCTCTTTCTGAATGATTACCATAAGCTCATCCACAAGGGAACAGAGGGTCTAAGAGATAAGAAGAAGAGGACTGTACATCACTGATTCCTTCATCTATAGGAAGATGTAGATTTCTAGAATATACTTGTATAAGCCAATCTATGACAAGATCTCTCTCTAAAGATCTGACTATGGGTTTGAAGTACCTTTGATAAGTTGGAGGAGTTCCTCTTGATACTCCCACTGATATCCTGAAGTCCTTTGAGATCTTAGTCTCTGGCTTTCCAATTCTGTGACTGAAAACTAGTATCACCTTCTCAATGAATTAAATAAGACAGACACAGCCACCTCCTTATCTCTTATTCTTGACCTCTCTATTGCTTAACATCTATGACTGTTTCTCTCATTTAGAAATGTCTGCAGAGACCCATTGCTCCATTCTTACTAAGAAGGGCACAGTGTTTGAGAAATGCCATTCTGTGGTGAATCCTGCTCCTTTTTACAAGGTAGGAGCTTCTGCTAAAGTCTTGAGGTGAGGCAGTGAGAAGCACTACATGGTGTGGGAGCACAAGAGGGGCTTAGGACCAAGAATCATTCAAAAACACCTTTCTCCTAGCCAGGCAAGGTCTGGTATGATCACAGACTGCTATCCCCCAGTCACTAGGAAGGAGAGGATAGGTTTTTTTCTCACACAGCTAATTGATTTAGTATTTCCCAAGAAACTTCCCCAAATGAACATCGTCAAGGGTATTTAACCTTTTTGAGCATAGTTTTCCTATCTGTAAAATAGAGATAATGATACTTACACTCAGCTTTGTGGAGCATTTTGAAATCTAAGGATGAAAAGCACTGTATAAGTCCTAAGCAGAGCCAGCTCCAGGGTTTTTGCTGCCCCAAGCAGAAAAAAAAAAAAAGTCGCAATCGCGATCAGCTCTACCACCGCCGCTTCAGTCTTCGGCGGCAATTCGGCGGCAGGTCCTTCCCTCCGAGAGGAACCGAGGGACCCGCCGCCGAATTGCTGCTGAAGAGCCAGACGTGCCGCCCCTCTCCATTGGCCACCCCAAGCACCAGCTTGCTGGGCTGGTGCCTGGAGCCGGCCCTGGTGCTAAGTATATTTTACTTACATCAGCCACTCAGACAGATATGTTCATTTTCAATTGTTCCGTGTAATCTATAAAATGCATTATTTATTTCTGAGCATGCTGATGACTTCCAAACATCTGACCTAACAGAATACTCTGTGTTTGTTTTCAGAGATGCATCTACCAAGCCTGTAACTATGAGGAGACCTTTCCTTATATTTGTTCTGCTCTGGAATCTTATGCAAGAGTGTGTGCTTCAATGGGGCTGATCCTTGTAAACTGGAGGGACACTGTAGACAACTGCAGTAAGTGACCCCAACTAGCTCATAAAAGTTTGTAATCAGATGCATATCTATATCATCTCTGCTACCTAGAAAACTCAGAAAAACATTCCTCCATTTGGAAAATTCCAGTGTTTGATATGGAACAAAATTGGGCTGTGCTGTCCTCTCCTGGGTTAAGATCAGTTCCACTTCTAAAATTCTCTCTAAGCTGCTGAAATATCATTAAGTATCATAGAGTAGTTTCAGGCACAAAAAAAATCACTTTTGTAGGTAATTCTACAGAATTTGCATTTTAGGAGTGGTTTGATTTCATAAGGAATGTATATGCAAAATATCCCAAAAAGTAGGATGTTCTCTGAGCTTTATCACCAACTCTCATGGAAGAAGCACAAAGATGACTAAAGTTACTCATGAAACTATGAGTGCTTCAGCACACACAGCTCTATAGTCATCATCCTTTGGTATCACCCACAGGGTCAGTCGATTTTCCATCTAGGGGAAATCCTGCAGATCCTAAGGTTTCTACAAAGATGGCCTGCAGGGCCTACTCTACTCCCAGAGACCCTCCTGCTCCTCACAGCAAAGCTCACTAAGGAGCCATGCTTTGATTGAGAGAGGGACTCTCTCTCACTCTGAGAGAGGAAAGCAAGAGACAGCAGTTAACACTGAAACTGTTGGCATTATATAATTCAGCACCTTCCCCTAGCTCCAGCACCCCTTTGAGGGGAGATCAGGGAAATGAAGTGTAACTCATACTCTTTTCTTCATTTTACAGCCATTTCCTGTACTGGCAATCAGACATTCAGCTACCACACTGAAGCCTGTGATAGGACGTGCCTGTCACTTTCCGACCAAACCCTGGAATGTTATCCTACTGACATCCCTATTGATGGCTGCAACTGTCCTAAAGGTACCTACTTGAACCACAGAAGTGAATGTGTGCGTAAATCCATGTGTCCCTGCTACCTGGAAGATAAGAGGTTCATCCTGCCTGACCAGTCAACTATAATTGGTGGCATTACCTGGTAAGTTTGTGAGTTAAAAGAAATGAACATACTGCAAAGGGAGGGCTTGTTCATGTGTTTGATTTTGTCAAACTGCAGAGATTTTTTTTTTTTTTTTTTTTTTACAATAGGCCTGTTGCCTCCCCCTTTTTTTTGTTTTGCTTCTTTCTAAAAGAAAGGTGGGTCCAAAAGTTTTGTTTTTTTTAATTTGGTTCTCTTTTACCTTGGAAATATTAGGCACATAAAATCTAGTCTTCCCTGAAAATGTTGGAGAAGCACTAGGAGATATAAGAATTATGCTGCCAGGTGCTGTGCCAACACATAAACAGGATCCCTGCCTCACATTGCATACACTACTGACATTGCTGGTTATAGTGTTGCAGTCCAAAGAGTAAGCAGAGGCATGTTGGCTTGTATTCCATTTTGAAGGAACTGGGAGGCTCAAGAGGCATAGCTGGAATGTTTGTTTCTTGGAAAAGGATGAAGTCATTTGACAAAAAGCCTGAACATTGTTTTCTTAGGAGGGTATCACATTCAAAGAGGAAAAATTAAAACCATAAAACAACTTGAGCTTTAATTGTCCCATTTAGTAAGGGATGTACACTGAAATACTCTTTTCTTTTCTAGCTATTGTGTTAATGGAAAGATGAGTTGCACTGGTAAACCTCAAGACCCTGCAGGTATGCATTTGGCTACAGTTTACCTTCACCTTTAAAAGCATTATTTTCCCCATGTAACGGAATTATCCCTTCATAACTTTCTGTTTCTCTTTTTTTTTCCGCTAGAAAACTGCAAGCCTCCCAGAAAATATGTGTCATGTTCACAGAACTCAGAGAACAAATATGGAGCCTCCTGTTCCCCTACCTGTCAGATGCTGGCCACTGGAATTGAATGTGTGAGTTCCACATCTTTATGATCACATCTCAGTGATGGAAACACACTGTGAAAGGAAGGATGGAGCAGTGGTTGCCTGGGGCTTGGGAAGACCCACATTCAATTCCTTGCTCAGTCACAGACTTCCTATGCAGCCTTGGGCAAGTCTCCTAGTGCCAGATTTTTAAAGATATTTAGATGCCTAGTGGAATTTTCAAAAGCATCTAGGAGCCTAACACCCATTAAAATCAACTCGTTTTTAAAAAAAATCACACAAGGCACCTAAATACCTTAAAAAATCTGGCCCTTAATCTCTCAGTTCCTCATCTGTAAAATGGGACAATAGTACCTGCCTAAGTCACAGAAGTGTTGTGAGAATAAATACGTTTCAGATAGGTATTCTGATACCACTGTAATGGAGGCAATATAAGAACTATCAATAAATAATAGTGAGACAGTGAATCTTCATGAAAATTGCAATACTTACTTAATAAACTGCCCTGTAGATTTCCATGCCAAACAATAAAACATGATATATCAAGAAATAGATTTTTTTTTTTTTTTAATTTCAAGTGCACCAAATGTTGACTGATTACAGGAAAAGAGTTACAAATCACAGTATATATCGATATATATACCTAACAATATATATATTTCATAATGTAATAAAGGTTTCTTATTAAATAAAGAAACAGCAATTAGCAGAATTATAATGTAACAGACTTCTGGGCTGGAAAGAAACATACATTATTCTTCATTGTCTGAGCAGCTGGTACCCATGAAATACAACTTTTTTCAAGGAGTCCCCAGAAAGCTTATTGCCTCAGACACTAGTTATATTTTACAACTGCAGTAAAACTTGTATAACAGGGCATTAACTTGCACAAGTAAAAGTGATTTCAGTAATAGCACAGGCTGGCTCTTGGCACCAAATAAATAACACAAAGCAAAACTGAAGAGAGGCTAGAGGTCAATAAAAACAAAATGTTTCAATCCATTCTCTTTACATTCCTTTCCTTCATGCATCATTTTTTATGACTGATGTTGCAATTTCCTGATCTTTCCTAGGTACCCACTAGGTGTGAATCAGGCTGTGTCTGCACTGATGGGCTATATGAGAATCTAGATGGAATGTGTGTACCACCTGATGAGTGTCCCTGTGAATATGGTGGCATCTCTTATAAAAAAGGGGAAGAAATCCACACTGAATGCAAAACCTGGTAAGAATCTACAAGTTTTCTCTTTGCTAGTTATTTATTTGTCTAGACTGTACAAGCATACAGTGCAACAGTATGGCTGCAAGGAGAAGAAGAATAGGTAGCAGTTGAGGGTCGGAGCTAAACAAATTCTGCCATAATGATAAAGCGTGAAAGTGATAAAACCACGGATAACTGTGACAATGTCTATATCTAAGAGGAAAGGTCGTGGTCTCCTGGTCAGCCACAAAAAGGATAAGGCTATAATGACAATTGATGCTATCTGCACATCCAGAAGCAGTGTGGGATCCAATAGCGCCCTCAAACTATAAGCCATACTAGAAAAGTATATCAATTCCACCACAATTGAAAGTGCAAGCACAATCCTCCTCCCTTTCTCTAGATAGATCAACTGACCCATCGATATTACTTCCATCTTTTCTAGCTACATTCTCAATCAGCAGTTGCTACCATTTCCAGTTCCACACCCATAGGTGATGGACTAGGGGTGCAGGGAGGTGCGGCAGCACCCCCTGACTTGAAGTGGTTTCCATTATATACAGGGTTTACAGTTTGGTTCAATGGCTCTCAGCACCCCCACTATAAAAATTGTTCCAGCACCCCTGTCCACATCTTCTCATTAAAATAACCAAAGGGACAGCAAAATCTGCTTTAGTGACAAGAAGAGCTGTTTACTCAAGGCAATGTAACCTGTAATGCCTCATGTTTTCTCTTTTTTAAAGTAAATTAAATGGAAAAATATACTTAAAATTTCATCTTTAGTATGCATTAATTTTCACAAAAATCAGGAAATTTGAAGTTACAGTTCCCATATTAATCATAATTTGACCACATTGCATATATAATCTAAGTCAATGAAGTTAATACAGCATATATGAAATGTGTGTATGTAGCGATGAGTTAAAGCTGCATGCCCTTGAAAACTTCCTAACAAGAATTTTCTTCTCACCACTAGCACCTGTACAAGAGGCAAATGGAAATGTGTTCAGAAATCTAAATGCTCCTCAACATGTACCCTCTATGGAGAAGGACATGTCACCACTTTTGATGGACAGCGCTTTGTGTTTGATGGCAACTGCGAATACATACTAGCTACGGTAACATCAGTGCTAGTGCTTCTTATGGCAATGTATTCATTGCCAAGAAATGGCTTGATTTATGAACTCTGACATATTTAGGGCTCATTTCAAGACCTCATCTGAAAACCCCTTATACACACACACACACACACACACACACCCCAAACAAAAAAACAAAACAACACCAACCATAGTCCCAACATTTTATATGAAATCACAAAATGACACTAAGAAAATTTCCTAACATACTTGAGTGCCTGTGGATGATCTACCCACATAGGCATATTGCACCAGCTAGACAGTGTTTTCTAATGAAGTGATGTAATTCTTAAAACCAAATCAGCAGTTTGATCATTGGTACTTCCAAGAGTAACACCATGCAAGGGTGCAGTACCCTACTGACTCCCTCCTTTCCCCCTGCAAAAATGTGGTTTCTGAGATGGGTAAAATGCCCAAGCTGCCACAAGCCATAGAATACCCCAATAGCTGAGGGATGCAAGTATACAAATTCCACTGAAATGATTTCCTTGATAACTGGATTTGAAGCTAGTCAGAGATGGAATTATAGCATGCTACACAGTGAATGGGGATATTGTGTGTGAGGCTGGCCTGTTTTGCTGAGAGGCAAACTCCCTGAAGTGATAGTTCAGCACATTGAATCTTCTTGTTCACCCTGTTACTTTGAACTCTCAAATGGTTAAGCAATTCTGTTTCTCTCCTTTAGGATGGTTGCGGTATGAACAGCTCTCACTCCACCTTTAAAATTGTGACTGAGAATGTCATCTGTGGGAAATCAGGAGTCACCTGCTCCAGGTCCATCAAGATCCACCTTGGGGTAAGAACATCATGCTGCTGTTATCCATCCGGGTTGGACCTCATATCAGTGTAGGAATCTACAGTCAAGTCTTATAGGGCAGTCTACTTGGTGACCTAGAGCTGTGGAGTAGGGTTTGAAATCCCTATCTCAGTCTTTCACTTCCCGAAGTTGTGGTCTGTTTAAAAGCCATGAGAGTAAAGCCTTGGATTTTACCCTCACATTGGAGAATCCTGCAACGGAAGAATATCAGTCATGTTGCCTGAGCCACAGACTGAAGCCAAGAAGGCAGTTGTGTGAAATTAAGGAAGACTCATCATGGTCAGCATATGAATTCTAAAAAATCCCTGTAATCCAGCTAGTGGGCTTTGGCTCCAATTGCCTATAGTTCTTCTACTATCTCACTGCTGGTGCATACATAAACTAGAGAAATTGATTATTCTTATTTTCTCTGTTACCAAAGAACTTCCATCCTCCCTTGTAGGTTTGTGGTTCTTAGTCCTGAGGGAACCAAAAGTACATCAATATCAGATTATCTCAGAGTCATGCTTCAATAGCAAACCAAATGAGGACTGTTGGGGTTTTGACCAGGGAACTATCACTACATACAGTACACACTTGCCACCTGGTTAATTAGCAACAGCAAAGGCAAAATGCCAATGCTTTACTGAAGAAGCTAGTAGCTTCTTTTGCACTTAACTCCTAAATACTTGCTCCAGAGGAACACTATTATTGGTTCAAAAGTAACTGTTATTGTGCACCACTGCTCTCAGGAAAGATGTAAAAGTACAAGAGTGCATGAAAGGCAAAACTGATCAACTCAATATTAGCTACCATCTCTCTATGTAACTTTGCATCTACTCATTTTAAATCATGGAAATAAAACTCTGTGCTTCAGCCTGCTGCACACAGATAAAATAAGTGTGATGGCAGTGTTATATACAACAAAACAATCCATTACAAAGTGCTTTTGCACCCTACACTGACCATGAAACATGGTGGGTTTGTTTCATGTTCATCAAAACTTGCATATTCATAGAACAAATCCAGGCAGCTGGGGGCAGGCTAGGTTTTACCTTTGCATGGGATAGGTGCAGATGGAAGAAGAGAATAATGTTTTGGCATCATGCACTGCTTTGCTTTCTTACAGAAGCATAACATAGGCTACATCTACACCTCAGAAATGATGTTGAGAAATAGACACTCTGGGCACATCTACCCTTAAAACACTGCATTGGCACAGCTGCACTAATGCAGCCGCGCTGCTGTGGTGCTTTAATGAAGATGCTCTACACCGAGGAGAGAGTTCTCCCATCAGCGTAGTTAATCCACCTCCCTGACAGGCAGTAGCTCTGTCTAGGGGAGAAGCTCTCTCACTAACTTAGCGCTGTCTACATGGGGGGTTACACTCATGGTTATACTGATATAGGTCCGTAGTGTAGACCAGACCTCAGGCAGAGATGCTCATCATCTAAGGACTGTGACTCAGCTGACAATAAATAATTCTCCAAGAGCTAACCACAATCAATCAGTTCAGAAAAACAGAGAAATGACAATCTGTAGCAGCACCCTTTAGTGATTCCTGGTAATGTTACAAAGACAGAAAGGGACATACTGAGAGATATATTATAACTTACAGGCCAATTTGCTTTCAGAATATGACACTTATACTGGCAGAGGAAACCTACTTTGTATATGGGGACAATCCTCTGACACAATTCCACGTGAAAAAGAATGCCCTTCACCTGATGTTCGATATCATTATCCCAGGAAAATACAACATGACTCTTATCTGGAACAAGCACATGAATATTTTCATCAAGATCTTCAGAGAAGCACAGGTAATTCAAAGTAACTTCCTAATAAACTTTCCTTAACTTTCTTTGTTAAATACATTTACCCCCACATTCAAATCAAACTGTACATGAGATGGCAATTGTAACAACTTTCTACAGCAGCAGAAGTCTCCTAGGAAGGCCTCTCATAACTCTCATCCCTCCTGGAGCAGCAGAGATCTTCACTGGATGCTGCTTATTAGCTGCTTACCCAACTTCACAACAACATGAATCTTTGAGCTGATAGTTCATGTGTTGTCCAAATGACAACACATCCTTTCATCCCCCAGAAGGGCAGGGAAATTTGTACAGGGCATTTGAATTTATTTTGACCTCATAAAGGTGCAGATTATATCTCTGTTTGTGAACACTATTCAGGAAGAACTCCACTATTTCCTTCCATTGTTCATTTAACAAGAAAGGCTGTACATACAAAAAACTAACAGTATGTGGCACAGTATTTATAGATTGCAATCGCGGATCAGAAACAGGAAGTAGTGCAGATAACAGAAAGATACACCTCTACCAAGATATAACGCGACCCCGATATAACACGAATTCGGATATAACGCGGTAAAGCAGCGCTCGGGGGGGGGGCTGCGCGCTTCGACGGATCAAAGCAAGTTTAATATAACGCGGTTTCACCTATAATGCGGTAAGATTTTTTTGGCTCCCGAGGACAGCGTTATATCGGGGTAGAGGTGTGATTCAGACAATTGGTTGCAATTAGCAAATAGGGGGCAACTTGATATTAATGCTTTCATTTCTTCATGTAGGATCACCTCTGCGGTTTGTGTGGGAATTACAACGGGAACATGAGAGATGACTTTGAAACTCGAAGCAAATACGTGGCAGCAAATGAACTGGAGTTTGTAAATTCTTGGAAGGAAAATCCCATGTGTGGGGATGTGTTCTTTGTAGTTGATCCCTGTAGCAAGAACCCTTATCGTAAAGCTTGGGCAGAGAGGAAGTGTTCCATCATCAACAGCCAGGTCTTTGCTCCATGTCACAGTAAGGTAAGCAAGTTTTTGGCTTCTTTACACATAGTCTACAGTCTTCCAAAGGATGATCCCCTCACACTTCAATGTGTACCTTCCTCCTCCCCAGGATGCATTAATGCCACATGCATGAAATGTATTCTTGCGCCTGCTTCACTTTAATGTTTTGTACCTCCTGTTTGTAACATGTCTTCAAAAAGTGAACTCAAGTGAGAAATGTGAACAGTGTTCATGTGTGTCCGTGCAGGGTATGAAACTGCTGAATTTTGGTGCCTCTATTTTAGCGAATGTGTTTTGCTGCCTAATCACATGGAAACTATATATAGCTGTTTAAGTACACATACGGCTCTAGAGATATCCTTCAAAATGTCATAATTTTCTATTGATATTTTGCAGTGCCTAAGTTTTTACTAAAGATTACAGTTTGAATTGGAATTGTATTATTGCTGTGCTTATTTTACTACACAACAACTAGAGGAATAATTCATACTCTCACTTAGCAGAGCAGATTATGTTCTGAATGTTCTCCCTTTACCCTGAGCTAACATCTGTAGTTTAGCCCAGCTAGAAACAGGAAAGAAACTGTATTGATCAATGCACAGGTACAAGAGAATCCTGGTTAACCAATTTATTCCTTCTCTCTCAATCAAAGGTATACCGCATGCCTTATTATGATGCCTGTGTCCGAGACTCCTGTGGGTGTGACTCCGGAGGAGACTGTGAATGCATGTGTGATGCCATTGCAGTGTATGCCAAGGCATGCTTAGATGTAGGTGTCTGCATTGACTGGAGAGCCCCAGAGTTCTGTCGTAAGTTTCTTGAACACCTTTAAAAAATGACATATGTGATTTTTATTACTAGCTTTTGTTTTCAATTCGTTTTACGCTTTGCCCAATTATAAAGGGGCTTAAGGGACATATTATTATTACAGGATTAAGGTACATTGATGGGGCAGCATGGGGGATTGCTTGTGTGGCCACTTCCCATGTTGTATCTGTGCTCTAGATAAATGGATGACTTCATCCTGTAGTGCTCTTAACCTTGCACATTTCATCAGTATTAACCTCACCAGAAACACATTACCATGTCATGCAGAAATGAGGGAGAAAAATCTAGTAGTCACAAATAATAATCTTGCAATATATTTTCCCTGTTGCTACTGCAGAACTGACAGCCAACTAGACAGTAGAGGGAACACAATATTGTAAAAAAAAAAAAAAACTGTTCTCATAGTTGTGATGAAATCATCTTTGTGCTGATTGCAAGGAAATAAACAGAGAAAGGTGTGTTGGCTGGGGCTCCATAAAGCAAGAAAAATTATCAATGGTTGCTATATAGAGAAATTTTATGCATAGGCTTCACAGAGTATTATAATCAAACCTTTAAAGCTATAGTTCTTGATAACTTCCATTTAACACATCAATATATTATACATTACAAATATCTAAATGCCTATATCTGCCCCTTTTTTATGAAAGGAGGAAATTAACTCACACCTCACTAGAACACAGATTCAAATCAGTTCACCCACAGTCGAGGTTGGAGGGCTTACCTTGAGTCACCAAGTACCATTGAGTCGCTTTCTTCCTCCTATTCTGAATCCTTTGAGGAATTACATTCCATAAATTGAAAAATTCAACCTTTCATTCTGTTTTTGCTTTTTTTCAGCTGTCTATTGTGACTACTTCAACACACACCGAAAGTCAGGCAGTGAGAGCACCTACAGCTACAATTATTGGGATGAACAAAATTGCACCTGGCATTACCGACCTTGTAATTGCCCACAACAAAAGTACAAATATGTCAACATTGAAGGTAATGATTTCACAGGTTCAGGGTTAGCTGCACTTTTGACCACTCTCCCACCCCAGGTCTTCCTCGAGGACACCCACTTATGGTTTCAAGCTCCTAGCCTTCATGCCTCTCAGGCAGAGCTCTATGCCTCTCTCCCTCCAGACTCGGGGTTTAGGCTTGCAGTCCCTCTCCACTTCACTGTGATTTCCTCAGCACGTTGGACCCGGGTCCAGTACCTGTAGTTAACCTTTCTCCAGGGGCTACAGCAGTGTATACCAGTTACCACTAAGCCTTCACAAAAACTAAATACATGTATTCTTAGGGTAAAAGCATTACAGAGAAAACACATAAAAACAATAAAAGTTCTTACATGCATGCTAAAAACTTCTCAGAGGTCACCCATCAGCCTTATAGGGTCCTAGTAAGCCAAAGTTCTTCCAAAAGGGTCCTGTCCATTTGCTGAATCAGAAGAAGGCCCTGTGTTAGTTTAAACTCAGGCATTTTATACGAGAAGTCCGTTCTTTGTCTGGTGGTCTCTGGAAAACCCAGTTGGAACCAGTATATGCAAGCTCACTTGGGTGTGACACCTCTCCAGACGTGTTTACAACCTGAGTGATTCACTTTAATCACACCTCACTTTTTAGGTTCCTGGAGGAGCTGTGGTAACCTCCCCACCTGGAGTTGCATACAATCCCTGGCCTACAGTGTTACATAAACCATTCATTAATTTAATACAATATGGTCCCCAAAGATATTGCATGTGGTTGCAATATCTGTCACAATGACTTTATAAAGCTGAAAATAATAACGCAATAGTTATCTTTATTGTATTAACCAATGGTTAAGACAATGATGTTTCCATTGGCATAATTTTTGGAGCAGTGGTTACATAGTCTTACTGTTGTATGTTCATCTTCACCTTCTCTTACTAATATCACAATGATAAGTAATTGACATAGACGCCATAGTACACTGAGTGCTTCAATGAGCTCAGCCTGTCTTGAATGTGAAGCTTCTAATTCTTAGCATATCAAGAGAAATTTCCTTAAGGAGTTTGTAGATGCCACTGGTTAAATGACAGACACAGCTTTTGGGCAATACATGTTCATTTTCTGTTAACTTCATATTATTGTATTAGTACCTACATGTTTAGGAAGAAAGGTTATAGAAAACTGCTATTATCTGAGGACTGAGTAATGTACTTCTCTCCACAATCTCCAGGCTGTTACAACTGCTCACACAATGAATACTTTGATCACGAGGAGGGACAGTGCAAGCCCTGTAGTAAGTAGAGATTTATACAGTCATTCTCTTTCTCTGCAAAAGCTAGAAGCATTAAAAATTGAATAAGCTGAATACTTTGAAGGAGGAGTTTGTTCTTAATAGCTATTGGTTAATAGTGACTGCTCATCCAAGCACAAATCTCCTCTGTAATAATTGCGTTGCTCTACTGCTAACTCGTCATCAGATGGTTAAATGAAAACAGGCAACTAAAAAACGTCAGGCTGTGAAGCATTGTAAATTCAATGGTAGTTGGAATGCTCACATTGATTTTAATAGTTGTGATGAAAGGTTACCCTCATTCTAAGCTTGAGCATTTTATAAATGTCTCAGTGCTCCTGAAAATAACTGGCTCCCTGACACCTTTCCCACAGTGAGCGGAGTTCTGGCACTGGACAGAATCCAGTTCCTAGACTTTATCTAACAAGTTCCTTTTTCTAACATGCCTGCTTTATATTATTTTTGAAATCTTTACTACTAAGTGGTGCCCCTATATCACAGTGTTGGGGAATCTTATAAAAATATAGATAGGTAGATAATATTACAGATAGGCCCAAAGCTGCAAAATTTGGATCTGCATCCAGATGTTGGATCCAGGGCCATTTCTATGCTATACAATAACAACCTTCATTCCAGCCTCCTAGTTATTGGGGTTATACCATCTGCAGAAAATCCATATGTATTTTCCTGAGAAATAAAGCTATCCTTAAATATGAACATAGTGACAAAGACAGAAAAAGCATGGCCATTCAAACAAAGTACTGATTTCCTCAATATTGTTTGTTTCTACTGAAATAAAGATTTGCAATGAAATGTATAAGAATTGAGCATTTTCAGGGATGTCTTGCTGACTGTTACAATTCTTTCATTTTTCACTCATTCTGTAAACTCTCCCCTTTGGAATAGCTTCTTAATTTGTTCTCTTTCACATGTTAAAACTTTTCTTCTATCTGTACACAGCAGGACCTGAGCCCATTAAGACGACCCCTGAAACCTCTACACTGTCAACAGGTTAGTTCTGTAGTCAATGGAAATAATATGTGATATAATAGTCACATATTATCGTCCAGATATATATTATTGACTTCTCATTTTCAATAGTAAGCACTTTTTTGTCCTTGTAAGATTATTTCACCTTCCTCTGAAATGCTTAAGATGCAATAATGAAATATATCCTGGCATTATACAAAACTCTCTTGAACGTTTTGTCTTAAATTCAGAAGGAAGTTATAGCGGGATTGTGATTACTGAATGCTTCAAGACATTAGCAATGAGATATCTCTACTGGTTAAAATTCAGGACAAGCTGAGGTCGACAAAAGACAATTATCACCTGACTTGGCCTACTTGTATATTAAATTAATCAGTAGTCTCAGCCCAGTTCTTAGTGGAGAGGTATATGCATCACAACTGTGACTAGTTGGTAGTCTTCAGAGACTAATGACTGATCACGTCTGGAGATCAAACAGTCTCTCAATCTTAGAAGTGCTCATTCTACATAACAGTCAAGACATACTCGTCAAATATGTTAAAGAGATCTAAGTTGCTGACCCTTACACTTGCGTGGAATTCCTATTATGTCACTGGAATTCAAAGCAAGTGTATATCTTTGTAAAATCAAGGCCAATGTAAGGGCAGTGTTGAAAAGATTACAGTGCCAACTGTCCACACTGTAAAATTCAGAGGATAATAGACTAATTTCCATAGCTCTTAGTCAGCATTATTTATGAATGCTGACATAACTTAAAAGTATATTGAAGAAAGAAAAAATGAATAAAGTTTTTGTGACATCTTCCTACTCTGGGCCATTTATCAGTACATTATTAAGAGGGACAGAGAAGGGGAGGGTAGTTAAGTTGTGTCAAATTGTGTGTGTCTAATAAAAGATATTTGTAATATTACTTCTTCCTAAAATCATTTTTCTATTCATATGACATACATTTATAGAAATTCATTATTAAAAAATATTTCTTGTACTCAATATCCACATTTGTGTTATTTTTTCTTGTAGTAACGACAACAATACAAACTAAAACACCAAGAAGCACTACTACAGTTGAAACACCAACTACTACCGTACCACCAACAGCCACTACATCTACAGAGTCCACCATGCACACTATTTTAAGCACTACACCAACCACCCTATTTACTACAAAAGTAACCATAAAACCAACACCTATCACAATCAAATCTACTACTCACTCCATACCAGTAACCACCATTACAAAAAAGACAACACTGTCAACTACCCCAATCATAACAGTAACTGAGATTACTTCACCAATAACCACCACCAAAACAACCATATCTCCAACCTCAGAAACACCAATCACCCCTACAGTCACAGTCATCTCAACAACTGGTACGTTGTTTTGTTTTGTTTCTCATTATTGCCATTGTTTCAATTAAATTACATTTATCCAATTGTCTGCATGTTTAAAAAAAGTACACTGTTAAGAAAAACGTGTGTAGGCTGCAGAATGGAAGCATTTAAAAGTGTGAAGTATATGGGGTTTTGTGTCACTACGAAATTCAATCCATATTCAAGAAAGACTGAGTTTATGAGAGACACAGGAAGCGCCACTAATTTTACCTAGACTTAATTCCCATTCTGTTGTACAAATTGTACACTCAATACTGTGCTCTTTTAAAAAAGATTTTTGCAATATACATCATTTATGCCTAGAGAACTGAAAATCTTACCTATTCAAATAGCACTGAAGATACTAACAATTAATGTTTTGTTTGTTATACAAATGCCATGACTGTGAAATTTTATTGTGAACAGCAGAGGACTCTAATTTCAGTTTGTCATGCACTAAAATAAATACTAAAAGTAGGAGCATCCTCAACTTGCAAGAGCCGCAATTGCAGAGAAAGTCGTGCTCCGCACCAGACTTGGACATGAGCAACGCAAATAGCATCTTAAGGGAATTTAGCTTCTAAAAAATGGTTAGTTACCGGCATTGTAACTATTGTTCTTCAATATGTGATGCAGATGTGTATTCCATGTGGGTGTGCATGCACCCAGAACACAGAAGCCAGAGAACTTTGCCTAGCAGTATCTATATTGGCAGCACTTGCACCCTGTGGCCCTAGTCCGTTCCCTGGCTATCTAAGGGCAGCACCTCCCTCACCCTCCTAACTTCCTTTGCACCGAAACACAGACCCCAGTGCAGAGGGGAACACAGAGTGGGTTGTGGAATGCACATCTGCATCACATCTTGAAGAACAACTGTTATAATATCGTTAAGTAACTTTTTTTTCTTCTTTGAGTGTATGCAGCCATGTATTCCATGTAGGTGACTCACAAGTAGTACTCACAGGAGGTGGGGCTTGGAGTCTATTTAAACAAGGACTGCAGGATTCCCTTCCCAAAGTTTTCATCTGAGCTGGATGCAGTAGAAACAGCATAGTGGTTTGTAAACATGTGTACAAAGGACCAAGGGGCAGCCCTTTTAAAAGACTGCAGGGTCCCATCAGTCTTTTCTGAAAACGAAACCCAACCATCAAAAGTTAAGTCCATCAGATGCAATGTCTGAATTCTGCAGCTACGAGGCCCTCCTCATGATCACATCTGATGCCATGGATGACTGTAACAAAGTCTTGGCTACAATAAAGCCCAGTGAAATTAATGCCTTAAAGTCTTCCCTGGAGGATTCTGGCAACTTGTCCTCAAACTTAGACATGGCCGCCCAATTAACAAAGTTGTATTTAGAGAACAACTCCTTCTGGTTCATGATGCACATCTGGAGGAAATAGTAGAAATAAATCTTCCTCCCCATCAAGTCCATCCTTTTGGACTTCTTGCCCTTAGGCATAGATTTATACCTTCCCTGTTGTGTCCTGTCATTTTCTGCAATTACCACAAGAATTAGGGGCCAGGTGGGAGTAGAAACCCTCAAAACCCCACATGGGGATGAGGTACTGCTTCTCTGCATGTTTTGCTGTGGGAGGCAATGATGTGGGAGTATTCCAGAGGGCCTTTGTAGGCTCCAAGAGAGCCTCATTTATCAGGAGGTGGATGGTGTGATGAGTGAAGAATATCCAGGACCTTATGCAAATCCTCCTGCAGAAATTCAGCCTGGATGCCTAAGAAAGTGGCCATATGCCTCAGGAAGTCCTGATATGCCTGTAAGTCCCCAGGCATCAAGGAAGAGGAGAAGCCTGGCACAGTAGAGTCATCTGGAGAGGACGAAGAAGTGGTTTGCAGTGCCAACAATGGATCCTGTTCTTGAACAACAGGAACCAATCGGATAATCCTGAAGGCCCAGAGGGGACAGGTTCAATGGTCACTTCTAGCTGCAATGGTTCAGCAACAGGAGCCACCAATGGGACTGGCGATCTTGCTGTGGAGCAGGTCAACAAATGAGACCTCAAAGACCAACGAGCATCCCAAGGAGGCCACTGGGCAAATGAATATGGCATTGGTGACCAGTGGGCACTGGGCCAAGAGCCCTGTCTTGACTGCGAGAACAATGCCAATCTTGTTACCCATGGTGATCCAAAGATGGTCTCTGATGCCTATTGGGTGAGGAAGGAGGGGAGGATGACACCTGGATTTCAAGGAGTCCCGGAGAGTCCCTGTTGACAACAGGAGAGCCATCCCTGATGAGGCAAACAAACAATCAGACTCATCCAAAGTCCAAAATGGGGACAGCATCAGTGCCGAAGAGGAACAGGGACTTGGCACCAGTGGTACTGAGCAAGACACACTTCCACCCAGTACTGGAGGAGGTGCTGGCACTGAGGTCAACAATGGTACCAATCTCGATGACAGGATCTGCTGCCAGGGCAGTGACTGTGTCAAAGGATGCACCAGCGTTGAGGGGGACTTTGGTGCCGAGCTTGGTGTCAGCCTCAATTCCATTGTGGATGGTATGAGCTGCAGTGCCAATGAACCCGGCAGCAATGTGATATAGCTTGAAGGTGCCAAGGGCACAACGGAGAGCAAAGTGATAGAAACTATGTCACTGGAAAACTGCTGAACTAGTAGAGAGTCAGAGAGCGAGGGGCAAAGCAGGTCTGAAGTCACCTGATATGCCACCAGTGTGGAGACAGTCAGTGCTGATGCTGACGTCATCAGTACTGGACTCAATGGACACCCCCTGGCCAGAACAAGAGTCGATGGTACAGGCTTTTGCTGATCTCAGAGCAGTACTGGGGAGCAGGTAAATGGACCTTTTCTATCCCGCATGCCAGAAAGAGTACAGTGCTGGTCAGCACTCCTCTTGTAAAATGAGAAAGAGTCTCCCTGAGCCCTGGAGTGTTCCCAATTAGTTTTATGGAACCTCTTCCTCCCTGCACCAGAGAAGGGAGAATGAATCATCTTCCCTTTGCGGGAAACAGCAGGGTTTGAATGTGGAGCAGCATCACCTGCCAGTTCCAAAGGCAGCCACCAATTACACCAGGGCATCGATGCCAAACCAGGCCTCATAAGCTGCTCCAGAAGGTGCTGCTTCAGTTATAAGTCTCTTGCCACCTGAGTCCTCTTTTAAGTGACTTACAGATGGAACACCATTCCTTAATGTGTCCTTTGCCGAGATATAACAAGCATCTCATGTGGGGATCACTATTGGGAATGCCCCCCCCACACACATGATGGGCAATGCTTGAACTCTGGTGAGGGCGTGACACACAGCAGCCAATTACTCTAACTACCGCTACACTGACACTAAACTACACCTGAGATACTACTAACTATTATCTAGAGGAAAATAGAAAAATCTCTCAGAAAGCTGAGACTGAAAATGTAAAGTCTAGCTGAGGGGGGTGAGAATGAACTGAGTGGGGGTTGGGGTGGTGCAGCCATTATATAACTAAGGGAGGGGTTAGGGCCACAGGGCATCAGCATTGCCCCTATGGTACTAGTAGGCAGAGTTTTCTGGCTTCGGTGCACTGGGCATGCTTACCTATATGTAATACACAGCTCCATCTACTTGACTAAGAATCAAAGAAGTCTTCACTGAGGATGTGTGAACTGCAATTTTTCAAAACCTAATAACATGAACAAATTTTGGCAGATTTTCCAGAAAAATTGAGGTTGATAAAGGCACAGGGAATAGAAAATTTCAGCCACATAATTGAAGTTGACAAAGTTATAGCCAGCTAGAAAGAGGGCTTTACAATAGGAAGCATTGGGCAACCTTAAAAATAACTGGCATTAACAGCTACACCTATCATTAGTTCATAGTTTGCAAAATTATCAGTATATTCTTCTATATATCACATTATTACTATTATATTAATATAATATATTTTCTTTAAAAAGCAAAAAAACTTACAACTCCACGTATGACAACAACCATTACAACACCAACTATAACAAAGACATCACCAACTACTTCATCAACGCCTACTCCTTACACCAGGTCAACGAAAACCAGAGAAACAGCTACGCCAACTACACACATGACTGAAACTCTAATAACGACATCTCTACCGACAAGCGCAACGGAGAGCACAGCATCAGAGTCCACCACTCCAAGCACCGAAACCAGTACAACCGCCACACCAACTACACCCACAACCCTCACTCTCACCATGACTACCTTGTCCACTAGCTCACCAGAGAGCA
>NW_020664522.1:1429294-1443898 GCF_002925995.2 Terrapene triunguis | reverse complement strand
ATATCCCACCTCCTTTTCAGATTCTTAATCATTAGGATTGCATAGATACTTGTAGATATTTGACTCGAACTAATTCCTGGGTACAGACACAGAGGCCAATACACCCTCTTCATTCCAGTGCAATCCTGTCTCTATACGTTCCTGAGAAAAGTACATACCAAAAACCATTTCCATTTTAGACATATATTAATTGAAAAGAGTGCGGCATGGTTTCTTCCCTCCTTATATATGTTCCATCAGTAGGAATTAAACCACCTGTATTCTCTCCCCTTCAGAAACCCTTGCTCATTTATGGTTTTTTAACAAGCTTGGCACTAATGGTACTTATTTCTAGTGCTCCCCCATTTCTTCATTACTAAAGGATGAAAGAGGGCCACCTGTCAGTTATTTCCAAAATTTTTCTCATTTAATCTAGCACAAAGTTGGGCTCTCTCTAAAAAGCTTGTTCAAGTTTAGGTTATTATATATTCATTTTAAAAGTTGTTTTTGAAGTCTATCATTTTCTTGTCAATCTGACCATATCAACTCACATTTCTCCCTCACAGTAACAAAGGCCATACGAACCACACCACCACAAAGAACTACCCCCAGAAGTACGACGAAAACATCACCAACCACATCAGTCTCCACAACATCCAAAACCACTACGTCAACAGAGTCCACCTCAACCTCCATACCAAAAACTAGGCTGATAACCACAACTCTGACAACGACTACTCCTTCCACTACGTCTACTCAGTCCAGCACAACTGCCACACCAACTACACCAACAACCGTCACATTGACAACAACTACCTTGACCACTAGATCAACGGAGAGCACCACCTCAGAGTCTACCTCCACCCAAACCACTACTTCTACCACCACAAAAACCACAACGCTGACATCCCCTACCCCTTCCATTACCTCTACCAAGTCCAGCACAACCACCACACCAACTACACCCACGACCGTCACTCTGACGACGGCCCCGAGCAGTACTTCACCGGAGAGCACCGCATCTGAATCCACCACCCCAAGCACCTTGAAAACAACTACACTGACGACAGTTACTCCAACTACTACGTCAACTAAGTCCACAACGGGGGCAACACCAACAGGTACATTTTAGTCATTGCTTTCATTCTGTACCTGGGTAATTACCGGTATAATAACTCATTTTTACGCCACATAGGCTTCTTCAGCCAAACATAACTGAAGCATTACTCTTTGGTACCTAGATGTCGAAAGGCCAGGGGAACATTTTTCTTCATTGTCCTTGCTCTCTGCTCCCCATCCCCTCCCCCCCCCCCAGCTTCTTCTGACATTTCTCTGTTCAGACTAATTGGCAAAGGTCCCCTTCCACAGTGCCCTGCAGTCACTCACATCCCCTACCCCTTCCATTACCTCTACCAAGTCCAGCACAACCACCACACCAACTACACCCACAACCGTCACTCTGACGACGGCTCTGAGCAGTACTTTAACAGAGAGCACCACATCAGAGTCCACCACCCCAACCACGATAAAATCCACAACACTAACAGCAATTTCTTCTACTGCTACGCCAACTGAGTTCCGAATCAGGACAACACCAACACCAACCAGTACATTAGTCATTAATTTCATTATGTGCATGGGCAATTACTGGTATAATTCTGTGTTTCAATTGCTTTTACGCTACATAGGCTTCTTTAATCAAAAAATTGTGAATCGTTACTTTTTGGCACCTACAAAGGCCATAGCAACATTTATATTTATTGGCCTTGCTGTCTATCCCTCCAACCCCTCTTACATTTGTTTGTTTAGGCCAATTGGCAAAGGTCCCCTTCCACAGTGCCCTGCAGTCACTCCAATCCGGCAGAACGAGGGAGCCCAATCTTTCCCCTAGCAGGCAAAGCCAAGACTCCTTGCTATGGAGCTCACTGCCTAGGAAGGGGAGGAAACAAGTTACAGGATAGGGGAAACTTGGAATCTTGTAGGGAAGAGAGACTATGAGAAAAGAGCAGTCCCTGTCACAAAGCTCCACCATAGGAGATTAAATGCCATTCTTGTAGGAAGTGTATGGTGTAAACACAGCATTTTTCCTGTTCTATCTAACTTGCTTTTTCTCACAACACAAAGCTCGCTCTTCCAATATATCCCACCTCCTTTTCAGATTCTTAATCATTAGGATTGCATAGATCCTTGTAGATATATAACTCGAACTAATTCCTGGGTACGGACACAGAGGCCATTTGCACCATTTGTGGTTGAAAGGAAACACACCCGAGAGTTTGAAATGGGTTGTAAATAAGAGTCGAAGAATGTGAATGCTGTCTCTCTCATATATGCACTCCATGCATATCCACAGCTATTTTCCAGTAAGGTGAATATAATAGCTTTGGTTGATGGTTTGGTAAGGCCTACTTCCTTTAGTCACACTCACAGGGTTCAAGCTGTTTTCTTTTCTTTACACTCTTGCTTTGCATGAAATGAGTCACCTAAACCTACTACTCCTGCCTCAAGTCAAATCTTCCACCCTGAAGTGCTCCCCCATTTCTTCATTACTGAACGATGAGAGAGGGTCACTTGTCAGTTATTTCCAATTTTTTTCTTGTTTAATCTAGCACAAAAGTTGAGCTCTCTCTAAAAACCTTGTTCATATTTATATAATTTGTTATGGTAAACTCTTCTTCTGCAATCCACCATTTTCTTGTCAGTCTCACCATATCAACTCACATTTCTCTCTGACAGTAATAAAGACTATAGAAAGCACACCACCACAAAGAACTACCCCCATCAGTACGACGAAAACAACACCAATAACATCTGTCTCTACAACGTCCAAAACCACTGTTTCTACAGAGTCCACTCCAACCTCCTCACCAAAAACTAAGCTGATAACCACAACTCTGACAACGACTACTCCTTCTACTACGTCTACAGTGTCCAGCACAACCGCCACACCAACTACACCCACAACCGTCACTCTGACGACAACTACCTTGACAACTAGTTCAACGGAGACCACCATATCAAAGTCCACCTCCCCGCAAACCATTACCTCTACCACCACAAAAACCACATCACTGACAACCCCTATACCTTCCATTACCTCTACCACATCCAGCACAACCACCACCCCAACTACACTCACATCTGTCACTCTGACGACAACGGTCCCAACAGCTAGGTCAACATCAGAGTCCATCACCCCAAGCACCATAAAAGCCACAACACTGACAGGAATTTCTTCTACTGCTATTTCAACTAAATCCACAACGAGGACAACACCAACACCAACAGGTACATTTTAGTCATTCCTTTCATTCTGTGCATGGGAAATTACTGGTATAATACCTGTCTTTTAATTGCTTTTATGCAACACAGATTTCTTTATTCAAAAATTTTGGAACCATTACTCTTTGTTACCTTCTTTTGATCACCTCAGAAAGCTCACTGGTCCAAAATATTATATATATGCCAATTTAAATATCTTGTTTGATAGTTTGAGGTGTCTTCATTTAGCCACATCATATGTTCATTTTTTCCCTTTCTTTAAACTCTTTCTTTGCAGTAATAAAGTCAACTAGAAAAACCACAACTTCCAGTACTTCTATTCAATCCACTACAAGCACTTCACAAACAACTACACCAATCTCTACCTCAACTGAATTTTCAACATTGGAATCCACCACTCTGCCTAATGCCACTACCTCAATCACCAAAAAACCGATATCAAAAATGACTACGCCCACATCTACGGCTTCGACACTCACTATGATAACATCCACTACTCCGAAAACCACAACCATCAAAATCACAACTTTTTCAACTACCCCAACTAGTTCATCAACTGAGACAGCCACAATCAAATCAACTACATACATAACACCAACCACAGCAAAAACCACAGCTCTATTCAATGAAACAACTACAGCTTCTACTGCATTTACTACAAGCTTTCACCCCCCTGGTAAGTTTTAAATGGAGTATTATGCAATCCGTTATAGTTTGTTTTATTTTTTGTACGCTACAATCACTTTTAACATAATTTTAAAATCATTTTTCTGGATGTTTATATGTAAGAGCTTATACATCTTATAGTCATACAAGATGATAGTTAAACAGACATTAGCAAATGTCCCTAATTGCATTCTGTCTCCATCCCACTTTCTCCTTTTTATTTTGATACACATACTCCTGCAGCTGAAAAATATGGGTTTTATGTGAAGTAATACATTTTATTCAGAATGTATTCAGCTAAGCAGCCTTCTTAAGATCCCACCACTAAATATCTAACAATCATCATTAGTATTTCTTGGTGATATAATATGCCATTTTTGATATATTCAAAACCTTTTTTATTTTTCATTATATTCTGAACACAACACTGCCATTTGGAGATTCATCAATATAGCCATTAACCAGGACAAAATTTTCACTTTAGTAGAGTGTTCATGCAAGAATAGCCATGAAGTGTCATAGCTTATTGGTTATATTATTAATTTGGTATGCTTTAACTTTACATGCTTTTGCAATGTTATGTACCTTTCTACTATTAAAATAGTTCCTTTTACAACAAGACAAAAAAAGTAGGGAAACGACGAAGTTCCCCAACTATTTTTTTTATTTTGCATTTATTTTTCTGATCCTTTCTCTCTTTCTTTTTAGGCTCTGTGGAGTATTTAGACACCTTTTCCTTCCTGCCACAAACCCTGCTGTTCTGTCGGCATTGGTTTATGGCTTAACCACCGTCTTCAACTCGTTGTTATAAAAATAATTTTGACAGTTGAACAGCTCCACTTTTAGCTTTTAGAGCAGAAAATGCATTAGAATTGGCTGAAAGTACCATAGACCACTGTTAAAATTGGTACTTCACACTGTAGGATGGGAAGATTTAAATTGTCCCCCCTGTATTTGAGTCTTCCTTTTCTCTCAACTTACTTCTCCCATTCACCAGTTTTACGTGACCAGGATGGGAGTGTTGTGTTTGAGTGATGAATTCCCAACTGTTTGTGAGTTGGTGCATGTAGCATGACAATGCCTGTTAAGAATTTGATAATTACTCAAGTTTCCCCAAGGTTACATACTAGTTCATTCAGATCTTTCCTTTGCTAGGCTATTTGGAAAAGTTAGAGGGTAATGTTTTTCAAAAGCATGTTAGTGACTTAGGAACCTAAGTTTCATTGACTTATTTAGGTACCTAAGTCTCTTTTGAAAATATAACTTGGAGGGTACACTTTTGAAAATTTTGGAGGATAATTGCAGTCAGAGCAGCTCTCTATATTTTGCAGATCTTTGCTTGCTTAACCAATTGTGTAACTGCCTGTCACAATTCTGCCGTCACTCACATTACATGTCTGACAACCAAATGGTCTCTTTGTACTGAAGTGCTGACTATCTTTGGTAACTGAGGTGAAAAAGCATTCAGATTAAGAGCTCTATCTATTTTTCTGATGAAAGAGAAAAGTATCTTGTTTCATGCAACAGCCATCATTTGAAATGGATTGTATAACTCATTTTGTCAAGTGTTTTCTGATACCATGGGGTAGGAAAGGGACTATATAAATCCAAGATAATTTCTGTAGTATGAAGATTGAGCACCCTGATTAAAGGATATGAGATTTTGCTATTTATACCTGATTAAAATACCCTATACTGCCCTTGATGTTACTCAGGTGGTGAGCCCCTTGTTGGAATGGGAGAAAAATTAAATCTCAAAAGATTTCCTCCACTATTTGATCTTTTAAGTTTTGATATCTGCTTTGTTTCTTTTCATTCTCACAGTTTACTGTGTATTCCTTTTTCACAGGCACACTGCCTACTTTACTAACTACAACACCTTCAAAAGGTTAGTTCCTCAGTCAGTGGGCAATGTAATAGTGCTGTGTTGGCTTCCATGATGTTTTGTTATTATAATGCTATTTTCTTTCCTCTAACACTTTTTCACCCCCTGTGTGGGTAACTCATATACGTTTCCTGACCTTTCAGGACATTACCAATGCCTTTCAAAAAGCTGAGTTTTAATCAAAATGAAGGGCTCAAATAATTGCTCTTGAGATACAGACTATAAAATAATGGTTGGAAGGAGGCATCCCATCCTTGTGTCTAATAGGATAGACTTTCCGGTTCCTAATAATTTATTCCATTTCCCTTGTCAATACTATAGTCTGGTCCTACAGCCCAACAACCCTTCTTTTGGATGAGAGGCTTAGCACTGCTCTAAGTACTCATTAGAGAAGATCACTTAAGAATCATAGAGTATCGAGGTTGGAAGGGACCTCGGGAGGTCATCTAGTCTAATCCCCTGCTTAAAGCAGACCAATCCACAGGCAGATTTTTGCCCTAGATCCCTAAGTGGCCCCCTCAAGGATTGAACTCACAACCCTGGGTTTAGCAGGCCAATGCTCAAACCACTGTGTAGAATGAGGTGCTGAGCCACAGAGGGAAAGCAATCTCTGTTCACAGCACTCCCAGACTAGGACCATTAGACCTTTCAGTCAACTTACTGCTCAGTGTGTAGTGTTAATTTGAGTTACCTCATAATATAAAATAAGACATCAATATATTTCACTTGGTAACTTCATTGAACATAGTCACTAAGCAACAAGTAGCATTGTGTGTTCCACCTAGAATGCAAGTCTGGTGGGGAGGGGAGGCGAGGTAAAACTTTATAACATTAGCCTGATCGATGCTACAGCATGGACATTCTGTATGTTGGCTATATCAGATTGTCGTTCGTTTTCGGACATGTTATATCAGAGAGACATACTTTAAGTCCTTAACCTCTATGCTATTTAGAAGGCAAAGAAATCAAAGATTTTTTAACCAGAACTGGCTTGATAGCCTGTATTATTTGTATCCTTTCATTCTCATCAGTAATACAATTCAAGTGTTTTCCCTGTTGGGTGTCATTTTCACTTTGTTCTTTAAAATTGGATTCTATTTCATTGATTAGTGATTCCAGTTTCTTACCCTTTTCTCAAATGTGTTTTCTTGTTTCAGCTCTGATTCAACTTAGGTGCATAAGTTAAAAATTACTTGTTTTATATTATTGGCTTGTTAATTATCAGTTCTCTTCAGCCCATTGGAAATGTCTAATTGAAATGTTTTCGCATAGGATTTAGCCTGTATGCTTTCAGTCCACCAGAGCTAATCCAATATCTTCTCGAGTTAGATTTCTGACCATTATCTTTCTTTTCTTTTACATTTGACAGAACGTTGTAGAGAGATTGAATATGAAGAACAAGTGACTTACAAAGGATGTACTACAAATGTCACCTTGACCCGCTGTGAAGGAATGTGTCCATCTTCAGCAAAGTAAGGATCTATGAGAAATTGCACAGCAAAGATGAGCTAAACCACACTGCTTTATTTTATTACCTTTTTTTAAAAGAATGTGTTTTGTTAAGCACCAGCCTGCTGAATTGCTTTACAAGGCAGAGAACTACATTTTCCCACTTCCCTAAAATAAAAACATGGACGTCTACATCCAAGACATGTGTCACTTCTAAGGATGTTAAGCTGCTCTGTTCTCTTGTACAGAGGAGGTCATCACAGACTAAAATTGTCAAAAATCTTCAAGTTTACAAATAAAGGTAGAAAGCAAGCCAGGAAATTTCTCCCAAATTCATATTTGGTGACGTTATATATAATGGCATTTTAGCAGTCTCCACTACATCATGCCGCATATAGATCAATTGTGTTTACAGTTATGAAAATGATTTCTCAAACAGACAGCCCCAGTGAATAAATAGAGCTGCCCAGGCAAGGGATCAAGGCTCCAATAAAACTAGGAATTTGCCACTTGAATGGAGAGGTCCAGCAGTGGTGTACACTAATTCTGAACAATATAGAAGTGTTTATTATATCCGCCCAGCAGTCAACATAAAGAGCCTGGCTATTGAAAAGAAAACAGTGAATGGCTACAATATTTAACATAAGTAAATTCTGAAGCAAAAAGCTGCATGCTTATAAATGAGTTCAGTTCTCCATCAGCAGTTTAAAATACAGGTTAGTAGCCAAACACAAAATGGGGTAAAACAAAAAAACAAACAAAAATAAAGATCTTAAGATTGGAGAAAGATTTTAGGGTCTACAATATATCTGGAACTGATTTTTGAGAGAGATTACTTATCTTTCCAAGGATGTTCACCATCATCAAGGAAAGAGAGGCTAAAACATAGATAATTTAATATAAATTGAGCCAATCTTTTCCTTCTTTATAGATCATATGCTATAAGAATAGTAAAGGGCAAAACCAAATTTTTTCCATTTTCCAGTTTCCCTAATTTAAATGTTTATGTAATTGTTACTGTAAACACAAATTGTTTGAGACCTCTAGGCCAAATTCTACCATACACACACACATGGTGACAGAATTTGCTCTTTAAAATGTAGTTGGCTATAGGCAGAAAACTATGAAAAATAGCACCTTCAGAGTAGAATCCGTACTTCTCATCTACGTACTTTAGTGTCTAAAATTAATTTTTACTACTTTTATACCTATTAGCTCTGTAGCGCCAGCACAGATATAGCATAGGAAGTTTCCTACTTGTTACTCTGTTATTGACAACAGAGCCAGAAAATGACGTAGCCTGACTCTCAGATTTTCAGCTGAGATTCTGGTGCTGGTAGCTAGGGAAAAAAACCATTTTTTAACATGTAAACTGTGCAAAGAGAAATTGTTAATGCATAATATAACCATTGTATAAACAATAGATATTTCAAAGCCATTTTGCAGAGAACCCCCATATTTTAATGAATAGCCTTAAAATTACAATTTAGGTTGGAATTCTCAAAGGAATTCAAGGGGAACAAGGCAACCAAACCCCACTAATTTTCATTGGAGTTGAGTGGCTAAGTCCCGTATGCCCTTTTGAAGCTCCAGCCTTAAAATGTAAATTGAAAGTTTTGTTTTGTATCTCTTAGGGTAGAAGTTCAGGGGTCTATATTTCTCCTGCACAAAAAGTTATCATGAACCCATAAAACAGGGCAGGTTGTTGCATTGCTTACAGACCTTTAGCTATTAAGGATTCTATTAATTCTTGCAGGAAAAACAGCACTATAACAAGTCTTTGCTGATGAATAAGAGGGAATGATCTTCAAATTTATTTTTAAAATATACACCTATAATATTTAAGAGTATCCACATGTAGCTTTCTGAATCTATTTAGGATCTTAGGGCCAAATAGATAGTATAAATCATTGACTTCAATGACGCTGTGCCAGTTTGCCCCAGCTAAGGATCTGGCCCATAGTTTTATATTTATTCATTTGGATGTGTCTTTTTATATTTTAACCTGTTTGAAGCACAAAAGGGTTTAACTCATGTCACAGACCTTTGTAGTTATAAATGCCACCACAGCAGCGTATTATGTCCAGAATCCATAAAATGACATTACTGTCAGAAGCATAGGTTAATGACACAATCCTTCAGAACCAGCTGGATCAAGTTCTCATGAATCTACACGATATGCGCTTTCCATACAAGTTAGAACATGGCCTGTAAACCCATCTCTTGTGCTAAGGGCTTGCAAACAACTGTTTTGCCTAATCGAATACTTGATTTCTCTTCATTTTAACAGGCTAAATATCGCAAAGATGATGGTAGATGTGGAATGTGGCTGCTGTATGCCAGTGACACTGCATAAAAAGGAACTGAAAATGCCTTGCCCAGACCCAGATCACCCTGGAAAGAGGCTCATTATGGAGATCATCATATTTGGTGGCTGCGTATGTAACTACGATGGCTGCACACACTAGCTGGGCCTTTTCAAACAGTATCAAACCCAATTTTTTTTTTTTTAAATGAAATTACATGGTAATAATTTACAGCATTTCAAACAATGACTGTTCATTACTATGACCTCTCTTATGTCTACTTCTGCTGATTACATGGGCCAGCTTTGTAGGGAGACAACCAGGGCAGTTATCTAGAATGCAGATAACTATAGTATTAGAATGATGTGAATAATTTATTTCTAAATTGGGGGGGAGAAAGGGAGGATCCAGGAGTGTCTGGCTTGCTCAAGACACTATTTAACCAAATACTGAAGGCTGGCCTGACTGATTATGTACTATATAATACTAATGGGGGGGTTGCTCTTTCAAATACAATGTGATGAACTGCTAATTCTTTACATCTGTGTTCAAGTGACGATTGGGTTAGAATGCACTTTCTACTGTAAACAGCTGCAGTGTTTCTGTAAATTCATAAAATGATCTGTTAATCCATAGAATGCTAGCCAGTGTCTAAGTGGATGACATCTGAAAAGAGTAACTAGGAGAGGAGAGAAGAAGTTAGCCTAGGGGCTTGCCAGGAAGTGAGAGAATGGTATGATATCTGGGAGGGAGGCCATCACACTTATTTGTGAGTGGTGAGGGTTTCCTGAGGGTGTTAAAGATGAAGGGAACATACCTGCCAACACATGAATACTATAAAGAGAGACAAATAAGCAGGAAAAAATACAAACAACCTTTAAAAATGCCACGGAACCAGACGACGGGGGGATCTTTTTGGATGAGCAGCAGCTGAAAAATAAATATTCTGCTAAAAATAGGGAGAGCTGGCAAACATGGGGTGCTCTTTAGTGAGGGGATTGCAGGAAAGTCCAGCGTACTTATTGGGTCTTGAGGCTGAGTCAGCAGCTGGATGTTGGAGGGGTTTGTAGGCAAGTTATACAGCAAGATGGGAGGCAAGGCTTTCTGCAGAACGGGGAGGTTGGGTTAAAGCGTTTCTCTGGGGAGTGTGAGAGGGTTCAGTAGCTGGGTCTCAGAGCACCTATGAGGGATATTATGGGAAGTTTTAACAGCTGGAAGAGTGTGAGGAATCACTTGTCAGGCAGGTGGAGATTTCTGTAGTTTGCCTGGGAGTTGCAGGACAGTTTGGCAGCCTGGACAATTGGAGTCAGGTTGAGGCATTTTTGTAGGAGGGACCTGTTACAGAATGTTTGTCCATAGTGGCTCAGTGCCCTTTATCGAGAAGTGTACTCTCATTTGCACTTTTATGGGTTAGAGATGCATTTCTTTTTTAAATGTATGTTCAATAAATTGCAAATAAAAAGCTAGCACAGCAGTGATGTCATCTGTGTATTCCTTCAATAGTTTCCTTTCACAGCTCTCATTTAACACAAACAAGATGGGGGAGGAGTGGCAGGGGGATTTTTACATGTTCATGACCTAGAACAGGGGTGGCCAACCGGAATCTGAGAAGGAGCCAGAATTTACCAATGTACATTGCCAAAAAGCCACAGTAATATGTCAATAGCCCCCAATCAGCTCCCCCCCTCCCAGTGCCTCCCACCCACTGGCAGCCGATCAGTGCCTCTCCCTCCCTCCCCATCAGCTGTTTCATGAGGTGCAGGAGGCTCGGGGGGGGAAAGGAGGGAGGACACGGCAGGCTCAGGGGAGGGGGCAGGAAGGGGTGGAGTGGGGGCAGGCCCTGTGGCAGAGCCAGGGGGTTGAGCAGGAAGCACCCCCCGGCACACTGGAAAGTTGGTGCCTGTAGCTCCAGCCCCAGAGTCGGTGCCTATACAAGGAGCCGCATATTAACTTCTGAAGAGCCGCATGTGGCTCTGAAGCCACAGGTTGGCCACCCCTGAACTAGAGCAATTGAGAGAATAACACTATTGCCAACCCAAAAAGGTCAAAATTATGAGCCAACCCCAAAAGTCTGGAGATTGGCCAAAAAACAATTATATTTTTGGTCCGCCTCTTGATTTTTGACCTCCCCCTGCCCACCCCACCCCACCCCACCCAGATGTGACAACTATTGTTGCCAATTCTCACAAATTCATAGTGGTCCATGCCATTTTGGGCCCACCTGCAGGAGCTCTTTCTAAAAGACTCGACTGAGATCAAGTTACAAATATATGACATGCTGCCTAATGGTGCAGAACTTCCAGGTTTTTTCCAAAACCCCAAAATGCCAATTTATTCTGTCCCCCAACCCCACATCAGTGATGCACTCCCACAATTTTGTACTTCCAGCCCTGACATCTGCCCCAACCCCCAGAACTACATCAGCTCTGCCCCCTCAACTACACACCTCAGAGAAGAGCCACAAGAATGACTGAAGGATTAGAAAACATGCCTTAAAGTGATAGAGTCAAAGAGCTCAGTCAAGCTTAACAAAGAGAAGGTTAAAGGTTGACTGGATTACAGGCTATAAGTATCTACAGGGGGAACAAATATTTAAATATAGGCTCTTCAGTCTAGCAGAGAAAGGTATAACATGAACCAATGGCTAGAAATTTAAGAATCATGGTGAAGTCTCTAGAACTGACAAGTTTTTAATCAAGATTGGATGATTTTCTAAAAGATGTGCGCTAGGAATTACTTTGGGGAAGTTCTATTTTTTGTGTGTTATACAGGAGGCCAGACTAGATGAACACAATGGTCCCTTCTGGCCTTTGAATCGATGAACTTACCCCTTATGTCCCCAGCTTGCCTCTGCTCCTCCCTCAACTGTGGAGGCTCTTCTTCACACACCCCCAGCCCACATCCATGTGCCAGATTGGGGGCAGGAAGGTGTCCTCTTTTCCTTCTCCCCAAGCCCGGTGCTACAGTGTGGAGGGAAAGGAGTGGGGAGTTAACCCATTTTTCACAAGAGGGCAGAGGGAAGTTAGAAGCAGGGCTGCTGTAGCGGGGTGGTTACCCCGCTCCGGCCCTGAAGGGCTTAAAACAGCCCTGGGAGAGGGCTGTGGCAGGGAAAGCTGGGATGATTGGGGAAACAGCCTCAGCTGTGGCCACACCCCAAACAGACCCAGATGGCCCTATAAAGGCCAGGGAATCCAGGAGCAGAGACAGTCTCTCTCTAGCTGTAGAGAGAGAAGGACCAGGCTGCAGGGACCTGAGCAGAGTATCTGAGTGGAGCAGGGCTGGGGAAAGGCAGAGGAGCTGGGGAGGCTCCAGCCTGGAAAGCCCCAGGCTGCAGCCTAGCAGAAGGCCAACGGGTACTGGGGGTTGCAGAGGCAGCAGGTCCAAACCCTCCCTGCCAGTGATGAATGGCTTATACTGCAGTCTGCCCCAGGGAACAGGGGCTAGTTGGTGACTGGCAGTAGCCCACGACTGAGGCAAGGTGGGGATAGAGGGTTGGGGGTTCCCTGGGGAGGGGAGACCCTGAGACTGAGGGGTGGCCAGGGGGCAGCACCCCAGATAAGGGGGCACTGGGTCCGGGAGGGACACAGGGGCCCAGCGGCAGTGGGACACCGGCCTGCAGGGGGCGCTCTGGAGGCTGGACAAGCTAATTCCAGAGACGACCAGCAGGAGGCGCCGGAGGGGTGAATCCCACATCGCTATAGCTGCCCTGAACTGTCCATCCTCCCTGCCTCTTGAGAAAATGGTATCTGCTGCTCCCTCTACCCCCCACATCCATATCTACCTCTGTGGGAAAGTGGAGTGGGAGAAAGCACTCTGCTTCCTGCAGCAGCTGTGATTGGCTGTTCTCACCCTAAAGAGGGAAAGGTGGGGAAGGCAGCCAATCAGTGGGAGCGGACAGATCTGAAAACTGGGTGAAGACTACAGCTTCTTCTGTCCCTGTGAGACAGCTTGCAGCAGAGGCCAAAATCATGTCATTCCCAATAAAATGGTGTGTGTTTGGGTACAGTGAGCCATTGTGAAGCTTCTTAAACCCCTGAGCCCTAGTCCATACTAATAAAATCCTATTTCCCTATGTGACCGTCAGCCTCTCACTCCAGCTATCTGAACAGAGTCACTTCAGCACTGAGTGAAAGAACAGGTCCTTACACTGAACTTGGGTTTCATGGAAAGCATTAATGAGACAGGTACCGGCCATGTAAGAATTTAATGGAATAAAATTGAAAATGAAGAAAAAATCAAGTATTTGAGAGGGGGAGTTAAGAATAATGTATATGATGAAGTGTTCTGACAAGTTGTCTTACTATATCCCTGATGACCTCCTTAACCCTGCTTTGGACAAGCTACTTGCTCATTTCTAATTACATCCTACCTTTCTTTCCATCTGTGGAACTTAATTTCCTCTACCTTTCTCAATCTGCAGGCTTCCCCGCCCCCACCTCTGTTTCTTCCTTCACCACCTCAGCGCAGATGCCAATTCCAACCTGTCCCAGGATTCCAGAACTGCTAACTGCAGAATTCCCCTGTTACTCAGCCCATCCAGACTCTTAAACTTCCAACAACTCTTAAAGGCTTAGCAGCCATGTTTCCCAGAAGAGCAGGCATCTCCAATAGGGACAAGTGCTGTGCCCTTTTACTGAAGTTGTTAGTCATACCTTTGTTCCTGGTACTGGTATCTTTCATGTCTTAAAAAACTCTCATATCCCTACAGTCAGCAGAGGCTGGGGGTGTATTATTTCTAGATTAAAAAAAAAACACCAAAATTATGATGTGTTTTATATTTTGGTTTGATGATACTGAGGTTCAGGACCATCCTGATCTCTTCAGGGAATGATTTGTTCCAGATTCCTGGCCAATGCCAAGGAAGCTCTGTCCCTTGCACACATTTTGATGTTGGAAGTTGAGGTTTCTGTTGCTTCAGGAGGATGTAGCTGTCAGAGGGTCATGCTCAAGCAGGGTGAGGGAACTCTGGCCAGTCCACAGCAGCTTTGGAGTTTAGGACTGAAACCTTGAATTCAACCTTGCCTAGTTCACAGGAAG
>NW_020664522.1:1358188-1428894 GCF_002925995.2 Terrapene triunguis | reverse complement strand
TGGGGAACTTTTTAGGGTCCTGAAATGGGGGTGAGGTCTGGAAAGTCAGAAATGGCGAGCTGCTTATTCTTCCACAACTGGGCTGCTCCCAGTCCCAAACATCCATGGGCTTGCTTCGGGGGGGGGGGGGGGAAATGACGGAGGCTAGCAGTAACAGGACATGGTGACCTACAGCATCTGGGGATAAGAGCCCAGTACTTTTCACAGCTTGTGTGTGCCTGGAAATTCCCATTCCTGTCAATGATATCTTCCCCAGGGAAGGAGAGAGTTACTATAGCTTATTTAGGGCAGCAACAGACCTGCTCTGTTACAAACCATTGAGTGAAAAAGTTTATACTTTTATTTAAATATTTTTGAGCCTCTAACTGATTCAGATGGCTGACTCTCCCTCCACTGAGAATTAATTTTCATGTGTTTGCCTTGTGTTTCCGTGACTATGCTCCTGCTTGAGAGGGAGGAGTGAAATTGGGCTCAGCTCACTCAAATATTTCAGATGATTCGGACTCTCCTTACCCTTGAAGACTGATTGTCTCCTCGCCTGCTCTGACCCAGCCTGGAATATTAGTACTGAAGATGGGAGGGACCAGGTTACCATCCTTGCCCCACTATCTGGTATGGCAGGATCCATTCTGTATCTAACATCCTCCATCTGCAGTCTGAAGGGAGGAAGCAGCTAAGCTTGCAAATCAGGAGCAAGGCAGTTGGTGCAGGCTCTAGGGACTCTCACACATTCTTCCAGTGGACATACCCTCTTTCTGGAGTTACTCCCGTCATGGAGATGGGAAAAGATCCCACTATAACTGGCTTTCCCCATCATATCTGCCTCTTTTTTAGCTCAGGAGAGGGAGACATTCATCTTAGCCAGAGTTGGCCTTTTCAATGCATCTGGGTTCCGGGAAAAGAGGATTAGAGACCTTTCTAAAAGCAGTCTGGTAGTACCTGCCCCCAAGGAATTTTTTTAAAACGTCTAACAATGCATTCCTCAGGCAAAAACGTGCTCTTGAGACATAAGGATCCTGTGGAATAAAAGTGATCCTTACCAGGGATCAATTAGATATAGACATGGGTGAACTCCAGCTACTGGAAGTTACCCCAACCCTAGCATTTACTTAATAGCTATTCTTTGAGAGGGCCAACTACATGCCCCTTACCCCCGCAGTGCATCGTTGCATTCTTCTTGTCCTACAAAACCCTTAATACAGAGGGGGAAGGAGTCCAGGAAAGCTGGCTGTATTTTAAAGAAGCCTTATTGAGGGCTCAGGAACAAACCATCCTGATGTGCAGAAAGAATAGCAAATATGGCAGGCAACCAGCTTGGCTTAACAGTGAAATCTTCAGTGAGCTTAAACGCAAAAAGGAAGCTTACAAGAAGTGGAAACTTGGACAGATAACTACTAGGGAGGAGTATAAAAATATTGCTCGAGCATGCAGGAAAGGCCAAAATACAACTGGAGTTGCAGCTAGCAAGGGATGTGAAGGATAACAAGGAGGGTTTCTACAGGTATGTTAGCAACAAGAAAAAGGTCAAGGAAAGTGTGGGACCCTTACTGAATGGGGTAGGGAACCTAGTGACAGATGATGTGGAAAAATCTGAAATACTCAATGCTTTTTTTTGCCTCGGTCTTCACAGATAAGGTCAGCTCCCACACTGCTGTCCTGGTCAACACAATATGGGGAGGAGGTGAGCAGCCCGCAGTGGTCAAGGAACAGATTAAGGACTATTTAGAAATGCTGAACATGCACAAGTCCATGGGTCCAGATCTAATGCATCCCAGGATGCTGAGGGAATTAGCTGATGTGATTGCAGAGCCATTGGCCATTATCTTTGAAAACTCGTGGCGATCAGGGGAGGTCCCAGACGATTGGAAAAAGGCAAATATAATGCTCATCTTTAAAAAAAGGAAGAAGGAGAACCTGGGGAACTACAGACCGGTCAGCCTCACCTCAGTCCCTGGAAAAATCATGGAGCAGGTCCTCAAGGAAACCATTTTGGAGCACTTGGAGGAGAGGAAGGTGGATTCACCAAGGGCAAGTCATGCCTGACCAACCTGATTGCCTTCTATGATGAGATAACTGGCTCTGTGGACATGGGGAAAGCAGTGGACGTGATCTATCTTGACTTTAGCAAAGCTTTTGATACGTCCCCCACAGTATTCTTGCCAGCAAGTTAAAAAAGTATGGATTGGATGAATGGACTATAAAGTTGATAGAAAGCTGGCTAGATTGTCAGGCTCAACGGGTAGTGATCAACGGCTCGATATCTAGTTGGCAGCCGGTATCAAGCGGAGTGCCCCAGGGGTCGGTCCTGGGGCTGGTTTTGTTCATCATCTTCATTAATGATCTGATGATGGGATGGATTGCACCCTCAGCAAGTTTGCAGATGACACTAAGCTGGGGGGGGGGGTAGATATGCTGGAGGGTAGGGATAGGGTCCAGTGTGACCTAGACAAATTGGAGGATTGGGCCAAAAGAAATCTGATGAGGTTCAACAAGGACAAGTGCAGAGTGCTGCACTTAGGACAGAAGAATCCCATGCACTGCTACAGGCTGGGGACCTACTGGCTAAACAGAAGTTCTGCAGAAAAGGACCTGGGGATTACAGTGGATGAGAAGCTAGATATGAGTCAGCAGTGTACCCTTGTTGCCAAGGCAACTATCATATTGGGTTGCATTAGTAGGAACATTGCACTGGCGAGGCCACACCTGGAGTATTGCGTCCAGTTTTAGGCCCCCCACTACAGAAAAGATGTGGACAAATTGGAGAGAGTCCAGTGGAGGGCAATGAAAATGATCAGGGGGCTGGGGCACATGACTTATGAGGAGAGGCTGAGGGAACTGGGCTTGTTTAGTCGGCAGAAGAGTGGGGTGGGGGGATTTGATAGCAGCCTTCAACTACCTGAAGGGGGGGTTCCAAAGAGGATGGAGCTTGGCTGTTCTCAGTGGTGGCAGATGACAGAACAAGAAGCATTGGTCTCAAGTTGCAGTAGGGGAGGTCTAGGTTGGATATTAGTTAACACTATTTCACTAGGAGGGTGGTGAAGCACTGGAATGGGTTACCTAGGGAGGTGGTGGAATCTCCATCCTTAGAGATTTTTAAGGCCTGACTTGACAAAGCCCTGGCTGGAATGATTTAGTTCGTGTTGGTCCTGCTTTGAGAAGGGGGTTGGACTAGATGACCTCCTGAGGTCTCTTCCAACCCTAATCTTCTACGATTCTAGTGCAGCTTAACCAGGAATAATTCAGCTCTGGGCACTTCATTGTCAGAAAGCTAACACATGAGATGGAGATCAGACAACAAAAATTGTTAGGTTGCTGAGAGAGTTTACATAAGGAGAAATTTGGTGTTATTAGACAATGTACTATAACACCCTTGGAATGTTAATATTTGAATGGTAAATGTCAATATTTTAATTCAGACTACAATAAGATACGATATGATTAGCTTTTTAACCGATGATCACCAGTCCGGGAAATATTGAAACCAGCACAGCTCCTCAGGTGTTTCCCCACACCTGCATGATTTGGTCAGGTATTTTTGTCTACTGGGCATTCGCTATATTCCTGTTTCCTACATTTGAAAGCAAGAATAGATTAATTCAGCATATGATTAAAGTTATTGATGTGCTAGACCAAGTTTTAATGGAACTCTCTTAATCAATTAAACCATATAACAGGAGAGAGACCTCCAGTAGCCAACACCTTTCTTTTTAATAAGACACTTACAAGTGTCAATTATTTCACTAATCAAAAGTCTATCTAATGGTTGGATGATTTTGTTCTATGATTAGTGCATTTTATAGCCACACAGGAGACTTGGGTTCTATAATTTGGTCTTTGACTCCCTCAGGGTGGCAGACTATCAACTCTTGCTGAGGACAGTTTATATGTATAGCTCTGAAACAAGTACGTAGCAGGGGGAAAAAGTATTAATGGGCTCCTAGAGAATCCTCCAGGCCCAAATGAAATTGTGGGTATGAAACAGACTGAAGTGGGGGCTTTTCCTTGTGAGTGCAGGAAAGTCTGGCAGATTAGAAATAGGCATTTGTTAACATTGAGAGGACATTGCTGTTCACCTTCCTAGCCTTCCAGACTCCCTCCCTGGCTCTCCCTCCTACCCCAAAAAACTCCCACCATCCTCCCGATATTAACAAGAAACTTCAGACCCAGATACCTCTGTGCACAAGCTGCCCTCTTCCCTGAAACAGAGCATTTGACAGCACAGGAGTTTTAAAAACTGTTCCAGATTGACCACCACCAGGGTTTGGTGTGAATCACCCACTGCATCTCAATGCATGCAGTTCAAGAAAGAGGGCAGCAGCTGGTGCACTGTCCTGGCCCCCACAAGGTCAGACAAAGCTGTAACCGCTGGAAGGTGGAATGGAAGAGCTGCACATAAGGACTGAAGAGCAAAGGAAAGTCAGGCTGAGGCAGCTTGCCAGTTATACTGAAAGGAAGACTAAAGGTAAGGTGATCAGTATCAGTTCAGATATTAGGGGATCCAGAGAAAAATCTCATTTTTGTACAGGATGTCAACAAATGTACAGCAAAGAGCAATCCTGCTCTGACAGGAACCAGACTAGCTAATATCTAATGAAATCTATAGTGAAATGATCCAATTTGCTGTTCAGAATATGGCTGCCTATATTTTCAATAAGTAATTAGTTCAAAACAGAAAAGGTAGGCAGAAGACTAACCTATTAAGATTAGAGAAACACACTGAAACACTGTCATGGAGACTGGTATTTTACTCAGGATGTGTGTTTTACTGGATACTGAGAGAGACAACCAGTCCATATCATTTGAATTTCTGGTTTACATACTACAGGATAACTGTGTAAACGGAACAAAAGATTTGAGGGAAAGGTAGCACCTGAATTAAACAGCTTGTTTTTTAGAAATGCTGTGCATCTGGAGCCTCCATTAGACTTTAGGATGAGGCTACTCAACAATTCTTAAAAAAACCCTTAAAAGTCAAGTTTACCTGCAAATTCACTTAATTGACAGTGCAGAAAATCAGTGCAAGTTTTTATAACTTTGCACAATTTGCTTTACAAATCACAACTGCTTGACTAGAGTAATGCAAGTTTAATATATGCGATTATGAAAATCTGCACTACAATGAAGGAGTTCTGATGTAAATAAAATAAGTGATGATGTGGTCCAAAAAACAAACAAACAAAAACGCAATACCACTTTACTTAGCAGATGGGCCCTTGTGTGTATTCAGCATTCCATCAGCTTACTTTGAGACATTTTCATTACTTTATTCCTGTCAGTGTGTTGGCACTAAAAACCCACCATGGGAGAGTGAGCTGGATTGTCTTACAGCTCATGCATCCAAATGAGTTTCAAATGCAGTTATTTTTAATAACTGGTGATCATGTGAAAGTCAGAAACAGACTTTCAGATCTCAGGTCTGGCTTCAAGTAAAGAATTCTAAGAGATTAGCACAGAACCCCAAGTTACTCTGTACATATACAAGTCACTTTTCAAAATATAAACCTCATTTATATAGTTTTGTTTCCCACATTACATGTAGGAGCAGAAAGCCTTTGTTTTGCAGATGAAGTACAATACAGTATTTGAAAAACTATGATGCACTACATCCGAATACATTTTAGCATATTCCCCCTTCCCCTCCGAAACAGGAAAGTAACATGGAAGACAGATAAATGTATTAGGTTACTGTTCTAACCATTTATTTTTTGTTTCAAGGTAACATAGTTCTTTTGATGCATTTATTTCTTTTCAATCTTCTATATAGTCATAATAAAGAAAATCCTCCAATTTGTCAGAATTTTCTTTTGATTTATACAAATGAAATGATCACCATAAATGTTACACATTGGAGTGTAGATCAAAAAGTGCACAATAATCTGTCCTGCTGTTCAGTTATTTTCATGTGTCAATGCCTAATACTGTACTTTGAACAATAATACTGTTTTCACTGCATAAACTGCTTGAGAGAGGATACAATCACTTTGGTAATGTCCAACCATCATTTCACAAAGCAAACAATATTTGTCTTTAGTTTTGTTCACAACACTGCTAGTGTGGCTCTCTGAACCATCTCATCAAATACAGAATTGCGGACATTTGAATAAAGCTTGATTACTTTTTTTTAATACATCCAACATTCTAAGACATTTATTAATCCTTCTTCCTCCTCCTCCCCACATTTAATACACAATTCACCACAACTTGAACCAAAGCAAAGTGAACTAAAACAGTACACAAAAACAGTGTCTCAGGTGTCCTTTAATGAAGATATAGGATCTGTATTTCCAGAGGGACAGATGTACAATGGGATTTGGAAGAATGAAATAGCAGCTCTCTCCTTGCATCTGCTGCAGCACTCACTTTAACATAGCATGGTTTAACATCTCAATTTTTTATAATATAGCACACAACAGCACAGGTTCCAAGGGTACAAAAATGTGCCCATTAAAAAGGACTTATTTGGGACACCCCTCCACCCCCCAACTAAGGGTCATTTGGGACTTCATTGGCTCTAGTTACTGTCCGTTATTTTTAATTGCCAAATTCAGAAGGTAGTTCAGTACAGTACTTCAGTTTACCTAGCCAAACTTGTTTGTAGGAGACGTCAAAGGTTTTAAAGAATGGCTAGTAATTTGTTGGTGCCCAATATGGGACACCCTAAAGGGGCCTGATTTTCAGAAGGAGGGTGCTCAACACTGTCAGAAAATCTGGCCCCTGTAAGCGATCTCAACAGACACCCAAAAATTGTGGCATCCACAATCACTAGTCACTTTTGAAGGATTTGGTCTTTCATTTTTAACTTGCATTCAAAATACATCACTGGCCCTTGACTGAACCAAGTTAATACCTATCCAGTTCCATTGCCTGAGTCATCTAAAAAGTAAGAAGTCACAAGGCATGTTTAGTCATGCAGCATCCAATTCCTCACAAGTGCATTGTGCTGCATGTCAACAGAAGCCTCATTTAGTGTGCAGTTCCAACATCTTACTAGTACTGCATCTCAAGCCATCATAGTAAGGGTGTGCTTGGTTACAAATGTCCATACTGTAAGACAGTAGGTCTTAAAGAGATATATATAGTCTCAGAGAGAAATTTTACAATCTGAATATGAGCGATTGCTTGTAACTTGTGACTCCAGTGTTGGCAGACATGCTCCTTTGTATTTAATCTGTCCCACACATCCCTACTGTTGATAGCTGCTAATTCCCAGCCTGTCTTAACAGCAGAGCTTGATCTGCTTAGGTAACCTTTGGTGCATCTAAAAGTCTGAAGGATGTAAACAAGACAATTATGTTTAATTGATTTCTTCAGAGGAGATGCAAATCTTTGCTCTTGTAGAACAATGAGCTATTAATGCATAGAGTCAGGAAAACCACTGTAAAAGCTCAACGTTATAGCCTTTCTACTCCCAACCTCAAAAGAAACCAAACACACATACCTGACATGACTGTAGGAGATTCTTTTCACCACTACTATGCTTCTCTGCAGTGCAGAGAAGGAATTGTACAAGTATTAATTGTTCACTGCCCAGCAATTTGGTCACATGATTAAACAATAAATGTTATCTGAGAAAATATTGTCTAAAATTAGATCTTGTACTTCATTTTTTAAAAAGTCAAATGGACATATTGTGCCTTGAGGATCAGATAGGATGATTTCTCCCCACCCTCTGTTTTTGTGTTGCAGCATCATGTGATCATAACCTGCTCTCCATGACTGATGCAGTGTTAATTAGGTAATCAACATTACCAAGAAACAATCTGACAGGGAACACAGAAACCAAATGGACATCCTTCGTATCCTCAGTTGCTCCATTTGACTAAGAACAGGAAAACCAAGACTAGTTAAGGTATTGCTTTCCTCAAGATGAAAAAACAGACGTGTATAGACGAATGACCCAATATTGACTCTGAAGGACATTTCATGCAATCCATTTTGGATTTCTTACATCCCCTCTTCCTCAATTGAATTATAAATAACTGCTAAGCAAAAAAATTTCCTCCTGCATCCTGTGTTGCAAAAAGGAGAAAAACTGAACTCAAAGCTAGTGTAAAGGGGGATGTTGAGAATATTAATCTTTTCAAAAATTTGGTCCTGAAAAATTTACATGTGCAGTAGAAGTCAACTGAATATTAATGCTACACTGACTAAGCAATATATTCTACTGTGTGATATGGCAGTGCTCTGACTGAACAACAAGATTTTAAAACATACCCTGGAATCTGTCCTCTCTACCCATCACAAACTTGGTGCCAATACCTTTCAGAAACTTCACTCATGAGTTCAGTCAACCAGTCACATCACTTCTGACAATCTTAATCCAGAACTGAAGTGTCGGATCAATTTCTTGCAGATTGGTCAATCTGACCTTCAACAAACATATGAATTAAGCTCACTGGACATTACATTTGGTTTCTTTTAGCTCAAAGCAGAAAGGTGCACTTAGTAAAGGCACTAAAGCACCATGCTACCAGCAATTTACAGTGGCATTTCAATGAGAATACTCAGAGTTATCACACTTGCCTAAGCTCATTTCCCTTTAGTTAAATTTTAAAAAGCCCAACTTCTTAAACACAAAAAATAGAGCACAATTAAGATAGACATCGCTCCCATCCTTTATATAGCATAAGCTAAAAAGCCATGATTTTTTTATATCTAGAAGTCATTTTATACCGTACATTTTATATCCTTAATTTCATATGAAAGGGACAAGTCCTTTTAAGGCTGGGAGTTGGTGGTGGGTAATGTTGCAGTACTCAGACACTGATGTACAAGACATTTATTTGCAGCAGGATGAGGACAACTATGGCAGAAATGGAGAAACAAAACTGGACTGATCTTGTTACTATTAAAACTGTTCTGACAGCAGTTCACATAATCTCTGAGATACGGTTTCTTTACTTGTTCGTAGTGTGAGTCTATACATCTGAAAGAGAGCACATAAGAAATCTATGTATTATAAAGACAACAGTAAAACATGTCTGCATTTAGATGGACTTATCAGAAAAAGCGTACAGATTAAGTAACAAAGCAGTACAGGTGCCACTTGGTCGTGATATGAGCAATGGCTAGTAATTTTCATGTGAGACACTGACAACTTTATTCAGGCACAAAAAAATATTTAAAGTCTGCGGGGACAGGTCCTCTGAGTTCTGAAGGTGTTTAATGTACTTTTCCCACTGGGCTTTGCCCAGATCTAACTGTACTCTAAAATAAATAGATTTTCCTGCTTAACTACCTCTCTAGAAATTTCAAATTTCTGCTACCATACCTTGGTGCTGAAATATGGACAATCCTTGAAAGCCCGTTAAGTGATCAGCAGCAGGAAGAGGAGGAATTGCTTCTGAGCTACTAAAAGCATTCTCACTAACCCCATTAACTTGGGAAGCAGAGATTTGTAAACGAAACCAGGATTCTCAAGCAATACATTTCATTCCCACTGAGAACCAACACAACCCCCCAAAACATGGATTTTCTTCAACTCCAATATCACCAGGAAATATAAAACACAGCCATCAGGGCTGGCTTTAGGCCAATTCCACCAATTCCCCCGAATCGGGCCCCGCGCCTAAGAGGGCCCCGCGCCCAGTGGCAGGGCCGCTGGGGGGTAGGGGGGGAAGAAGTGGCCGAGAATCCCTTCCCTGGCTAGAGGCTCCTTTTTAATTTTTACTCACCCGGCGGTGCTCCGGGTCTTCGGCAGCAGATCCTTCAGGCGCCAAAGACCCGGAGCGAGTGAAGGACCCACCACCAAAGACTAGGAGCGCCGCCCGGTGAGTACAAGCCCCACGTGTTTTTTTTCGCGTGTTTTTTTTTTTTTTAAAGGCATCCCTGACGGGGCCCCGTTGAAACTATTCGAATCGGGCCCCGCACTTCCTAAAGCCGGCCCTGACAGCCATCATGTGCAGTCCCTTTGATTTTACAATTGTAGCAAACACTATTCCTACAGATTTGCATCCTTCCGCTGCTGGTTCACAAAGTAGTAAACAAAACAGAGCTATGTTTCGTTCATTTAGAAACAGATGAGGCAAAAAAAATCAGTTTTGTCTAAGATGTTGAAGGGAAAATTTAGTAAGAAGTTTTTAACTTTCAAGGGGGTATCAAACAAATACAAAAGACTATTAAGATTAATTTAGTGTCCTCTGCACAATAAGGAGAGTTGTAGTTTGATGATAGGATGGAATATTTTCCAGGGAAGAATCTCAGAGTAACACAATATGTGAGCATGCAAAACAGCAGAGGCCTTTGGAAAGCTGAAAAGTAGCCTGCTGAAAGCCAAAGCGAGAACAGCTGCCTCAGTTTTCAACCTATTTGGGGTTTATTGACATTGACAACTGAGTCTGAGACATCACATAACTACTTCTACTACAAGTTATTTTTACTAAACACACAAGGTCTGTTTAGTCAAATGCATTGGTAAGATAAGTTTTATTCCGTTTCTGTAAACCAGCACTTATATTTAACTTGCAAATTCAAAAGCAGGTACCTGTGCCTGAAGGTTGGGTTCAAGACGCAGCAAACATCCAATCTGGGTAGTTTTTGTGTGTATTATACCAGCACCAACAAAATTAGCAGGGTTGGGATCTACCTCTTCAAGGAGAGCAGAGCCAAAGCCAATGATCTATCAAAGAAAACCCAAAAAAGAGACTTTGTTTAGAGACAGTGCAGGGACAGGAAGACAAAAGTACAAAAAGTGTCCAAGAATGCTCATGAAACAGCCTATTCACCTGATCACGGTCACCAGGTAATTGATTTAGTTAAATAGGCAGGGAACTTCTTAGCTCTGAAAATAAGTTTTAAAGCATCAATAATATTATAAGAATTCTGACATCTTAACACTACCACTATACCACAACCTGAACTTTTAAGATAAACTTGTTTGGCACTCCAAGTAGTAGCAACACTTATAAATAGGATGAGGGGTCTGAGTTCTCTGGATTCAGACAGTCCTTCCTCCACACCTGTCCCTCATACCTTCCTGTCCTCCTCCATTTCTCCTAGCCCCTCTCCCTTTCACTGTCTTTCCATTTAATCACCTCTTAACTAAACCCCATCGATAAAAGACTCAATGGAACATGATGCTTGTCGCTGTCATACTGATCACTCTGCTTGTATGCTCTAGCCCTTTCCCCCGTCCTTTGGCTTGTTTGTTTATTTAAATTGTAAGCTCTTCAGAAAGGATACAAAGGAAACCAGTCAGTCAGTTATGTTTTCTTTCCAAACGTTATAAAAATGGATGTACTGTGAAGGGACACTGAACTAGAGTGGCCAAAAACTGCCTCATATTGAAAAACATCCCATACTAAGGGTACGTCTACACTACCCGCTGGATCGGCGGGTAGTGATTGATCTATCGGGGATCGATTCATCGCGTCGACGTGATAAATCGATCCCAAATCGCTCTGCTGTCGACTCCTGTACTCCACCGCGGCGAGAGGTAGAAGCGGAGTCGACGGGGGAGCAGCGGCAGTCGACACCGCGCCGTGAGGACGCGAGGTAAGTCAACCTAAGATACGTCAACTACGTTATTCTCGTAGCTGAAGTTGCGTATCTTAGGTTGATCCCCTCCCCTCCACCCCAGAGTAGACCAGAGTAAGCGGCTAACAGATACTAGTTATCCTATCTGATGATTAGCCAGATTTTAACTCCAGTTGCCAGATGGCATGCAGTAAAGTTTTCACTGGAATATTTAATCACGCTAATAAGATTTCATGATATATACACAAGTATAATAGCAAACAGTTGAGCGATAAACCGGGTTTGAATGGTAAAAAAGGAGGGGCTGGTTGAAAGTTTTCTAATTTCACAATGTCAACAAAGAGTCAGTTTTCACCCTGCTTTTTGACCAGGTAGATTTAGTCAAAAAACATTTTGACAAAAAGGAAACAATTACATGAAAAATATTTTCAAAATCTATTTTTTTTTTTAGTAGCTCTAGTAGAGAGTAGACTTTGAAATTCCCTCCAATTCAATTTCATGAATGAAGTTCACATTTCAGTATAAACCACTTCAAGGTTCTTCACAACAAGCCCTAGAACTCTTAGAAATAGACGAAATTGGATTAAAACCTATGTAAATCCTACAGATATTTCCATACTGCTAAGTGCAATTACCTCACTGACTAATTTGCAATGTGTTCGTGCCTAAGCAGCATGACCCAAATGCCCCGAAGTAAAAAAGAGGGACAAAATAAAATGTCAGCATCAACAGAATCATTACATTTGTTAATGCCACTGCTCCAAATCTGAAATTCATCTGTTAAAATACCACACTGTTACCTACCTTTGCCTTTGTGATCTCTGTATCCATTGGATGCTTTGCTTTAAAGATGTTCTGCATTTCTTGCTGAGGACTGTGAGAAACATACAAGTTAGTATCATGCTATAAAAACATATAACACAAGAGCATAGCTGGTAGAGTGCTGAAGTTCAACAGTAGTATTTACTTATATTGAAGTGGCTCTCACAAGCCTCAATCGGAAATGAAGCACCACTAAGCTAGGTATTATTCAACATAGCCCTTTCACTGAGAAATTTACAATCTGGGTTCAAATCTTACTTGCTCAGTTGTTTCCAACGCTGGAAGAAGTCTTGAGAGGCCATCTCCGTAGGTTGGAAAAATTTGTTCAGTGTGATTGGTAGTTTTACTGAAATATTTTGAAATGTTCCCCCATATCTGCATGAAGAACAAAGAGAAAATGTGGTACAAGTTATGATGAATTACAGACTGTATTTCAGAACCTATTTAAGAAAAAAAGTGAAACACTGAAAGATACTGTGACGCTGGTAAACCAAGTGCCAGCTCTGGCCAAGGCCATGGGCGTTAGCTAAGAACTGACAAACTCATAGCTGGAAACCAAAGCATTTCTCCTATATGTTAGTTTTGTTCAAAACAAGTATTAGTCTTATGTATACAGTAAAGAATGTATTTACTGCTTCGAAGCTATGAAATGATTGTAAATTGCTGTATGCATTAATCTCACTTGTAATGTCTGTATTCCATGCTGCAAGGTAAAACGCAAGTGTTTTATAATTATAAAAATGCCTGCTTTGAACGTGTGAATTCAGATGGGAATAGTGGCTCCCACTGCCCACCCAGAAGGGCTATCAAAAATTAAGTGGGCCATCACAGAACAAAAGCTTTGTTAACTGCCTCATCCACCCATCGACAAGTATGTGCAAAAGGCCTCCGCCCACGGATTTGAATGTTGGAAGAGGTAAATAAAAACAGATGACATGAAAATTTTTTATCTTTGCTGTTTGGACTCTCACAAGGGCTGGAGCTACGAAACAAAAAACAGAGATCCCCAGGGTCAACCTGGGTTCAGCCCTAAAGACATTAAATGTTGAAACTCATTTGTGTTTCCATGCTTGCTTGTTTTAACCTGTAAATAAATCATTTCTTTTTCCTACTTAATAAACCTTTAGTTAATTACAGGATTGGCTGCAGGTGTTGTCTTTGGCATGAGGTCTAAGGTAAAAATGGATCTGGGGAAAGTGAAAGGGACTGGAAGCAACCTGAATATTTTGTGATGAATGGTATAAATGACTATTTATCACTAAGACCAGCTTGCCAGTGTGGCAAGAGACTGGAGAGCCCAAGGGGACTGTCTGTGACTCTATGGTAGAACTGTTACAGTGATCTAGGAGTTGACATTTGTTACTGAGTTGGCGAAATCGAATTATAGAACATACCACCATTTTGGGGTGTCTGCCCTGCTTTTGACAGTCTGCCCTGAGGTCGGCATTCTCAGTTGTGAGCCACTCCAGATAGCATAAATTATATTGCCTTATCAAAGGGCCATTCACTATTTCACAGAGAATACAAAGAATTCTGAAGTAAATATACTTTAGACTCAGACTATTGATTATAAACTCTTTTTCGGAGAGGCAATAATATGTGGGAGAAAAGACAAGCATTTGTACTTATGATGCGGACAGAGAACTACTTAATGTTTTTAGGGAAGTAAAAACTGATAAGAACTGTGTCATCATGGGGGACTTTAACTTCCCAGATATAGATTGGGGAACAAATGCTAGTAACAATAATAGGGCTCAGATGTTCCTAGACGTGCTAGCAGATGAATTCCTTCATCAAGTAGTAACTGAACCGACGAGGGGGGATGCCATTTTTGATTTAGTGCTGGTGAGTAGTGAGGACCTCGTTGAGGAAATGGTTGTAGGGGACAACCTTGGCTCGAGTGACCATGAGCTAATTCGGTTTAAACTAAATGGAAGGATTAACAGAAATAATACTGTGACTAAGGTTTACGATTTCAAAAAGGCCAACTTTAATAAATTAAGGCAACTACTTAGGGAAGTGGATTGGGCTAACATACTTAGGGATCTAAAGGCAGATGACGCCTGGGATTATTTCAAGCTGAAGTTGCACGAGCTGTCCGAGGCCTGTATCCCGAGAAAGGGAAAACGGCTAGTGGGCAGGAGATTTAGACCTAGCTGGATGAGCGGGCGTCTCAAAGGGGCGATTAAGAAAAAACAGAAAGCGTACAGAGAATGGAAGAAGGGAGGGATCAGCAAGGAAACCTACCTTATTGAGGTTAGAGCATGTAGGGATGCGGTGAGAAAGGCCAAAAGCCGTGTAGAGTTGGACCTCGCGAGGGGAATTAAATCCAATAGTAAGAGGTTTTATAGCCATATAAATAGGAAGAAAACAAAGAAAGAGGAAGTGGGACCGCTGAAGAATGTAGATGGAGTGGAAATTAAGAATAATCTAGGCATGGCACAATATCTAAATGAATATTTTGCATCGGTCTTTAATAAGGCTAATGAAGGGTTTAGGAATAGAGGGAGTAGGACAGAGGGGAATAAAGGAGGGGGGATTGACATTACAATATCAGAGGTGGAAGCCAAACTTGACCAGCCAAACGGGACTAAATCGGCCGGACCGGATGATCTTCATCCTAGAATATTGAAGGAACTGGCGCGAGAAATTGCAAGCCCCTTGGCGATAATTTTAAATGAATCTGTAAACTCGGGGGTGGTACCGTTGGACTGGAGAATAGCTAATGTGGTTCCTATTTTCATGAAGGGGGAAAAAAGTGACCCGGGTAACTACAGGCCTGTTAGTTTAACTTCTGTAGTATGCAAGGTCTTGGAAAAAATTTTGAAGGAGAAAGTAGTTAAGGACCTTGAGGTGAATGGCAATTGGGACAAATTACAACATGGGTTTACGAAAGGCAGGTCGTGCCAAACCAACCTGATCTCCTTCTTTGAGAAAGTAACAGACCTTCTAGATAAAGGAAATGCGGTGGATCTAATATACCTCGATTTTAGTAAAGCGTTTGATACGGTACCGCATGAGGAATTATTGGTTAAATTGGAAAAGATGGGGATCGATAGGAAAATCCAGAGGTGGATAAGGAACTGGTTAAAGGGGAGACTGCAGCGGGTAGTACTGAAAGGTGAACTGTCAGATTGGAGGGAGGTCACCAGTGGGGTTCCTCAAGGTTCGGTTTTGGGTCCGATTTTATTTAATCTATTCATTACTGACCTTGGAACCGAATGTAGAAGTGGGCTGATAAAGTTTGCAGATGACACAAAGTTGGGAGGTATTGCCAATTCGGAGAAGGATCGGGATATTCTGCAGGGAGACTTGGATGACCTTGTAAATTGGAGTAATAATAATAGGATGAGATTTAATAGTGAGAAGTGTAAGGTGATGCATTTAGGGATGATTAACAAGAATTTCAGTTATAAGCTAGGGACGCATAGGCTGGAAGTGACGGAGGAGGACAAGGACCTCGGAGTCCTGGTTGATCGCAGGATGACTATGAGTCGGCAATGCGACGTGGCTGTGAAAAAAGTTAATGCGATCTTGGGATGCATAAGGCGAGGTATTTCTAGTAGGGACAAGGAGGTGCTGCTGCCGTTATACAAGGCGCTGGTGAGACCTCACTTGGAGTACTGTGTGCAGTTCTGGTCTCCTATGTTTAAAAAGGATGAATTCAAACTGGAACGGGTACAGAGAAGGGCCACTAGGATGATCCGAGGAATGGAAAACCTTTCCTATGAAAGGAGACTCGAGGAGCTTGGTTTGTTTAGCCTAACCAAAAGAAGGCTGAGGGGGGATATGATTGCTCTCTTTAAATATATCAAAGGGATAAATACCAGGGAGGGGGAGGAATTATTTCAGCTCAGTACTAATGTGGACATGAGAACGAATGGATATAAACTGGCCGTGGGGAAATTTAGGCTTGAAATTAGACGAAGGTTTCTAACCGTCAGAGGGGTGAAATTTTGGAACAGCCTTCCGAGGGAAACGGTGGGGGCGAAAGACCTCTCTGGCTTCAAGATTAGGCTAGATAAGTTTATGGAGGGAATGGTTTGATGGGATAACGTGATTTTAGTCAATTAGGCAATAACGGCCATCGCTGGTAAAATGAGGGTCTGGCTAGAGAATCTTGCCTGTATGCTCGGGGTTCTACTGATCGCCATATTTGGGGTCGGGAAGGAATTTTCCTCCAGGGTAGATTGGCAGAGGCCCTGGAGGTTTTTCGCCTTCCTCCGCAGCATAGGGCAGGGGTCGCAAGCTGGAAGATTCTCTGCAACTTGAAGTCTTTAGATCACGATCTGGAGACTTCAACAGCAGAGTTAAGGGAAAGTGGGGGGGTCAGCTTTTGTGGCCTGCATCATGCGGGAGGTCAGACTAGATGACCATATTGGTCCCTTCTGACCTTAAAGTCTATGAGTCTATGAGTCTATGAGAAAAGAAGTTTAGGAATAACTCATTTTAGATGCATATGAAGGCAGAAATAGTTAAATGCATCAACACCTCAATAAGAATTCCATGAATCTGAACTGGAGTATAAGTTCACATTTAGAGTGCTGACATTATAGATAATGCCAACCAAATAAACGTTGAGAATGGACTCACAACTGCAGCCTCCCATGTGTTAAGGCCAACTGTAATGGGGAAAAAGCAAAGTAAACAGCAGTAGTAGTATCTGTTACTGCTTATTTTAAAACCGTGGCTTTCTACATGTAAAAATGTTAATTTTCATCCACAGCAACAGAATGAATAAAACAATAGCAAACCTGTATAAAAATAATCAATAGGTAAATCATTAATCAGGTTTACACTTTAGAGGAAACATGCATATAGACATTCCAAAAGGTACAATCTCACTATAAACTACAAGAAGGTGAACAGATTTATTTTGATGGAAATAAATAAACCAATGCAAAATACCACCATTTTAGATCAACACAATGCAAAGTTAGCGTCTCGCCTTTATAAGGCTGATAATCTTAATGTTTAAATTACTAAGTAGGCATGACTGAACAATGTCTATTCTTTATTTGGACAATTTGCCTAAAACAGCCATCTAAACATTGTTACCATGTGCATTTCTTTTCTAGGCATCTTTAAAATTCTTCTTAAATACTAAAAACTGTGAATAGGATATATTGCCTAAGAAAATTTCACAGCATTCAAGATGTGAAAGGCCACAGGTTTAAATCTCCCCCCTCTCCCCCCAACAGTTCTGATGATAAAAGTTTTTGTTCTTTGTATTTTTTAAACAGACGCTCTAAGAAATGTGGAAAGCCTGAGTCAAAATACTCACCTATAATATGCCTTCTTGCTTTGATATTGGCTTATATGAAGATTACACAGTTAGGTGAGGAGAGACTCCTACACCCTCCTTTATTAAGCAACTCCTCACAGCCAGCATCTCAATTAATTAACTGCATACAGTCATTTCAGGGTAACTCTTAAACTGACACTCAGGTTAATCAAGTTTAACACACACTCATTTATATTAAGAACCATCACCTTGGATAAGTCAAGGAATTATTAAAACTGAATTTACTTTACAGTTCATGTTGCCTGTTCACCGTTTTGCATTTCACTCAGCTTGGACCCTGAAAAATAGTAGATAGCTTCTACTAAGTTTCACTTTTAGATTTTCATTGGAATATCCTGGGAGCATACGTATTGGCTGTAAGCACTGTAGAAAACTAATTAAAAAAATTCCATTGCATCATGAAAATGTTTCTGGACAACAAGTTAACCTACAACTTTCATGTAGGGAAACTTCCTTTTTGTATTGCATAGCAATCTGGAGTTCAACCTTATTGAATAAAATGGAAAGATAAGTGAGAACTATGGTCACCTGTTCAGTTAGAGTTTACCTACCATGTTGTTCCAAAGAATGACTATTTGAGTTGAATACAGTATTGTTGTAGCTGTGTTGGTCCCACGATATTAGAGAGACAAGGTGGGTGAGGTAATATATTTTATTGGACCGATGTCTGTTGGTGAAAGAGACCAGGGCCGGCTCCAGGGTTTTGGCCGCCCCAAGCAGCCAAAACAAAAAAACAAAAAAACAAAACAAAAAAAGCCGCAATCGCGATCTGCGGCGGCAATTCGGCGGGAGGTCCTTCGCTCCCAGGCGGAGTGAGGGACTATCCACCGAATTGCTGCCGAATACCTGGACGTGCTGCCCCTCTCCGGAGCGGCTGCCCCAAGCACCTGCTTGACAAGCTGGTGCCTGGAGCCAGCCCTGAAAGAGACAAGGTTTTGAGCTACACAGAGCTCTTTTTCAGTTCTGGGAAAGGTACTCAGAGGATATGTCTACACTGGAATTAAAAAGCCATGGTTAGCCTGTGTCATTTGACTCGGACTAAGGAGCGGTTTAATTGCAGTGTAAACATTCAGGCTCAGGCTTGAGCCTAGTTCTGGGACCCTGTGAGATCCCTGGAGTAGATTCGTGGGGGATGAGGTTGTAGAGTTTCTTTTGGAGTTGTTTAGGGAAGGATTATATGATATCCTTACATTCCTGGGTGAATTGTGGTGTGGGGTCTTCAAGTTCTTTGTCGTAGGTGGTGTCGGAGAGTTGTTCATTGGTCTCGCTGACATAGTTATCACGGTTGAGAAGTATGATGGGACCCCTTTGTCTTGGGGTTGGTTTTCAGGGACTGTATTGCTGTCCTATTGGTGGTGGAGTGATTGTGATGGATGTGATTTTTGTTAAGGATTTCACAGTCATTTTTTTTCCAGAAGCAATCAATGTAACGATCAAGTGTGTGGACCACACACTGAAAGAAATCTCTTCCAAACCCACTTTTCTGGCCTTCAAAACAAATTTTCCATCCTCACCAAGCTCATTATCAGTAGCAAGTTCCCCCCAGACCAGGACTCATGAACTCAAAGTGGCACCCCACCCTGCCATAACAGATGCAAAACCTGCAGACATATCCATATCTCCACTGCTACGATGATCAATACCCCCTTCCCCCCCCCCAAACACACCTTTCAAAATCCTTGGGTCCTACAGAAACCTATCACAACATGTGGTATACTTTATCCAGTGCATAATGTGCCCTAATAACAATGATGTGGGTGAAACCAGACAATCTCTATGCTCTCAAATAACCCCTCTCAGAAAAAATGATAAAAGACAAACACTATCACCTGTGGGCAAACACGTCTCACAAAATGATCTTTCCATATCTACCCCCTCAGTCCTTGTCCTCCGAGGAAACTTGTGCAGTACCTTTAAAGATTCACGGCTTTTTACAACAATCTGTAACCCACTAACCCTTCTTTTTTGGAGAGGCCTTAGCAGGCCACTTCATGTTGAATGGTCTCTGAGTATGTGTTAACTATTTATGCTAAACAGTCTCTTCAACTTTGTATTTAGTTGTGACACTGAGTGCCTTTTCCAGACCTGAAAAAGAGTTTTGTGTAGCTCAAAAGCTTGTCTTTCACCCACAGCTGATGATCCAATAAAAGGTATCACATCTCCCACCTTGTCTCTCTAAATTGAAGGCCTTTAGCAACTTGTTAGAACAAGCCCTCAGGCAATTGCTCTGTCCAGAGTACCTTTTAATTCTTCTGTGCTTCCAATGCATTTTCAGATTCAGAAGTCTAAGCCAAAGTCCATGTCTATGCTAAGCTTTGCTTCAACACCAAACAAAAACAAAAAACACCTTTTACCTGAATTGAATGTTTAGGATTGGAGCTTCCATGAAGTCTGATATGCACTCAATATTCACAACTTGCTGCACCTGAGCGCCCCCATCCACTGTCGGGTCCACTGGTTTTGTTTGCAGGTTCAGGCGTGAGAGGTTGTTAAGGAAACCAATTCACAGAAAAAAAAAAATGATTGTGCTTTTAATCATTACCATTGACTTTAAATATAGATTTACATCTTCATATGGATAAATTGGCCACTGGGGGGAGGGGGAGGAAACCAACTTTCACCAGTAAGTTAAATGTCCCTGTGAAACACAATATTAACTAGATGTTATGTGGATAATTTTTCAAGCACCATACCAATATACAGATTCAAGGTAGTAAGAGACAATTTTTGCTAGTAACCCTTGCAGTATTAAACACTGTATTGAGTGCATGCAATGTATGCAAACATAAGATGTCCAAACAAGTCTTATATGCTGTAGATGGTAATTCTGAACTGCTAGTGATATTCAATTTTACTCACATTTTGTATCCATCAATCCCTACAGATCTTAATATATTGAGTAATTTGTAGTTGTAGATTCTGTCAAATGCTTTTTGGAAGTCAATAAAACACAACTATACTGTGTCCCCCATTTCAAATGATCTTTCTAATATGAGATTAAAGTTCATAATGGTGTTCATCATGCCCTTTCCATGTTTGAAGCAGTATTGTTGGTCATTTCTTTCCTTATCTATCTTTCCTTGTATTAGGTCTTGAACAACTCACAAAAATATTTAGAAATAGAACTACACAGCACACTTAGCCCAGGCTCTGACACAGGTTTGATGCCAAGCTCCCCTTCCATCCACACACAAATCACTTTGACTTGGGTCAGCAAGGACTCAGGAGCCAGGACCTAGGACTCTGCTAGGTGGGCGGATCAGAGCCTGAACCCCACTGTGACTCAGGTTCAAACCCTGTCATTTTGCAGCATGGATGCAAGACCCAGATCAAGCAATTTTAAGCCCAGGTTTACAATACAGTGTAGATGCTCAAGTGCAGGCTTGGAAACACCACGTTCACAAGCCCGGGGCCCAAAGACCCGATTTACATTGCAGTGTAGACATACCCTCAGGGTATATAGCATCTGTATACTCAGACTCACTGCCATGGGTTTTGTTTTTTCTTTTCTCCCCAGTGTAGACATACCTTAGAGGCATGCAATTGTTCTGTAGTCTTTTCAATTCATAGCACTGGTCTTTTTTTCAGTTTGGATATGTAAGGTTCTGAAGTATTCTGGCAATTCTCCTGTCTTAAATATATTCTTCATTACCTCTGACTGGGCTTTTAAGTCTTCATCCACTATACTTTAACAATTCAGCCAGTATTCCATCGCAACCTAGTGCTTTTCCATTCGGAAGTCTTTTTATTGATGCCAAGATTTCTTCATCCATTATTGATGGACTTAATTAATCTCTAGCTAAGCTTTTTCAGGCCTATCATCACCATATAGTTCCTTGATACATTCTCACCGTCTCTCGTTCTTGTCTTTAGGGTCTGTCAAATATCGTCCATTTTTGTCCTTTACAGTGGTATTGGTCACCTTTTTTCTTTAATTGAAGATTCTTATCTTTTGATACAGCTCATGTTATTCTCTTTATCCAACTGTCCAATTTCTTTGCATTTCTCATACAGCTATTCAGTCTTTACTAATATGCATTTATTCTTTATTTTATTTATTCGTTTTTACTAATATGACTCTACTAATGCACAGTACTCGTCACCTGCCTGAAAAATTTTCAACAAAGAACTAAAATTTGTACCATATTGTCTTTCTATATGAGAGGAAAGGCAGACTCATAAGTACGTTATGAAGCTTTTATCCAACAAAATTTAAATTTTATTTTGTAATATATTTGCTGGGACTAATGTTAATACCATGGACTTGTTTCAATTTATTCTAAAGTTTGAGATGTCTCTGATTTCCCTATTGCTTTCACAACACATGGCACTAAGAGGACCAGCAATCATTTAAAAGAAAAGTCTTAATTTTTGTTTTATTTGTTGCCCCTCCCCTTCATTACCACAAAGGCTCACAAGAACAATGGAAACTTATTGTTTCACCATAGTCAATTAACCTTATAGTGATGTCAAGGGTGCAAAGTAATTTGAAAAAGACACTCTCCATATAATCTTTCAGTTTAGTTATTTTAGGCATTACTTGTAATAGTGGTAGGTCATTAAGACGCAAGTACAATTTCAGTGTTATGTTAATGTTTGTAAAATACTATATAGTACATGCACTAGGCCTTATCAGCTAAACTCTATAGTTAAAATCCCATTAATTTTTTTAAAGGATTTATGAACTGTTCCACTGAGACCACTTATGCTTGTGGATACAATGAAAGTTACCACTAGGTCTACACTACAGCGGGGGTCCGACCTAAGATACGCAACTTCAGCTACGTGAATACCGTAGCTGAAGTTGCGTATTTTAGGTCGGCTTACCTGGCGGTGAGGACGGGGGAAAGTCGACCGCTGCCGCCGACTCCGCTGCCGCCTCTTGCCGCGGTGGATTTCCGGAGTCGATGGCAGAGCGATCAGGGATCGATTTTATCGCGTCTTCACTAGACGCGATAAGTCGATCCCAGAAAACCGATTGCCTGCCGCCGGACCCTCCGGTAAGTGTAGACAAGCCCTTAGAAAAGCTAGACCAAGCAAAACAAATATTTTCAATTCATGGGGAAAGCAAGGAAGGAGTCAGGAAGTTAATCTAACCATTTCTGAACAAGGAAGAGGTTTAATCACAACCACATTTTTGAAGAGTTTGCCTGCCAAAAATATATATTTTAGCATCAAGATCTTTAGTTAGTAACCAAAGGCTTAACTACATTTCTTGTAGCTTCCAAGTTGACTTCAGCAAACTAACCAAGCAATGTTGTGATTTAGTAAATTGATTACTTTACCACATGCTATATTAATGGAATTTTTAATAAAGCGTCCTTATTTTCTTTGATACTATCAAGTATATTCAAAATCCATAGCTAGACTTTTACTAACTGCTTAAAAGTGATTGTTTTGGTAGTGCAACAAATATTTTAAAGTGCAGTGAATAATCTCTCCACATTAGCTTGCATAGCTGAAAAGTTCTCATTTAGTTTACATTTGTCTAATTTGACTTATTCCCTTTTAACTCGCAGTGTATTTTGTGATTAAATTTTAATTAACTCTCTTGGTACCAAAGAATTAAAACCATTTCAACTTTAGTACCAGCAGAGAGACCTAAACTAAACTTGGCAATAGATAATAGCTCTGTGGTAAATTAATCAAATACCTGATTTTAATATGCTCCCTTTTTTCTCCTGGAAGCTGGTGCTTTGCAACTTTGCCCATACAATACCATGTATCTTGTCAAAAGTGTATTAGGTAACGTCTCACAACAATAAGATATGCCTATACAAATCCTACACAATACTACTATGTGTAGCATTTTTTCTAGAGCCATAGATTTTGCTAAATTAATTTATCTACACTGACACCAAAAGGTTGTATTTTTAAGACAAAGAAGTGACAACTTCCTCATCTTGTGACGTATCAGACCTTGAATCTAGCAGATATTGCATTAGCCAAAGTATTTCTTTATTACTGTTTATTTTTGCATTTGATATATGTAATGATCAGGTGCATACACTACTACTTGCATATGAGGCGGAGCAATTAAATCAAGGATATTTGACTGAAGTTCATCTGAACAGATTAGTGTTGGAGTAAAATTCAAGAACTGAGTGGAAGTCTTGTTACCATAAAATATAAACATCCGACCTGGAAAGAAATAGGTAAAAACATTTAATTATAAAATCCTCAAGTATAGCACATATAACATTAATTAAGTACACTGACTACATTTGGAGCAAGAGTCTAAGGCTGGGTCTATATGTACATCGTTTCAGCAGTGCAGCTGTACACATACAGCTGTCTTGCTGCAGTGCATCTGGTGAAGATGCTCTATGCCGACGGGAGAGAGCTCTCCTGTCAGCATAAAAAACCCCACCTCTGCGAGTGGCAGAAGCTATATTGGTGGGAGGAGCTCCCCCGCCAACATAGAGTTGCATGCACAAGCACTTATGTTGGTGTAATTTATGTCACGGGGGGGTGGAATATTCACACCCCTGAGTGACACAAGTTTTGCTGACATAGACTATGTCTTCGCTACAGCCTAAGACAACTGTTTTCCACCAACACCACAAAAAGGGTTCCTTAAGTAGGTTAGGCCTCAAATCTGATCCACTTTAGATGTTTAGAAAATTTGTCACCAGTAAATTAACAAACTAACCATTTTTAACTAACAAGGTTTATTCCCAATTCTGTGCTGACACTGCTGTTGATACAACAAGGAAGTTAACACCATGTTAACTACCAGATCTATTCAAAACATAAAACTATCGGTCTTACCCAAGTTCTGTCGAAATTCAGATTTCAGTCCAATCTGCAGCAGCTGATTTTCAAACAAAACTCCATTATTTTTACATACAAACCTAGAGAAAGATAGGCACATTTGAAAGGTAAGAGTTTATATTTTAACTGCAAGACAAATTATTACAAAGCAATCAAAGCCACAGAACTTAAAGGTCTTGTGGACAGCATAAAGAAGAGAATTGTGGGCCCAGGTGCCTTGAAGTAGTCAGTAAAAAGGACAGACAACAGAAAAATTGTAAACTTAATGAAATGAGTTTATATTATAGCCCACACCTTCCTCGTAATGTATCATTATTTTAACTATTCAAGTTTATTTCAATGTTATGTTTAAAATGAAAACAGGGAGGAAACCAAGACACACAGACATGCTATATAAGTACCAGGCAACAGATTTTTCAATCCAGCATTAATCTAGTGGATTAATGAACTTCAATTCAGTGTTTCACCTACTAAGCACTTGAACAAAGTGCACTTGCAATACCAATACTCTTGGCTATGCCTACCTAATCCCCAGTTACATTTGTTCTCAACCCCAAATGACTGCAAAATGTGGCATACAACTAACACTGATGAGGAGAGGCCTAGTTTTAGAGCAGCATGTGGTATTGCAGGTGAGCGCTGTGCTGCACTGGCAAAGTTGTGAATGAGTATACAGCATATACAACACAGCATCTATAACCAGCTCTGTGCATTACCAGTCTTACTGCATGTCTAGAAAAAACACTGGCCACTTTGAAAAATAGTGGGTTAATACTCAGTTTAATCCCTTGCTTTGTGATTTTTGATTATTTTGTGATAATGCTCTGGAAGTTGCCCATTTTTGCAAGATTTTAGTATTGCTTACTTGTGAATAAGCTCATCAGCATCATGCACAGTATCAGCTGGTTCCTCAGAAACTACCTCAGATGAAGCCAGGTCAGGGCTAATTCAAGCAGCACAAAGGAAGAAAGGAGGTAGCAATAGAGATGGCAAGAGTTATAAGTTAGTAAAAAAAAAGAGAGCTTAGTCATTTCCTTTATTTCCTCCCTCAGAACAGCACTTTGGGATATGACACACCAAGGCCTACATTTTTGAACTAAGACACCTGGAGTTAGGTACCTAAATTACTTTAGCAATCTAAGCAACTGGATTTTTCAGTCCCCACCTGCAGTCCCCACTGATTTCAATAAGAGTGGAAATGTTCAGCACTTAAAATCATACCACTTTAGGCCTCTAAATCCTTTTTAGACATCTAAGTCCAGGCACCATTGTGCAAAAAATTTGGATTAAGTCCATATTTAAGAACGCCCATTAACTTTCATTAGTCTGCATACGGATGCCAGGTCCTCATTGCCACTAATAGCATTTCTAGTTACACTTCTGCTTTTCTCAAACTCAAAAAAAACTGCACTGCTTGAATGAAAGAACAAGCATTGCCAAAACAATTTAGAACAATTATGCAACAGTAAATATACTGGTAGACTGTCCAGAACATCCCTTAACCAAGTAACAGCTTTCCTCCTTAATCCCACCTTACTACTTATGGAAAAGTGGCAGAGGTTACTGTAGAAGACGCTTAGGTAGTAACTACCTTAGACAAGCACTTTACCAAATGCAATGACTGCAAACAGGGTAGGGGTCAGCAATGCTAGTCATTTTTCTGCAGCAAATGTCCACATATAAAGCATTAATGCTTCACCCCTGCAGATCACTCCTGAACTACTAGCCTAACACTAAAAACAAAGAGAAAGGACAGAGAAGAGGTACAGCAGATGCCAGCTCTAAAACATCATTTAACTTTACTGCCACACACTAAAGGTTACCATGTATGAGCCACTTAAAATTTGTCTTTAATACAATCCACTATCTTGCAAGAATGAAATGTTTTAGGATGAAATTTTTCAACCATAGCAAACTGCAGGCAAGTAGATTGTGCCTGAGCCGGTACTTTCTCCTGGCAATTTTACAGAGCTGTGCTGGAGCACATAGTTATCCCTATACTTAATAGGGCAGCAGGAACACAAAGCATGACGGCTGTATACTGCAACGGCTTAGCTGCCCTTCATTACTTTAAAGACTCGGTCCATAGTAGTATTAAATCTTGTTTAGTAGATGTTATAAGCAGAGGTTTGACACAGTGGGAATTCAAAAAAACAAAACAAAAAAAAAAAACCCTGGTCGACTAGGCAGTCTTAGCTGAAAAACATTTGAATATAGTTAAGTGTTCAATGACAAGAGATTCAGGTTACATATTTGATTTAATATTAGCTCTGCTAACATGCTAGAATTCTGCTAGAAAAAGTTAGCAGGATCCTCTCATGATATTTACACTGACACCCAAGAATTTAATGTCTTGTGAACAGTGCCTGAAAGCATTATATTGAGAACTTCAATATAAATGCTGGTAACAATCAATAAAAGCAGTTACTGATCATTGAATTAAAAAGGTATGCTGGAATGTAGGATAATACGTACTTTTAAATACAAGGGACAAAGTTATTTTTGCTTCTTCACAATGAGGCCATTGACTGTAGTTAGGTCATAAACAATATATAAAAGCCAAATTAAATATGCCTTCAGGTCTGTGACTGGTTTAATGCATTCGGACAGACTATGTTTAATAGCTCTAGGAGATCTGCTGTCACAGAGAGACAAATTAGCAATAACCTACCCACCCCGGCCCAACAACAGTGATTTGTTACATATGCAAGGACACAATCGCTAGAGTCCTGCATGGCATAGGAATAAGAAAGGAATTCTATTCGATTTAGGCTAGATAATCCAAAATGTGAAATAACAGTTCACTACTACAAACTAATACATTAATACCTACTGCCTGATATTGAAATGCATGGAAGAACAGCTTACCTTATGCACCTAAAACTGAAAGCAATAAAATAGAAATCGTTTATGGCCAGGCCCAAAGTTATCCACTAACCTTATCATTGCATTTAAGTCTTACTGTACTCAATATAATCTGGATATTAAGCATAAAATAACACGCTTTAGGCTTGCCCTTAGGTGATTATATCAGTATATGAATTCCCTTCACATGACATTAAGTAGGACTGACAAAGCTATGTTGTTCTTCAGTGGGGAAGTTTCAGCTGTTTGTACTCTTCATAAGGGTAGGGTAAAAAAGGTGGAAGATAAGAGGCACCACCTACTTCCAACTCAGGTGAGAATTATTTTAACTACCTTGCAAAATTATCTTCAGAGCCAGGAGCAAGAGGTGCAACCACAGAAGCAGAGTCTGAAAATACATCCACCAGCAAACTGCCAGTAGAGGAAGGGGGAGGAGCAGAGCTGGTGAGAGGAGCTGCACCGAGGCCCAGAAGGTCTGCTGATGGAGAAGGAGTAGACTGTAGAAGATAAAATGGAACACTTTAAAGTTGCATTTAATTCATATATACTAATACAAAGCCCAAACACAACTGTACCTCATCCCCAATAAAGACTGGCTCAGATTTTTAAAATAGTTTTGTCTGTAGGAAATAAAGACATCTTCCACATGTGGCTATCACCTTGCCCTTTAAATGGCCTCAGACAGGTAGTTTCATAGCCAAAAAACTACTAGTTTCCCATAACTAGATTTTACCTTCCCATAAAACCAGTTGTAAACCAGATATCAAGAAGAACTAGGGTGCGTTAAGTTATCTCCCTCCTTCACCTTTGAACATTAAAAGCAGTACAGGTTAATCTGTACTATTTTGCAAACTCCAACTTTACACAACTCTAATCCAAAATACTTTTGTGTCTCAACATGACAGACTATTGTGTAAACCTACATTTTAGGACATTTTGACAAACCCAGATGCCTAAAACTGATGTTTTCCTGAATATTAAAAACCCTTTCCTTTTAACAAAATATAGCTTTTTGTTCATATACCTGAATGTTAAGTTCTGAAGCCATGCACACACTCAAAAGAGAAGTATTGAGACTAATAAGCCAGAAACCAGAGTGCTCCTAAATTAAAGTTGGTTAAGAAAGGAAATAAAATCTAGTACAAGATTTCCCAAAACAAGCAGAGCACCAAAACTTAAGTTGCAAAGGAAGTAAAATGAAAGAGGAGTTCCAGTGGATGGAGAATCTGGCATTAAAAGTTTGAGGAACTTTTATTTCTTGGACTGTTGGTTGGGAATTTTCCCTCTTCCTCAAAGGGAAGGAGATCGAGGGAAAGGTAGTTAACTCTCTCTCCTAGAAAAGCAAGATATTAATAAGTGGACATATAGGGACAATTTACTTATATAAACTCCCAGTCACAATGTGTACAGGTGTGCAAGTTGTGATTCTATAGTGATGATTATAATGAAAGTTAAATTGGGGCCTTATTACACTTATTTGGAAAGGAAATATTTTCCTTTTTGTAGAACTTTACAAGATGTGCTAAACAGAACTAGATTTATTTATTTTTCTAAAGTTTTAAGTGATTCCACTGTAAAGTTCAAAAAAGCCACAAGCATTTAAAAGTGACCATTTTTAAAATCGGTGATGGTTATTTGGGACAGATTCTCTGGTTCACAAAGCAAACCTGAAGCAGCTAAAGCTCTGCATTGAGATTTCCCTCTACACTGGCAGCTCCACCACCTTTGTGCTGGAACCATACCCCTTTCTGCATAATGGGAGGTACGGTGGATGTCAAGGGTGCGGCATGGGAGATGGCATGGTTGAACAAGGCACCACTGTACCCAATTCTACATTGGAATAAGATCCTTGGTCTTTCACCAGCAGCATAAGTCTATGCTGCCCCCTGCAGGTTTAATTTATGTTGGGGCTTGGCAGCTGAGAATCAGCAAGCTAGGACTGACTTGCTGTCAGTCTCCTAAGCAGAGCCTGGGTGCAGTGGAGAATCAAACCAACAACTTCTCTTTGGGTCCATCTAGTTTAATACAATTAAAAACTTCAACCTTACCACATATATACAGTATTGACAACACTTCTCATACCCTTCATCACCACTGATGGTCAACATTTTCAGCAGTGAACCGTGATTTTGGGTGCCCAAGTTGAGACACCTTAAAGGTCAGTTTGAGTGTGGCTCTCATTTTGAGAATTATGTTAGGACAAGCATCTTACGTTGGGTACCACCCCTCAAAAATATATTTAAAAAAAATCAAGGCCAATATATATCTGTGGTCACAAGAGGTCTTCTAAATCCACTTTGAAAAGCTAATTTGTTGAAGAAGTGTGCTGCAAATTAAACTCCCATTATACGTAAAGACAAAGTTAGGGGAAAATTTCCATGTTATTGCTTCACTTTAAAGACTAAAAAAACCCCCACCATGTTAAAATTTGAAGGGAATTAACATGATCAACAGAAAAATGAATATCAATGCTATGCTAAAGACACACACGCAAAGCATTTATTGGCTTGAGTTAAATGTTTATTACTTCCCTTACCCAGGGAAGAAAAGCAGCATGTGACTGTAAATTAGTATTAGGTATATACTAATGGGAAAAAAAAAATAAAGACAAGAGAGTAAGATCCTGCCTTACTGGGAATTCTGAAATATCCAAATGCACTTATGTCAAAAGGAAATTGCAATTACCAAACAATAGAGGTAGCCTAGCAACGCCAAGGTTTTAAACTATTGTGCAAATTTCACCCTGCAAGAGAACAGAAGGTCTTGAATGGGATGGACTGTAGTTTGGTGACATTTCTAGTATTTGCAGAGTAGCTATGAGGGAAACCCAGGAAAGTATAGCGACATCTATCAGATAATGGAGAGCAGGGGAACATGAGAAATTACAGCAACAGGAGGATTTAGAAACAATTCACTATAGTAAGTATCTGATTATTCATGAAAAGTTTGAATTTCTTAGTTGACTGTATATCAGTGTTTAAGACAACTGGATATTTAAACTGAAATTTGCATGCATGTTAATAATTCACTCCCAAACCACTTCCCAAAGTAGCGCAGGCCTTGTCATGAATAACTGCAAGCATCAAAAAGCAAAAAGTTTTAAGACTTCATGCCTGCAACAGGACTAATTAAGAGACCTCAGAAGTGAAGAATCCTTTAAACAAACAAGGAACTCCTGTCTGAAGGTTGTGGATGGCTAAACGAGAAGAATTCAGACGAGAAGGGCGAGGTCTGGGCCCAGTAACTAGTTCAGCCAGTGAGCCCTGAAGTGGAGAATCAGGCAAGGCCTTCAACAGTATGCAGAAAAAAAATGGAATAAAAAAATCAAGTAATCAGCAACAAAACCAAGAATTGTGTGTGCTCCACTATTCACATGTGCTTAACCTATGCATCCAAATATCAGAACTGCAGGAGCAGATTTGGTATTACACACTTAAGTTAAAACAATGAGGAGTCTGGTGGCACCTTAAAGACTAACAGATTTATTTGAGCATAAGGTTTCATGGGTAAAAAACCCCAATTCTTCAGATCCATGGAGTGAAATTACAGATACAGGCATAGATATACTGGCACATCTATGCCTGTATCTGTAATTTTCACTCATTGGATCTGAAGAATTGGGGTTTTTTACCCACGAAAGCTTATCCCCAAATAAATCTGCTAGTCTTTAAGGTGCCACCAGACTCCTCGTTGTTTTTGTGGATACAGACTAACACGGCTACCCCTCTGATACTTCACACTTAAGTTAGGTGCAGACGCTTATTTATGTCTAAACTAGAATCACACCAAAAGTGTTTCAGAAGATAACAGGTTCCGCCTCAGTCTATATTTCTATGCAATAAGAAATAAGTGAAGCTCTTCTATGGGTAGAGCGGTATAAACTGAAGTTAGTATATTAGAAAGATATTGTTTGGAACCTCTCCCTACCATGCACTCCTCCCTAACAATTCAGTATGAAACACTGCATGGTGGAAGAAACAGTATGCAAGAAGGTTGGCTTAATATCCATTCAGAAGAAAATGGAGGACATCATCATCTTGGGATGGAAGACTTGGATCACTAACTTTCAAATATAGTGGAGTTGTACCATTCACTATGAGAGTTCAATAGGGAAAGCATAGTATCTTCACTAAGTCTAAAAGGAGAAGCGATTAAAAAGATGGGCACAGAATGTGTTACAAGACTAAGAATAGACTGTTAAAAAGCTTAGAAAATTAATCCTAATAGTTACAAATTTTGGTTTTGCTTTTAGTCAAAAGAGATAATGAATCTCATCTTAGTTAGTCGAGTAGACAGCGCTCCATCACAAAACCACCTTGCAATTCAGCATAATTGGTAGATACAGATCAGGAAAAGCCCAGGATTGATGTTGTTTAAACTTAAAATGTGCACCAATTTAATTCAAGTTATGACTTTATATAAATGAATATAAGTAAGGGTTAAATCAGTTTAAAGTACATCCACGTTAGATTACATTAAGTACAAAAAAGTCCAGCAGTGTCCTGAATGCTTTGAAACAGAAAAATAAACCGGTAAAAGTCAGTCTGTACTAGAGAAAATTAGAACACCTAGCTTAAAATGTTTCACAGAAGTACATTACAGATAATTAGCCTCTAAGAGTGTTAATGAAGTTGATTATTCAAACACACTTTGTCCAAAATTTATCCCACGAATGAGAAAATGTCAACCTTTTCTTTTCAAAATGTTACTTTGAAACTGTTAAAATATGTTTAACTATACACAGATTATCAAAAGCACACAGTCTTGGGTCTAATTTGGCCCCCCACAGACTTCAACTTCTGCAAATTCTACCCACTACTTCCCTCACCTTTAGAATTAAAATACAGCTTTTCCAGCTACTTTATACAAACATCAGGAGCCTCAAATTTAAGAAACAGTGAATGTACAAAACAAGTCACTGAACAAGCAAAATGTAAGGAATCTCTGCATTTCCCTCCTAGAAAATCACAATAACTGGTATTAGATTGGTTATCACAAGTGGTATAATTACTTAAAGAAACATACCACAGTACTGGCATTAACAGGGGTGGATTCAGTGCCTCCATTCACATCAGAGTTCCTCTCCTTTTTGATCTCTTCTAGGTCAGTAACTGTGCCAGGGCCTTTCTTCTTCTTCAGCTTAGCCAGAATGGATGACTCCCTCTCTGGAAATGGAGGCATTTCTTCTAGCACAGTTGCCTTGCCATGAAATAAGCTAATATTAGTTTTCAATACAACACACGTGTCTTCAGACAGGTAGACACTTGCAAGAAAACAGAACATCATCCCAACCTTTCAAAGGATACACCACTATAGCATTGCTTCTTGTGGCAGAGTACAGAAATCCACCACCTATGCAACAGTCAGCAGCACATTATAGCAGAGCTATAGGTTAAGGTTGAGAGTTGCTTACGGTTTAAAAGAATTAAGTGCTTTAAAGCCATAAGCCGACTGATTTATTTGCTGAGCCTCATGGGGATGCACAGTAGGGTTTGTGATCCAAATTTAGGGTCATTTGAACAAGCGATTCCTGAGATGCAATCCCTTTAAAAAAAACCATCACATTTATAAAATCACCTGGTTTTGATGCTTCCCAAACTGATATCACCCCTTGGGATTTAACTCAGTAGTTCAGAGCACCCATGTGCCTTTGGAGTAGCAGTATTGAGAGTTAATAAGTTTAGAGCTCCAGGTCAAGTTGACCTAAACTGACAAAACAGTGAAATACACACATGCAGCAAGACTAGAGGGTTTGCAGGCTGTCTGTTGTCCCAGTAATTGGGTGGCTCAAGGTGACATGCTATGGATACTGAATCTAAGCAGCACTCATGCACTGTGAGTTCAAGTCCTAATTTGTGGAAGTTTTTGGAGAATCTGTGTTACGTAAGTTTGCAGGCAAAGAACAACTTTTTATGGAGCCTCCTTTTTGAAGTTTTGTTCTGGTTTAAAATATTTTAAAGTGCTCCAAAATCCACATGCCGATTCTGATTTTACTTTAGAAGCAGTCAATGAAATAAGCACTAGTGATATAGAAGATAAAGACTGTGCAGTAAGCATTTGGAGTAATGTAATCATCATGATTTATGCTCCTCAATCCACTGCGATCAAAGGCAAGTCATCACTGGATATTTGCTCAACAGCTTCCTAATACACAGCCACGCTAACATTCAGATTCTTAACTGTTTTGGTGTAGAGCAAGGGAGTATAACGGGGTGGGATGGGGTTGGAGTTGTGAGGTGGAACGTGCAAGGGGTGTCAAAGCAATGCAGGGGCTCTACCCTTTTAACAACCTTCATCCATTAGGGCTGTGCTCTGACATAACTATTGAGGGGCTAGCACACACCAACACAAAAATCCCTTAGGTCACATCTACACTCAAATGCTGCAGTGGCACAGCTGCGCCACTGTAGTGCTCCAGTGTAGACACTTACTACAGAAATGGGAGGGGTTCTCCCATTGCTGTAGGATCAGTGGTTCTCTAACTTATTTGATCACGCCCCCCTTCTTTGTGCCTGTAGCATCTCCCGCCACACAAGTACATATATGGCTGCCCAGCTCTGAAGGCAGAGTGGAGAGTGGTGACTGCTGGCCAGGCGCCCAGTTGTGAAGGCAGCGCCATTGCCAGCCGCAGCACAGAAAAGGGTGGCATGCTATGGCATTGCCACCTTTACTTTTGTGCTGCTGCTGGCAGTGGCGTTGCCTTCAGAGCTGCGTGCCCGGCCAGCAGCCACCGCTCTCCAGTCGCTTCTTTCTGAAGGCTTAGTGGTTTAGCACCCCATACCCCCAAAGAATACATTCCATGCCCCCAGTTTGAGAACTACTTCTGCAGGTAATCCACCTCCCCAAGAGGCAGTCGCTAGGTAACAGAAGAATTCATCTATTGACCTAGCACTGTCTACACCAGGGGTTAGGCTGGCTTAATTGCATCTCTCAGGATGTGGGTTTTTCACACCCCTGAGAGAGGTAGCTATGCTGATGTAACTTTTCAGTGTAGACCACCCCTTAATGTAAGGAATCATCCAAACACTGATTTCTAAACCCAGTTCAATGTCTAGCACTTTGATGAAAAATTGAGTTTCCGAAAATATTTTTACTATAATCCTTCAGCGAAATTCCATGCCTCTAACTGTTGCTCTTTAGGAGCTCAAAAATGTTGACAGAGCAGAAACAAAAGGGGGGGGGGGAAGGAATTTATCTGCCTAAAAACTTTGACACAGCATTAAGGTTGCCTGGCGCTGCCTTGGGCCATTCTGAAAATTAAGAAACACACAGAGTTAAGGTATACACCACCCCTATAAACCAACATTAACTCTGAGTAATGCCTCAACACATACCACCACTTTACCCTTAGAGATGTTACCCAACAGTCTGGGAACAGATCATAAGCACTCCAAGACAAAGTTTAACACCTTCTCTTTGCTGAGGCAAAACTCTGGTTTAGATCAAGCCATAGCAAAACAAGAGCTACCTACACCTCGCCTGCACTCATACAGAGGTCACTCCCCACAAATCGCCCCAGACTTGCTAAATGTTACCACTCCTTCACCTTTGTCATGAGGACATCACAGACATTGCCTTCACTTACATCTCACTTTGTACTGGAGACTTGTATGTCACCAGACTGCTGACAATCCCCATGACAAAACTTCTGTGCATCATTAGTGACACAACCTAAAGATCTCAAATCTGAGAAGAGTCATACTTAACTCCTCAAGATGCATATGCAGCTTTCTTCATCTTAATGTAGCAGCTCTGTCAACCTGCTCCAATTAATCCCTCCACTATTCAAAACAGCTACACCTAACAATGAACACTGCTGGAGTACATGCAGATAAATGCTGCACTTCACATCAGTGGAACATAACACAATGACACTTTAGCATAGCCCCTTCAAGTCTACCTACTATAGCTCCACTCTTAGCAAACCATTCCAATGACTCCTGCCAGATCCAAGGAGCAGAGTTAAAGCTGGGTTGTCAGAGTGGCATGCATCTTAACTCTATTCTATTTCAGAAATTTATATTTGCATTATACCTTATCTGTTCATTTTTTGATTTTCAGAAGTTTGGAATGTAGCAGAACGCGATCGTCTAGAATGGCATAAGACAGTGCTGGGCAACCTTAACTTCATCTTAACAAAGTTCTGGGAAGTCCATTTACTAAGCAACATCCACTAAAACATTTAAGTAGAATCCTGCCCAGACCGAGGACCTAGAATTGTATTTGATAATCAACCACTTGCAAAGACTTTTCCATATTTAACTCTATGTACCTACCAAGATATCAGTACTAGCAATGGTACTGAGCCTCAGGTATTCAACGGCTCTCTGCTGTAGTTCAACATCAGCATTCTTCAGCTGACTATCACTGCGCAGTACATCTTGAATGGTAGTTTTGATTTCTGGAAATAGGTTCACAAACTTGATGTAGGTAGACAGAAGCAGTGCACGGGTGGGGACACTACACAGATGAAACTTGGAGTGCAGCAAGTTGAATTGAATCAGAGGACTTAAGGGAAAAAAATACAGTTTGTTCAGTTTTCCTGATATCATAATACATAAGCATTAATTAATAATAACAGTTCAACACTCAGCTGTATGTGGCCGTAATATTTGAGAGAGCCAGGAGAATTCACTATAATTGTTTATCATGGAATCTTAAAATACTATAAGTGGTCTGTTTTAGAAGGTGTTCTTACCTAGATCTTGGGTCACCAGCTATTAGATTTCCAAATTCTCCCAGGATGTAGCCACCTACTTTTACCAGATTTTCATGGCATGCTGGTGCCTGAAGGGCCTGTAAAAGACCATTCAGTCAAAACCATTGGACAAAGAATTTAATCAAGGATCAATGACCAAAAGAAAGACTGTATTCTTCTACTTTAGACAATATCACTATAGTGATGCTACATTACTCTGCAACTTTTAGGGAAAAGGTCCTCAAGAGTGAACCACAAAACACTTGCACGGGCTTGCAAAGAGCTGCCAGGTCACATTATCTCCTATGAGTAGAAAGTGGAATATGCATATGTAAGCAGTACATACAAAAGAAATAGCAATGGGGCAAGGAAAAGTTACTGACTGGTAATTGTTAGTTTCCTGTTCTCCCATCCTACAACAGTGAATTATAGGATAGTGTTCTATGGTGCTACCTACTGGGAAGAAGGAGCTAAAAAATTGTGAAAGTTCTCATCTGTGAATGAAGGCTTCCCTAGCTAAATGGCCTCTAAAACTCAGGATGAGGCATACCAGCTTACGTGCGACCTCAGACCCACCTAAAAATATTAAATTCATCTGTAACCTTTCCCTTGTTACAGCCTTGAAATAGTTGCTCAGCTTCTTCTGAACTCGAGAACATGCTCAATATCCAAACAAGAGCAGCATTGTGTCATAGGGATAAGGGTGAATATACTAGTTTGTGAAGGGGGAAACCAGTATTCCTCTTTGGAATGAATCCCCAAGGATGCTGAAAATCCATCTTTCTAGAAAGAAAGGTGGGCAAGAAGAAATGGGAAAGTTCAACTACCTCATTTGGACAAGGTCACAGCAATAAGGCAGAACTCAAACAGGACACCCATCAGAACCTGCAGGATGAGAGTCATATCCCATTAAGGTATCACTGAATGCATTAAGGGTCTTTGAGATTGTTCTTGAAATTCAACTATGAAGTCCCAGCATACTGGAGTTAACGAGACAAGGCAGCAGCATCCCTGGTGTCACAGCAAGTGATGAAGATCTTCCAGATCTGAGACTAAGCGTGAGGCAAGCCAAAGCCAAAAGGTGGTTGCCAAAGCCACAGGTCCCAGAAATAACAAGTCTGGAATCTCACGCAATGTCCACTGGGAGTGGGGAGTAACCACTAAGCTCATCAGGTTTAAAATCCAGTAGCAACTGAGTCACTACAGAGCCAGTGAAATCATAACTGCCATTTCAGCATCTCATCTCAACACTCACCAGGAGGTGAGAGTTACAGTATCTGATACAACAGTCTGCACGAAGGGGTGGTGCTCAGCCCCCATGCTGGAAGCTGCCTCAGACTTCATTTCTGTCTTTGTTTATTTTTTCCATAATTTCATGGAGCCCCGACAGGACAGCAAGAATAGAAGGAGACGCAGGAGGAAGACAGCAGGAAAGAATGTGAAGACTCTATGCTTCTAAGCTGAGGAGGCAAAGAAAGCTGCGAGACATCTGTCTGCGGCATATGTAATCTGGGGTGCAAGTTCATGACTGTCGCCTTGCTTCCAAGCAGGCAGCACCCTAATGCTGTGTCCCTTACTCCACTATCATAGAATGGAATAGGTGAGGTACAACAATGAACACAACGTTTTTGAAAACCAAAAAAGCAATTCAAACACATTTCTGTATGGGTGATCTGACTGTATGTAAAAAAGGGATAAGAAGTTGATACCATCTAATACAGAGGTGGGCAAACTACGGCCCGCAGGCCACATCCGGCCTGCGGGACCCTCCTGCCTGGCCCCTGAGCTCTTGGCCCGGGAGGCTAGCCCCTGGCCCCTCCCCTGCTGTTCCTCCCTCCCCCGCAGCCTCAGCGTGCCACGTCGCTGGCGCAATGCTCTGGGCAGCTGGGCAGAGCCCGGCCTGACCTGGTGCTCCGTGGTGTGTGGCTGGCTCCAGCTGGGCGGCACGGCTGTAGCGCCACCAGCCACCGGTGCTCCTGGCAGTGTGGTAAGGGGGCAGGGAGTGGGAGGGGGTTGGATAAAGGGCAGGGGAGTTTGGGGTGATGGTCAGGGGGCGTGGCGGTCAGAGGACAGGAAACAGGGGGGTTGAATGGGGGAAGGGGTCCTGGGGGGCAGGAAGGAGAGGGGGGGGTTGGATGGGGCGGCAGGGGGCAGTCAGGGGCAGGGGTCCCGGGGGGTGAGGGGGGGCATTCAGGAATGAGAGGAGGGGTTGGATGGGGCAGCGGGGGGCGGTCGGGGGGGGGGGTTGCAGAGGTGGTCAGGGAACGGGGGGGGGGGGGGGGGGGGTGGGAGGGGGCAGGGGCCGGGCCACGCCTGGCTGTTTGGGGAGGCACAGCCTCCGCTAACTGGCCCTCCATACAATTTCTGAAACCCGATGCAGCCCTCAGGCCAAAAAATGTTTGCCCGCCCCTGATCGAATATAATGGAGGAAATCAGCTGTTTGTTTTAAACTTGCTAAAGTCTCACTTTTACTCGATATAACCTTTATAAAATACCTTCAGAAGTACTATGTACTTTGATTAAAGAGCATGGACTATCAATATCACCAGAAAGGTATTTGTAAAACCCACTTTGAAAATAGAAGCTTTCGAAGTAACAAATCCTCCAGGTCTTGTGGCATTACCTATGAAAACCAGGGGAAAACCAAATCAGAAATAGAGGTTTCCCACTGACTTTGGTCTCTGGCAACACTATCCACTGATTCAAGACACAAAAGGTTCAGCAGTGCGCAACTGAAGTCATTCTTCTCTTTCAAACCCTGCTATTTAATTGCCATCAACATATCATGGGAATGGCTAATGAGAATATGGTTTTTAATTAGATAATATTGTGTGCAGTTTGCACTTCCATACAGAAACATAGGGTCTTTCTATCTTGGAACTATAAAAACTGTCATTCTTACCTCAAAGACTGTCTTTGCTGCATATCCTTGCACATCATCCCTGTTAATCACAATCTGAATAACTCTGTACCACACCTCTTCACTGACGTAGTCCCCGGCAATACGAATCAAATTCAAGATTGTATCCACATACCAGGTATAATCCACTGCATACTTCTCAGCTAGAATTGCAACCTTCAGCACCTGAGCAAAACAAAAAACTGAAGTAAATCTAAAGAAATCTATAATGAATGGGTATCCTTAGCTAAAAGGCATGATCCAAGCCAAGAAGTTACTGTGAAGCGCTGTTCACTGAAATAAGTGTTGAATCAAGGAGGAATGTAGAAAACACAGTATCTAATGATAGGGTTCCAGAAATCCTTGCTCAAATAAAACCCTTATTGATGTTAGTGTCAGTTTTGCCTGAATATACACTTGGGCCCTTAGTAAAGGCAGGCCAAACAATGTAGAAAAATATAGTTAATAAGATTTAAACCATTTAAGACCTGTGTATCTGAAAGTCAGAGCGCATTTGTTATACGCACAGCAGCCTGGAGACAGCTTGATATACCCCAATCTAGATGAGGTATCTATAACAGCATTTCTTGAGAGAAGAGTAAACAAGTTAAAGCAGACTATGGTATCCTTGAGCTGTATAATTAATAAATTAATCCAGGTTGCTGACAGAATAGGACAGTACAAGAAGTGAGATCTTTGATCAATTTAAACCAGCCAATTAAGGACTCTTGATCAGAGAACTCCATTTGTTGCAGTTGTACAGAGGAAAAAATATTCCCAGATTACCGGCATATAAGACACGCTCATACCCTGGGTAAAGCCTTAAAGGGTTATAGCTGTTGAGTGGGTTCTGGGGGCCAATATTGAATACTACATCAAGTACCAAAGAATAGACATTTCAATTACTAATCTTCACTCAAATCTTCCCAGCATGGTTAGGGTGCCAAGAAAATATACCTGAGCACTTCTTCTCCACTTTAACTCTCACCTCATATAAAGTATTGATTTCCAAGAAGTACTCGGGATTGAAAGACAGTTCTAGGTTTTGCAACAATTAGAGTATTACATACATACTATACAAATTAGCACTTTGATTTAATCACACTAAGTTTTTAAACAAACTAGAGTTCTGCTGTACATTGTACAATTTAACACTAATCTAACAAATACAACTCTTGAGGCCACTGAAGGAAATTTGACAGTACAGTACGTAGTTCTGCGCCATCCAGAATTTGAGAATAAAGTTTCATTTTTAATATCACACTCCTCCCAAGGACAACACACAATTCTAACAATAAAAAGTCTAAATTATTAGACTACAACCACCTTTCAGATCACATTTTTTAAATTTTTGCTACCTTGAAAATATCTTTAATAGAGAGCGATTGCACAACATCCAACAGCATGTTGTGTTTTCCAACACAGGCTAATTGAGATTGGCAAAGGGGGCACAAATAACTCACAATTTCTTCTCTAATGGAATAATCAGCAGTCTCCAAGTAATTTAGCATTTCGGCAACAATCTGCTGGGCATTGCTTCGGTCACACATGGCATACAGGAGATCTACTGCTCTTTGTCTTACACTCACATCCCTTTCGGTCTGTAAGAGAAGCCATAATGTTCACTCAAAGTAGAAGTTCTATGGAAAATCATGTGACAGGCAAGAGAATCCAAAATTACTTCAGTTCCCATCTGCAATTTATGTAATTTACTGAAGAGATGCAGCTTCCATACTGAACACTGAATTACTGTTAAGGATTGACTGTAACAATTGCCACAGTTATCTGTGTTATTCCTACGTAGAGGTACTATGCAAGTTCATTCTGCAACCAAGAACCTAGGAGTACACTGTATTTCCAGTAAAACAAGCTGCTTGCTTTATCCCCACCTCCATCATGCGTTTAGGGAAGGGATTAGCTGAGGCCTATTTATTTATTTTGGGCAAGAGTTATTGTGTAAAAGTTATTTCACAGTTAGTGCACTTTGTTTTTCTACTGTATATTTTAAAATTTGTAGAAGTGCCTGGAGAACAGGAAAGGCACTTAGTATAAAATGACATATCAAACCAGTACACTACCAAGTAATGCAGAGATAGTACTGGCCCATTTAACCCTTATGGCCTATTACCTTTTTGTACAGAACTAAGCATTTGCCACCTTATGGGACATTAATAAGCATTACTAAGATTGTCAAGTTGTCAGAACAAGAGGGAAATTAACTAGCTATCTGGAGGTTTTAAATCAGACATTCAGCATTAATGGAAGTTGCAGTTAAATGCATTAAGGGTACTTGCTGTGACAAACTAGGGCATGTAGCCCACCTTATGAATCTAGAAGGAAATTATTAATATACTTCAGAGGTGCTACTGGAGAAAAACACTGAAGAAATCAAGATATATGATAAAAACCAATTCTGTACTGTGTTTTGAATCTGTTGCCCGTGTGTTAAATTCATTAGCGGGTTTTTAATCAGTGGATGTCTGAATTGCAATTGTGCCTCAAACCCCAGTACTCTAGGCACAACTGCAGTTCAAACATCCGTCCACTGATAAAAACCTGCAAGAATGTACAGTACAGATTACTGCTTCCTTCCTTTTCAAGTCTTGTCTCCTGACATCTGAATGTTATTATCATGTGGCTTAAGTAAGAAAACTCATGACACGACTACTCTGAGAAGTAAGAACACTGATGAGCTTAGCACAAGAGCAACAGATTCAAAACTGATGCAGAACATATGCCAGAATTTTTAAACGCTTGATATTTACCTTCAATGCATTGATAACTGTTTCTATATGAGTTTTCACGGCTTCATGGGAAAATTCAGAGCTGGCAAGCGTGCACATGCTTTCCAGTGCTAGATAACGCAGATTAGTCTCCCGGTGCTGCAAGAACTGACCTAGTTGGTTACAGGCACGGACTAGCAGGTTTGGCTCGCTGCACAGAACAGGAGAGAAAGTGAAAGGGTAAAAAGCAACAAATTAGAAAAATATTATAAGAACACTAGGTAATTACTCCACAAGAGTAGCACACATCAGAATTGGCTTTATTATAAAGGAATAAGAATTAAACTGAAACTACTTAAGTGTCCCTACAGAGATAGTGCACATCTATGTACTGCAGGAGATAATTAAGTTTTCAGATATTGTAAACATTCATAGCCTCTCTCTAGATTATAGAAGCGGGTTAAGACTAGAAACAGGGCCCAGATCCACCAATTCAGGGGCTATTTCTCAAACATCAAAACAATCAATTCTCTGGTGCAATATTCCATAGCCACAAGTATTGTTCCAATCGAAGTATGTCCAGCTGCCCCCAACTAAGGCACGTAATTCCCTGCATTATGTAGATGAATGCAGGGCTCACACAGATACATTCCTCCTCCCATTCACTACCAGATGATTAAAAACAGTTTTCCTCCTTCATGGATACATCCTGTGCAATTTCCACATTAAAAAAATATCAAACCTGTATTTTATTGTGATGGTGAGTAAATATGGAACACAGGATCCCAGGAGGCTACACAGGGCTGCTCAGGCCACCATCAAAGCATAACCCTGATAGATACATCTTGGTATTAAAGCAGAAACAATGTAGTTTTATTGCCAAATAAAGAAGTTTATCCAAGATACAGCCCAGCCCAGATTGTCTGAAGCCTTGTTGGCCCCCAAGCAGTTATTCAGTTTTTAAATTAAGTACAAATTAAGTACCTGAAATTGACTGAAGAAATTAAATATATAGCATATACAGTGAAGACTCCATATATTCATTCTTGCAATTAAGTGTTATTAGAATGGATTTTCATCTATACTAGGACTCAGAAATAGTAGACCTGCTGCAGTTGCTTGGAATTTTAGCATTTTTGCAGCAGCAAAGACAGCTAAAAAGGTGAATATAAGACTTTGCTTCCACTATGGATAATACAGACTCAGCTTGTACAAACTGAATAGTGTTTTTCAGCAGAGTTACGGTTATACATTGTTCAAATGCGAACAAGAAGCAAAAGCTAAAATGATGGCCCATTTTGAAGTCAAAACCGTTCTCAAGCAAGTGAGCATGCAATATCTGTGTGCAGTCAGCTTAAGCATAAGTCTAACATCAAACTGAGTGGACTGCAAAAATAATTTTGTTTTTTATTTTTTCAAGTTTACAAGATACCCCTACACGTACACATTTACATGAGGAGAAAGCTATACTCTTGCTCAATGAATATGATTTTATATATTTCATGTGTCCTTTGTGTATATTCTTTCAAGTGACCTGGGTTCAACTGTACTCTTTAAAATCTAAACTGAGACAGTTATCATAAAATAGCAGGTTAAAGCTAGTAATTTTCAGGAGATGGTAATAGAAAATGAAACTGAATTTTATTAGAAGGTAAATTAATGTTAAGGACAATGTCAAGCATGGTAGCCTTAAGCATTGCTCTACAAGTAGTAGACTCACCTGTCATGGTGTATAATTAAGCTTATTGCCTCAAATAGCACAGCATTCTTAGCATTTGAGTGTTGCACTTTCTTAGATTTTGGGGGCTCCTGAGCTTTGTTAAGGATAGTTTCCAGGCATTCTGTGAGACGACCACGTACCGCAGCATCTTCTGGAGGAAACAAGACAAATTGTTGGACAACTTCATTTTGCTCAACACTATTGATTAAATACCCATCCTTGCCTTCAGATGAAGTTATTCCCCAATTGAGAAGAATATTGTTGGTGTCAGCACTAAATTTACAGAAGAACTCTATGAGCATAAGGGTGGAATTAGAAGACTCCCTACATTGCATGGAACAGTGTTGGCAACTAACACGATCCTTTACCCCATTACCTGGAGGTGGATAGCACTGTAACAACCTCAAAAGCTTTACAGACAACCAAGGAGCAGGGACAAAATAATAGGTATAATCCTGGAGATCGGTTGATGCAGATGTCACAATCTGTAAAAACACAAATAATCAGCATCTGAATGACAGGAGTTCATAAGATGATCTGACATTATGAAAATGTTCACTATTCATTTTAAGTACCAATACAATGTGTAAATGAACTTACAGTTAGACATAACAAATTTTAGTAGTATATATAGGCAAAGTATAAGTTTCATTTTTAATAGGCTGAACAAATCACCTAATAAGGATTAATGTGCAAATAATACAATATACCTAAATAAGACACTGAAGAATATCAGTTGTATCAATATCAGTAATCAATAACTCCGCCAATTAGAAATGTCTTATATTTAGTTTTATAGGACTAAAGAAACCCAATTTAATAAAGACTGAGAAGTGTTTGTTCAAAAACAAACAGATGAGTGAGAAAAAAAAAAAAAAAATCCCGCACCCATCCACCAGCGGATGGTGGATAGTGGCAAAGTGAACCCTGGATAGATTCATATGCTTCAGATTGATACTGCAAAAAAAAAAAAAAAAAAAATCAGCAGGGCTTCTCTTTCTCAGGATTTATTAATTTCATTTTGGGAGAGTGATTTTTGGCAATTTTGAGGTTTTTTTAGTTATTCAAAATTCAGGTATTTCAGGGCTCTCTCTTCGTATATAGAGTAATCCTTGAAATGTTCCCTAGTCTACTTTAAAGTAGTACTATTTAAAACAGAATTATGTTAAAATGTACTAGATAACCTTTAGTGCACACCAGCAGGGTCTACACAGACTAATGAATGCACAACACATTAGACACTTTAGAAGTCCACATTCCTGCTCTGTGTAGACAAAACCACAGATACAAGTAAACATTTTTTGTATTTTTCTGGTGATTACTGGATAAACACCAATTTCTTTCTTTTTCTTTTTTTGCATTTGTGGTGTTTTATCAGTGTTCATCGATTAAAACCAAAAAATCAGAAGCCCTCAATAATCAGATACAGAAGTGCCTTGTGGAGTTCACGACCTCTAAAACCAAGGTGAAAATCTCATCCATTTTGCCACAAAAGTTTGTACTGTAGAATCTTTTCTACTGTTGTTCAAAATATTTTGAACCTATGTAGAACAAGATTTCTCTAGGTTCATTCGCCATCCGACAGCAAGGCTGGGAAACAGAGGGAATTCAGATCTGGTGCAAAATTGACCTTTTGTTTGGTAACACAAGGTCTGGAATCAGAGGCAATGATCTTAGGTGGCAGACAGATTGTGTATCTCAGTGAACCAAAATTGTCTCTGCTACACTGGTACTATTAATATCTTTTCACAGTACTGCCTGATCTTGTGTAAGACCCTCAGGAATAAACACAAAATAGGTGGGTTTGTATATACTGGGTCCTTGACCACCAGCTTAGAAAAGCAACCGAAAGAAAGCTTGGGATGATAAATCTCTCTAGAACAGAAGACCTGACACTTGTGTACTGTTGTATATCACAAACAGGTCCATGCAATGGAAGCCGTAATCTAAACCGTCTTATTTGAGTGAGTCTTTGATCTCCCACTTGTGATTGGAAGTGAACTAGCCACTTAGCTCGCCCCCTAGGCTGTTCTGCAGATGTAAGCATACTTGAAGTGTTTCTTTCTAGAGGTTGGGGTTTAGACCCAATGAAATGAAATGTGGCCAGTGAATCCTTCAGCAAATGAAAGCATCATCTGTTTTGGAATTAAGTCTGGCCCTTCAAAGGCCAAATTCTCTACCATGGACTGAACCTCCTGTGCAAAGCCAGAGCTCCGAAGCCATGAAGCTCAATAAACAATTGCCCCTCTTATATGTTGGAGACGGGTATTAACATTTGAGAAGAGAACAAACCTGAAACAATGAGTAAATAAATTAGCCAGCAATATTGGGAAGTCCATTGAAAGACTGCACAAATGGAGATCTGAAATCTGCCACTTTGGAGACACAGAATTCCTGGCAATTCTTTTAGAGGAGTGAGTACTTAACTGGCTCAAATGTCTGATGTGTCTAAACACGATGTAATAGAATGGTTTCCCAATGTGAAGTTGGCTGGACATTAAGGGGAAATAAATGGTAGTAAATAGTAAAATAAAATATGTCACTGCTTACAGTTAAATTATGCACCAGTGGATTTCTTCATCTTTAAGGACATAGGCGACAAGAGGAAATGTTAATGGATGGTCAGTTCATCAGCAACAGACCAATAAAATATTAACGTAAGAAGGGCTATATGAGTACTTTGCAAACATTAATATTCAACAGAGATTGAAATCACTTGCAGATGCAATACAGCAAGTCTGTTTCAGAGCAGACTATAACCCAAGTCTGTTAATTCAGTCCAAGTGAATCTGATCTAGAAAGTTAAACAGCCCTGGTTACATTTTACTACAACTGTTTAATAAGAGACTTACTCTGCTTAGCCTAGAGACAGCCAAAGATACTGAAGTTTTAAACTCTTCTGGGTTCTTCTGTGCCAAAGTAGTGATAAGACTGGTAGCAGCAGTAACCACACCCTGGAGGAAAACAGAATTACTAACGTTTTTGTTCAAATATCAAATATTTTACATCTGAAATTGTTTAAAAGCTTCAAATGAAAGACGGCCATTTGTTATGTACCAGACACCCAAATTTATCCTTAAGTTTAGTATCATCTTCTTTAGTGTATACTATTAAGCCTAAAACCCAAAATCCAGTTTACATTAATCTACAGTTGTAAGTGATACCTTAAAATAAGCTAGCTGGCTTTTGTCAATTTTTTTCCCAGTAGAAAAAGGAAAGGTAGTGAGACTTCTTGGATACTCCCTCTTATCCACAATTTCTCCACTACACGGCCCCAGAATTGGTAACCCTCCCTTTTGGCCAAAATCTGAAATGACTACTATTTATGTTTGTTACTGCATGACACATTTGCTGTGTTTTCAGTGGTATGCTACACTATGCCTTGCTTGCATTGATGGTGCTCCACATTTTTATTAAGAGTAGCCCTATCAAAGATCAGAAAAGCAGTATTTCAGTCTAATTCTGAATTCTAAAACAAATATACATTCCAAGTAAGGTTCAGTAAAAACAAATTATGCAATGGAAGAAAGCAAACAGCTAGGAAGGAGCAATCTTGCTTTTGCAAGAGGAGCATGGAAGAAAGGATACCTACCCCAATTGTGACAGCAGGCTAGCTGCAAACATCTTGTCTATTATGTTTCACTTATCATGAAATGGGAACTTCAGATGGTTTGATTATGAAGTTTCAGTGTAGCTTAAGTACCCCTATATGCACTGCTAACTGCTGTTTTGAAATTACTGAACAGCAATATGCAATCACATCCACACCCAGGATGACAATGCTGCGATTTCAGGGTCCTGTCATTTTTCTATATTGATAGTAATCGGCGCTTAATTTATACCACAGTCCTCACAAGGGGAGCTTTTAGGTGTTTGTGAAACATGCGCACGTGCACACACACTTATATGGGACACGAGTTTTTTTTAAAACCAGGCGTACAGTAGAAGACATGGGAATGCCAACCCCTTACTGATGTAGGTCTAAATACTGACTAATTCTAGACATTAAGTACCTTTCCCAGAGTAAGAAGAGCTCCGTGTAGCTCAAAAGCATGTCTCTTTCACCAACAGCAGCTGGTCCAATAAATGATATTACTGTACCCACCTGGTCTCTCTAATTCTAGACGTGACTCTCAGGAATTAGTATAACCAATAACTGATTAAAAGAGAGGCTATGGGGTATCTTTATTTCTCCCTTTAGGAGAAATGCAATTCAACCTGTGTTTTATTTTTAAAAAAAAACACTCAGTGATGCAAAAATGTAAATTGCGGATATGAATTAGTCTCACAGCAATTTAAATAGTTTCCTTCATTTAACATACTGTATTAACAGAAACTATGATTTCCCCTACAGTGACTGGGCTAGACCACTGAATGGTCTGATCCCAGAAGAAATAATGCTATCATAAGCTTACCAAATGCTGGTCATTCAGAAGATGCACCACCCTGGATGTCCAATCTCCCATGGGAACGAAGTCAGGAGAAGTTCTGTACAAACGCAGCAAGCACAAGGCAGCACTCTGCTTCACACTATCCATGGTGTCTCTGCAAGATAACATCTCTTTTCAGCCCAAATTAAGAGTTTTGGTACTACACAGTGGACCAGTATCTGGTCATGCTTTTCGCAGGCCACTAAACACTATTATCCAGAAGTAAACAAGAATGGAAACCACCACAAGTGTTTTAGTATTTTTTTTTTATTAAAAGTATTAGATCCCTTAGTTAATTATTTAAATTACTTTCAACTACTTTACATTTGTTATTAAGTACTTTGATAAGTGGTTTAAAAATTTGGCTGGTTACACTAACTGGTGTAACTTCTTCTGTATGCTTTGCTAAAACTATTTGGCAACATAAAAGCAATAGTGAGCCACAACACTCCCTTGTCTCCTAAAGGAACAGTACACAGGAGATTTTTCTTCACTCTATAGCTGGAAGTACACTAGTGTTAGGGATGTGACAAGTCAGAGTAAAGCAATACCAATGATCTTCAGACAGTATATATTTGAAATTAGGGAAGGGATGAGAGTGAAACCAGGATGTCAAGGTAAATGTTTGTAGTTGAAAAATGGTTTACAAATATTGTATGACCTTTATTTCCCAGAGAAGAGATACCAAAAGATGCTGTCTGGAGAGCACCATCAAACTCCATATACTTAATTTGCCTTGTCCATTAAGAATAACTCACAATCTTTAGGAAACGTGATTCATGAACAAGCTAATACATTTAAATTTCTAGGGCATTACTTGATTTCTGTAGCGGTATCCTGCTTGGTACCACTTTATGGAACTAAACGTTTTCCTTTCAGCCACATGACTTAAGACAAAATTAAATGCAGCCCTTTATTGTATGGGGAACTGGTAGCGAATCCTAAATTTAGAGTATTTAACACTAAAGTCTGAATAACTTTTGAAATCCAGCAAGGACAAAACCCTGAGGGCTAAACTGTCTTTTGCTTTCTCATGAAATTCTGTTCAGGCTTGGCTGAGCTCTGCAATGTTCAATCACCATTTATTTACCTTCTGTTGCTTGTGTACATTAGGAAAGTCAAAGTAACGGACTATGATTATTCTAACAAGCCAGGCCTATTGCTGCTGTTGCTACAGCAACAATATCACCACAACACTGTACTAGGAGCAACTGGAAAATGCCAGAGCATTCGTGGAAGTGACCAGGGAGAGGAAGGGGAAGAAGAGAGTCTTGCAGAGCCTGCTCCCTTCAAATCCAATACATGACTTAGTGTGCCATCCTCCTTTGGGTGCCAACACATGAGGCAGAAGCTCTAGGACCGCCTATGAGAGGATGATGAAGATACATGATAGGGTATTGTTAGTTGCACACAGTGAAAATAGGTAGAAATTAAAATAAAATTAAAAAAAAATACACTGAGGAAGTTGCATAAAAACCATTCTTCCAAAGATTCTTTGTAAGTGGCAAAGTCAAGCTCTTAAATTAGAAAATGTTAGATTTACAATTGCATGTGCACAATTAAGGTTGCATGTGCATTGTGATGCAATTTCTAATTATATGATCATATGCAATTTTTTCCACAGGATCCTAGGCATATTCAGTGCACAGGATGAACAAAGCCAGAATTAATCTTGCACAAGCAAGTACATCTGGCACTATCTGGAGGGCTTGACTTTACAACCCCATTATCTTTTTAGTATGCGATACATTCAATTATAATGATGAGAGGTGAATGAAGCAACCAAAAATCTAGTTAGTATTTCAAAAAGTGTATGAGAAGGATCCACACAAACTAAGAGTACTTAATACTAATATAGAAAGCAGAATTGAACTGAATTACTACCTGGAGGTTTTCATTTCTTAAGTCCTGAGAATTTTCATGGACATAGGCCTAGTCCTATGATCATAATTTCTTATTACACAGTTACTGGAGTGAATTCCAGTCAGATAATAGTTGCAAAACTTTTGTTTGGGCCACGGACTTGCTGGGCAAAACAGGGAAAAAAGATTAGTGGCAATTTAAAAGAAAACAGTCACTCAAATGATTTCCTGTGGATATAAAACCTTGCCTATTCCTATGTACACCTAGAAAGGAAATGTGGATTTTGGAGGAAGCTCGAATATAGGGTGGAAAAAAAAAATTTCACCTTCCTAATGAAATCATAGACAGCAATAATGAGCTTCCAATGGAGTACATTTCTAATAAGGAAATCTGTAGTTGAAGTATGGTGTTTTCAGATTCATTCGCTGCCCATTTTATTAGAATTTATCTGAACAGGAAAAAGGAAACAGCTTTTGTTTTCCCAGGCAAAATATTTTGGATCACACTTCTGGGACAAAACGTAGATATTTAAAAAAAAAATTCATAGATATGTGGGTAATGAACTGGACTCTGCAAAAATGCAATTTGGGTTATTAGCCAAGAGGTAATTAGGCCAAAAATATTTTAACTTGTGTGCAAAAAGTTAAGTTTCGATATCTATGTTTAGTCACTTAAGCAAGCAACCCGATTTTCAGGTGTGTTGAGCACTTACCTTCAGTTCCTAATGACGGCAATTGGCACTTAGGTGCGTAAATATGGCTTTCGACCCCTAACTTCATGCTGAGAACCACTAGTACTACCTATTGTTGTGCAGTTGTTTCAAATACAATACAATACATACCCAGCTACAAGTATTTTTGGAATTTCTCCAGCAAATGCTTCTGCCATTTCCCGACTACCCACATTGGCTATACAATGCAAAGCTAGTCCCATGAAGGTGGGGTTGCGGCTGGCCAGGTCATTCTTGATTGCATTGTTTATCAAGCGGATCAGCTCACTGTTGGAGTTCACTAGCACGGAGATGAAAAGATATCCCTGTGGTTCAGAAAAGGGACAAGAAAAAGTAATATTTCTGATCAATCAAGTCAGCTAAAACTAATTTTATGTCATTTGCTAATATTGTAAGGTATTCTATGCACTCATGCAGTTCCCCTCCAGCAATACTTGTCCTTACAGCTCTCCCAAGCGTTCTGTGTAAATAAGTCCCTGGAATTTCAGTCCAATAATAGAATAAAGAGGTCCAGAGTTGCAGAGTATGATAGCAATGTCTTCGGGGGGGGGGGGGAGAGGGGAGGGGGAAAATCACATGTACGTTCCACCCAAATCATATATTTTGCTCCTCAAAGACCCAAGCTCTGCTCAGTACTAGTCACACACCATCACTTCACACGCACCTAGTAAACGCTAGTTTTCCTCTGAGTCTAAAATGTCTAATGTTCTACTTAAAGAAAGTACCTTGTCTAATGGAATGTGTGTTTCTTGATAAGGTCCATTAAAAATGTAACATGACTAGTCTTCTGTTGCAGTTAGTGCAACATTTATTTTAGAGGTTAAAAAGGCAAGAAAATCCATCAAAGTTACTTATTCAATAAAGTAAAGGACTCATATGTACAGCTAAAAGTTACTCCGCAATCCCAGCTAGAACCAAGCTAAGACCATGCAAAAAGAAGGCAAGAAAAAAAAAATATTTAAGCCGCTAGTTATATAGTGAGGCAGGACAGGATAGGCAACTAGGCAGTATGACATTTCATAATTATTTCCTTCTTCACGGTTGATAAATTACTCACAATTTGTTTCTCTGTGTATCTGTTAGAACTCAGTAGGTTTACAGCCTCCATGTGGCCAAAGTCAATATCATGCCCCAGGAGGAAGATGAAAAGTAGCTTGCAGACATACTTTTTCTTACTGTAACCATCCAGAGCCTTGTCACCTAGTAAACAATTAAGAAAAAACATATTTGAAAACCAAGACTCTTTGAAATGCAGCACAGGCATTGTATATCTCTGTATGGCCACACACTAGCATTCTAGTACCACACAGTACCATTCAAGTACTACAACATGTGCTAAATGTTGTTTCAAGAGTTCTAGTTTTACCCTGTCAGGTTTCATTATTTATGTTTAAGGTTCTTTTGATCCATTAGATGGGAGAATCTATGCAAGTGCTTATTACACAATACAAAAGTTATTGGGTAGCTTGACTAGATATTCTGATAGACACTCTGACTGTAAAAAAATCTATTAATACATTCAGACTTAAAACAACCCAAAGTGGCGTACAATACTTTTGAACTAAGCTGCAAAGCAAGCAAACACTGATCAGATGTCTCTACAAAACATTGGCACCAGAACACCGGTAACCAAATATACTAGGGCTGTCGATTAATTGCAGTTAACTCTCACGATTAACTCAAAAAAATTAATCGTGAAATCATACTGTTAAACAATAGAATACCAATTGAAATTTATTAAATAAATATTTTGATGTTTTTCTACATTTTCATATATACTGTATTCCATGTTGTAATTGAAATCAAAGTGTACATTATTTTTATTACAAATATTTGCACTGTAAAAATGACTGACAAAAGAAATAGTGTATTTCAATTCATCTCATACAAGTACTGTAGTGCAATCTCTTTGTCGTGAAAGTGCAACTTACAAACGTAGATTTTTTTTGTTAAATAATCGCACTCAAAAACAAAACAAAGTCCACTGAGTCCTACTTCTTGTTGAGCCAATCGCGAAGACAAACAAGTTTGTTTACATTTACATGAGATAATGCTGCCCTCTTCTTATTTACAATGTCACCAAAAAGTGAGAACAGGCATTTACATGGCACTTTTGTAGCTGGCATTGCAAGGTATTTTACACGCCAGATATGCTTAACATTCGTATGCACCTTCCTGCTTCGGCCACCATTCCAGAGGACATCCTTCCATGCTGATGATGCTCATTAAAAAAATAATTTGTTAATTAAATTTGTGACTGAACTCCTTGGGGGAGAATTTTATGTCCCCTGCTCTGTTTTACCTACATTCTGCCATATATTTCATGTTATAGTAGTCTCAGATGATGATCCAGCACATGTTGTTCGTTTTAAGAACTCTTTCACTGCAGATTTGACAAAACACAAAGAAGGTACCAATGTACGATTTCTAAAAATAGCTACAGCACTCAACCCAAGGTTTAAGAATCTGAAGTGCCTTCCAAAATCTGAGAGGGACGAGGTGTGGAGCATGCTTTCAGAAGTCTTAAAAGAGCAACACTCCAATGCGGAAACTACAGAACCCAAACCACCAAAAAAGAAAATCAACCTTCTGCTGGTGGTATCTGACTCAGATAATGAAAATGAACATGCGTCAGTCTGCACTGCTTTGGATTGTTATCGAGCAGAAACCGTCATCAGTATGGAAGAATGTCCTCTGGAATGGTGGTTGAAGCATCAAGGGACATATGAATCTTTAGCAAATCTGGCATGTAAATATCTTGCAATGCTGGTAACGACAGGCCCACGAGAACGCCTGATCTCACTTTCAGGTGACATTGTAAACAAGAAGCGGGTAGCATTATCTCCTGCAAATGTGAACAAACTTGTTTTTCTGAGTGATTGGCTGAACAAGAAGTAGGACTGAGTGGACTTGCAGGCTCTAAAATTTTACATTGTTTTATTTTTTAATCCAGTTTTTTGTACATAATTCTACCTTTATAAGTTCAACTTTCATGATAAAGAGATTGCACTACAGTACCTGTATTAGGTGAATTGAAAATTCACATTTCTTTTGTTGTTGTTTTTACAGTGCAAATACTTGTAATCAAAAATAAATAAAAAGTGAGCATTGGTATTGTGTTGTAATTGAAATCAATATATTTGAAAATGTAGAAAACATCCAAAAATATTTGCATAAATGGTATTCTATTATCTTTTGAATCGCGCGAATAATCTTTTTAATCATTTGACAGCCCTAGAATATACAAATGTCAGTTTTGTCCCACAATCTGTGGAAATGGCAAAGCCCTAATACTCTGGATTAAGGCATTTAAGTATTCTACAACAGTTAATGCACACATCAGGAAGTGGAGGAAGAGTCTGACAAAAAAATTATTTTGATTATGCCTTTTTATAAAGTCTGAAACATTACATTGACTATCATGTGTACAGGCAATAAGGTAAGATTAAGTTCCTCTTGAATACTTGCTATCCAGTCAGCTTTACAAGTCAAATTTCAAAATGATTTAGATTACAAGATTAAGGTGTTTTGTTTAAAAAAGGGGGGGGGGGAAGATTGCTCTAAAACAGTTTACCTTTTATGGTTGTAGTACAGACCTCTAAAATATGTACTTCTGAAAGCTCATCTTCATTATTTTCCAACCTTATTTTCTTTGTTAAAATCCTATTGTAGCGAACGGAAGACTAAACGGGAGGGGGGATATGATAGAGGTCTATAAAATCATGTTGTGGAGAAATGAATAAAGAAGTTTTATTTACTCCTTCACATAACACAAGAACTAGGGGTCACCAAATGAACTTAATAGGCAGCAGGTTTAAAACAAAACGTAAGGAATTACTTCTTCACACAACGCATAGTCAACATGTGCAACTCATTGCCAGGGGAAGTTGTGAAGGCCAAAAGTATAACTGGGTTAAAAAAAGAATTAGATAAGTTCATAGAAGATGGCTAATAGGTCCATCAGTGGTTAAGATGTCAGGGACACAACCCCATGCTCTGTGTCCCCCTAAACCTCCAAAAAAATGGGACTGGATGACAGGGGATGGATCACTCAATAAATTGCCCTGTTCTGTTCATTCCCTCTGAGTCATCTGGCACCAGCCGCTGTAGGAAGACAGGATACTGGGCTTGATGGACCGTTGGTCTAACACAGTATGGTCATTCTTATGTACTGAACAGTACAGCCAAAGCCATCTGGCTGTAAGTGCAATCTTTCCGGCAGATGATCTGTTACAGTATAGGAATTATTTTCTTGTAGAGAAACATGAACATTGTGCCTTTTGGCCAACAGCCTCTTCCTTTCCCCATTCAAGCCTACAAGGAAACGTCTAATGATCAGATAGTTTCCTAGAGTTCTGTCCGTGTAACAAAATTTCAGGGAAAGCTTCTTCCCAGAAGCTTATAAAAACTTTTCAGCTATTTTTACCTCACTCAGAGTGAAACAGATATATCTGTCAAATCAATTACCATTCTTTTTTGATGGGCAGCATTAGTCAGCACAGGATTGTATGGAATAAAGCCTTATATGAAAGGTTACATAAGAGCAAATATGATTTTGGGATAATCAAAAATACAGCAGCAAAACCCAACTCACTGCATGTGTTTAACAGGCTGAGAAGTGACCAGCTAAACCTACAGCACCTGAATCAACAGGCCAGTTTTCAAACAAATCCATGTTTATGTATTTAAAGAAGTGACCCTGATTTTCAGAGGTGCAAAGTATCCACAACTCACTGACATGTATTGATAATCAGGCCATTTAATTTGGTGGTTAAATATTGAGGAACTTCAGCATTCACATCTATGAAGATGTCCAAAATTTTTAAGCGCTGCGATTACATAAATTCAATTAGTTGCAGTTGACATAGCAAGCTCAGTGACTGTACAAAGTGTCATAGACAGGCATAATCTGCAATATGCCAGGCACTCTACTGGTTGCAGTATTGCCAAAAAACCTGGATAAGGCTCCGAAGAGCCATAAGATTTAGGGAAAGGAGGGGGATTGGGAGGGGGAGATATTTGCTTTTTCAGCCTTGAGGGTCCAAATTTTCAAGTTTCTCTACAAGCATGAAAGCTAACAAATTTTTTAATTATAGTAAAGATTTTCATGTTACCACTTGATTCCTGGAGCTAGGGCTTGAAGAAAAAACCAAATATCACTAAACTTGTGGAAAAAAATGGGAAGAAACTGTTTTCTAACCTATATCAGACAAGTGTAGATATGACAAACTGACAGGAAAAAAAAAAAAAAAAAAAACACACCACACACCACAATGGCCAGCATGAAGAAAATCCCTTTACATAATCTGAAACTTAAGGCAAACAAGATTGCCTTGACTTCTTGAGACCATGAGTGCCAGAACAATTAAATCAAGGATTTAAATTAGCCATGAATCATGCCTGTGCTTCTGCATATAGTACTCCTGGGGGGATTCTGCACCACTGCGCAATGCAGAATTAATATTCTATGCCAAATTTCATTTCCCCCCATAGAACTGATGCTGCAGAGCTCCTGGCTGCCACTAGGGGCCGCTGGATCCAGCGGAGCCCAGCTCTCCAGACTCTGTGGAGGAGGAGGTGAGAACTGAAGGGGGAGCTGGAGGGTTCTGAGCAGCTGCAGTTCCCAGCAGATCCTAAAGGAAGGAGGTGGCGTGCAGAAAACTCTGTATAAGCCTGGGACCCAGAATCAGGCTGTTTCTCCTTCGGGATCTCTGGGGGTGCGGGGGGTTGGGGGTGCCCCACAGCTGGGCTCTGAGGGGTAGGAGGTGCGGGTGTCTGAGACCAAAGGGGCAGTTTTCTCCCCCCAACATGTGCCCAGCTGGCATGTGTGGCACACCCATACTGAGGCGCCCAACAAAAGCATCATAGTGGCTTCTTTAACTCTGGGGGAATTTGTTGTTGTCTGTATTGTTACAGACATACTTGCTGACAGGGATTTTGAAATAAATTACCAAAAATAATTGAAACTGGCATGATTATATAGTGTTATTTTGACAAATAAAATACGCAGAATTTTGCAGAATTTTAAATAATTGTGCACAGAGTTTTCAATTTTTTGGCACAGTATTCCCGCAGGAGTAATACAGAAGCAGCAACACAGGTCAACTGACAAAATAGTCAATGTTACTATGCTGTTCTTGCTGGAGAAGCACTAAAGCAACAGCAGTACAGCCAGACAGGATCTTCTTTTGCTGATGGGGCAATCTATAAAGAAGCGACTGAAAAGAGCAAATAAATCTCTCCTTCCCTGAGCAATGAATCATGCTTACAACTCTGCTGATCCTGCGGAAAGACAGCACTATCAGCAACAGCAGTGGAGTGAAAATCCACTAGATTCATGCAACTGAGTGAAAAAGGAACAGCAGCACCTTCAGGGCAGGGCAAGCAAACAAAGGAGGCAAAAAGTGGAGGGAGGGAGGAAGACAAGAGAAGGCAATAGTAAAGAGCAAGTGGGAGAGACAAAATGGGTGGGAAAAGATGGAAGAGGAGCGAGAACTGGGAGAGATGGCAGCTTGGATTTAAAAAAATGTAAGATGGATACTGTAGAGCAAGGGTAGGCAACCTGCGGCATGCGAGCTGATTTTCAGTGGCACTCACACTGCCCGGGTCCTGGCCACCAGTCCGGGGGGACTGTATTTTAATTTAATTTTAAATGAAGCTTCTTAAACATTTTAAAAACCTTATTTACTTTACATACAACAATAGTTTAGTTATCTATTATAGAAAGAGACCTTCTAAAAACATTAAAATGTCTGTCTGGTGATGTTCTCCTCCTAATACAACGTGGCAAGAAAATCCTCCAAATATTAATGATTAACCTGTTGAATTGGAGATATTTATGAAGTCATTGGGAGGTAAACTATCTGCTTCAATTACCTTTGGTAAATGAAATAACCGAACAATCATTCATTTTCTGATATAGCTGTAAGACTAATCTGTTAAATTATCAAAATAAATCATTGTAGTGTTTGTACCTTCTAAAAAATTAAACCTACATCAATCTCTGAGTTGTGAAGAATATGTATTAAGGTTATAACAACCAACAAGAATGCACTTTTATGTAGAAAACCATGATTAAATCGAGTCTTCCTGACTAGTGATTTAAATTATGATTTAAAATCTAATCCATCCTGCTACCTATTTATCTTGTACATGTGGCAGCAGAGATGCATATCGGAGGAAGAAGAATAATTTGTTTTAGGGCTGTCAAGCAATTTTTTAAAAATCATGATTAATCACATTATTAAACAATAGAATATGACTTATTTAAATATGTTTGGATGTTTTCTACATTTTCAAATATAATGATTTCAATTAAAACACAGAATACAAAGTGTACAGTGCTCTATTTTTTCTTACAAATATTTGCACTGTAAAGAACAAAATAAATAGTATTTTTCAATCCCCCCACTGCAAGTACTGTAGCGCAATGTTTTTATCATGAAAGTTGAATTTATAAATGTAGAATTACAGACGCTCCCCGACTTACACAAAATTTGAGTTACGCAAGGCGTTCTGGAATGGAATGCTTGCGTAAGTCGGAAACGTATACCCAACCATTACGCAAAAAACTAAAACACTATTTCTAGCTTACGGAACTTTTTCCGTAAGTGCGGATTTGCGTAAATCGGGTTTGCGTAACCCAGGAGGCATCTGTATGTAAAAAAAAAAAAAAAAAAATCTGCACTCAAAAACAAAACAATGTAAAACTTCGGAGCCTACAAATACACTCAGTCCTACTTCTTGTTCAGCCAATCGCTCAGAAGAACAAGTTTGTTTACATTAGCAGCGGATAATGCTACCTACTTCTTATTTACAATGTCACCTGAAAGTAAGAACAGGCATTCCCATGGCTCAGTTGTAGCTGGCGTCGCAAGGTATTTATGTGCCAAATGCCCTAAAGATTCATATTTCCCTTCATGCTTCAACCACCATTCCAGAGGGCATGCATCCATCCTGATGACAGGTTCTGCTCGATAATGATCCAAAACAGTGTGGTCTGATGCATGTTCATTTTCATCATCGGAGTCAGATGTCACCAGCAGAAGGTTGATTTCCTTTTTTGGTGGTTTGGGTTCTGTAGTTTCCGCATTGGAGTGTTGCTCTTTTAAGACTTCTGAAAGCATGCTCCACACCTAGTCCCTCTTGGATTTTGGAAGGCACTTCTGATTCTTAAACCGTGGGTCGAATGCCATAGCTATCTTTAGAAATCTCACATTGGTAGCTTCTTTGAGTTTTGTCAAATCTGCAGTGAAAGTGTTCTTAAAACAAACAATATATGCTAGGTCATCATCCGAGACTGCTATAACATGAAATATATGGCAGAATTTGGGTAAAATAGAGCAGGAGACATACAATTCTCCCCCAAAGAGTTCAGTCACAAATTTAATTAACGCTTTTTTTTTTTTTTTTTTTTTTTTTTTTAAATGAGCGTCATCAGCATGAAAGCCTGTCCTCTGGAATGATAGCCAAAACATGAAGGGGCATACGAATGTTTAGAATATCTGGCACATAAATACCTTGTAATGCCGGCTACAAAAGAGCCATGCGAACATCTGTTCTCACTTTCAGGTGATATTGTAAATAAGCAGGCAGCATTATCTCCTGTAAATGTAAACAAACTTCTTTGTCTTAGCTATTTGGCTGAACAAGAAGTAGGACTGAGTAGACTTGTAGGCTCTAAAGTTTTACATTGCACTCAAAAACAAAACAGTTATGTAACAAACAAAAAATCTACATTTGTAAATTGCATTTTCACGATAAAGAGATTGAACTACCGTACTTGTATGAAGTGAATTGAAAAATACTATTTCTTTTATAATTTTTACAGTGCAAATTTGTAATCCAATATAATAATATAAAGTGAGCAGTGTAAACTTTGTATTCTGTGTTGTAATTGAAATCAATATATTTGAAAATGTAGATAAACATCCAAAAATATTTAATAAATTTCATTTGGTATTCTATTGGTTAACAGTTGATTAAAACTGTGATTAATCGCAATTAATTTTTTAAATCACAGTTACTTTTTGAGTCAATCACATGAGTTAACTGCGATTAATCGACAGCCCTAGTTTGTTTCATTTTGTATTACAATATAAAATCTAAGATGGATTCCAATTCCAAAGACTAAATTGAACTGTGTATTGTTTGTTTAAATAACCTTACTATAGTTTAAACACAGCTTTATTTTAAGTACTGTATGTTGTGAGAACTCAACAACTCCACTTTAAACACATGCATGGGCACACTTATGTATGCTGAAGAAACCTCAATTTGCACAACTGAAGTCTCCATCCTAGCACTTATTCTGATTTTTTGCACAGTTTATTGTAGTCAGAAATTGCATAAATACCCCTTGTCCATGCTGAATTTCGCTACACAAAAAACCCCAGTGTTTTAGTGACAAAGTACTATATATTTTCCTCTAACCCCCAATAGCAAGTTCATATTTTGTTGCTCACAGGAAACAGAAAGGAACAGGAAATGTTTTTCTTCTGATCAGGTTCTCCTCAATGAAAAATATATACGTAAGTTTCTGTAACAACTTATGTTTGAAATTCAACAGAAACAGGAAGGATTCAAAGAATTCTGGTCAGCAGTTTCAACCACAACGAACAGGACAAAAATGACTTCTTTCCCTAGAAAACTTGGTGTTCTTGTCATCTGATGGAATTACTATCCATTGATGAGGCAAATTCCACTCTTGTAAAGAAGGGCAAATCATACTTTCAAATTTCTTCTTGTTTTTCCCCACCATTTCAGAGATTTTAGCACCAGATTCTAGAGCTTGCACACACCAATAGGAACTGTAGTTGTGGGTCATGCTTCTCTCATACATCTAATCAATATAGGAAAAGCATACATGAAAAGCAACATTATGAAGTCTCCTCTGAATTTATTCCAACCAGAAACCTAAACAAGGATAATGTACAAATAATAGTTTATAAATGAAGTCACAATAGAAAGGGGAAAATTAGGAAAACATCGAGCTGAATGCAATTTTACAGCAGTTTTTAAAGTGTAGTCTATTGAACACTATCAGAAAGAAGAGTAAGAACACTCAATTCTATGTAAATGGACTGTCTTTACACAAATTAAAGTAACTGATAACACCCGACCAGTCCAATTAGCTTGTGTGGGCATTAGTAAAGTGGGGTTTTTTTGGAGCCAGTAACCAACTGGAATGTAAAGATTTCAATTTTATGTTAAGGGGGTAATGGTTTACCTTCAGGAGAGAGAAAATACATTCTGTTGCAAAAAGTTTGCTTACCAGTTTGTGCAATTCAATGATTTAGCTTTAAGTTCTATATGACTTGCTTTTGTGTAGTTAGTACACTAGTTCCGGCATTCCAATGGATCAGCAGATTAAGTATTCTGGGCATAAACACTCATATTACAGCTTGTAATATGCTATCTAGTTTTGGTAGCTTCTATGTTCACATCTATACACTTCAGAGTAATTTATGTACTTCTGCCAGCAAGTGTGGCAGGAATTATAGAAAGGAGCCTAACTGAATAGTTTAAGTGAACAAGCAAAAGTCTCCAGGAATTATTTTACAATGGCAGTTATAAATCCTCGAGTACTTAGTTGCCAGCATACTAGCAGACAAGCTTACTATGGCCTGGTCTACACTACGGGATAATTCGGATTTAGCAGCGTTAATCCGAATTAACCCTTCACCCGTCCACACTACAGAGCCAGTTAATTCGAATTAAAGGGCCCTTTAAATCGATTTCTGTACTCCACCTCGACGAACGGAGTAGAGCCTAAATCGATTTTGTTAATTCGAATTAGGGTTAGTGTGGCCGCACACCACCGAATTACTGTGTTTAAATTAATGGGGTAGTGTGGCCGCACACCACCGAATTAATGTGGTTAAAAACCGAATTAAGGTGCTTAGTGTGGCCGCGCACAATCGAATTTATACAACCTGTTTCCCAAATTCGAATTATCTAAATTCGGATTAATCCTGTAGTGTAGACATACCCTATGATACCTACAAATCAGGAAGCACAATCAGGATTTAAATATCAGTTTACAGTAAAATCTGTTAACCACCTCCAAGAATGTTTAATTTAAAGTATTTATATTTAAGTTCTATATAAACTGGGTAAAGAAATATTGCTTCAAAAAGTGTTAACAGAAAATGTGTCAGTCAGTCATCTGCTAAGACCAGCCTTTGGCATGAACATTTTTGCTTAGACGAATTAAGTATTCACGTTATGCTAATACAAGCAACTGGTTGTTGTAGTTCTTGGTATAATCATTAAGCACCTGTCCCGCATCCTGTCCATAGCCCTTTCTTAATCATTTGGTAGAAAGTGCATTAATGATGCATCTCTGCACGCAATTTGGGGAAGGGAACAGTGACAGGACTTTCAGTTCTGATAAGAAATCAGAACAGACTATTACAATTACAGGATCTTTCAATAGCACAAGTTAAACCACAAACATTTTAAGGATAAAAATGAAGCATCTTAGGTTAGAGTGGCTGAGCTTTAGTAGAGGAACAGTTTAGTGAGTTATTAGAGCAGGCAACTGGGATTTAGAGCTCCTCTTTTCTTTCCCCAATTCTACCACTGACTTACTACACTGAGAAGACAGACACAGTTTGCCTGTAGAATCAACATATAGCTGGCATCTGAGACTAGTTTTTCATAGCTTCAGGGTTTAAAGAGTGCTTTGAGAGCTTCAGATTAAAATGATTTATTAACCCAGTAAGCTTCCTTAAGAAACAGTCATGTAAAGAGAGCCTCATTGAAAAGGACAGTTACCTGTTCCGTAACTGGCGTTCTTTGAGTTGCGTTGCTCAGGTGTATTCCACAGTAGGTGTGCTTGCTCACCACGTGCACCGGTGCCGGAAGTTTTCCCCTTAGCAGTACCGTAGTGGGGGAGCCCCGCTGCGACCCCTGGAGTGGCGCCTGTATATCGCACCATAAAGGGGGCTGCGCGCTCCCCCCACCCTCAGTTCCTTCTTGCCAGACAACTCCGACAGAGGAGAAGGAGAGCGGGATGTGGAATACACCTGAGCAACACATCTTGAAGAACGCCAGTTATGGAACAGGTAACTGTCCTTTCTTCTTTGAGTGATTGCTCATGTGTATTCCACAGTAGGGGACTCCAAGCTATACCTGATGGAGGTGGGTAGGAGTTTTAAGGGTTACCTGGGCGGAGTACCGCCCTACCAAACCCAGCGTCATCCCGCGTTTGGGAGACAATTGCATAGTGCGATGAAAAGGACAGAGGACCATGTAGCACCCCTGCATATGTCCTGAATAGGAACATGAGCCATGTAGGCAGCCGAGGAGGCCTGAGCTCTTGTCGAATGAGCCTTGACTATAGGAGGCGGGGGAACCCCTGCCAGGTCGTAACATATGCGTATGCACGAGGTGATCCAGCGGGAAATCCGCTGGGTGGAAACCGGTCGCCCCCTCATGCGCTCGGCTGATGCAATAAACAGCTGAGGGGATTTCCTAAATGGCCTGGTTCTGTCTAGGTAAAAAGCCAGTGTTCTACGCACATCTAATATGTGCAGGCGCCATTCCTCATTGGAGGAATGGGGCTCAGGACAGAGGACCGGGAGGAAAATGTTCTCGGCTTTTCACATAGATCAGACCACCTTCGGCAGAAAAGCCGGGTGCGGGCGGAACTGGACCATATCCCTATGGAAGACTGTGTATGGGGGCTCCGAGGTCAGGGCCCTGAGCTCCAAGACCCGGTGAGCTGAGGTGATGGCCACCAGGAACGCAACTTTCCACAATAAGTGGGACCAAGAACACGTGGCCAAGGGCTCGAAGGGGGGCCCTGTGAGGCGGGAGAGCACTAGGTTCAGGTCCCACAGCGTGACCGGGAGTCTAGCGTACGGGAAGGCCCGATCCAGCCCTCTTAGGAACCGGGACGTCATGTGGTGTGAAAACATCGAGTGGCCCTGCACCGGGGGGTGGAAGGCCAAGATGGCCGCCAGGTGCACCCTGACCGAGGAGGGCACCAGCCCTTGGGTCCTAAGGGACAGGAGGTAATCAAGGATTAGTTGGAGGGGTGCGGAGGAGGGGGAAGCACCCTTCTCCCTCGCCCACCTGGAGAACTGATAGCATTTTGCCAAGTAGGATCGACGTTTGGACGGTTTCCTGCTTTCTAGGAGGACCTGTCTAACACCCTCCAAACACCTCCCCTCCTCCTCCTCATTTAACCATGGAGCAGCCACGCTGTCAAGTGGAGCGCGGCCAGGTTGGGATGGAGGAGACGTCCGGCCGAAGCGGCAGCCTGTGTGGGGGGGGGGGGGGCTGAAAGCTGCAGGAGGGTCCTGTACCAATGCTGACGGGCCCAATCCGGGGCTATGAGGATAATTCGGGCCCCGTCCGCCTTCACCTTCTGTAGGACCTTTCCTATCAGGGAAAAGGGTGGGAAGGCGTAGAACAGGTAGCCCAACCATGGAATCAGGAACGCGTCCGACATCACCCCTTCGCCCTCCCCTGCTCTGGAGCAGAATCGTGGGCACAGGCGATTCTGGGCGGTGGCGAATAGATCTACCTGGGGAGTGCCCCAGTGTAGGAAGAGCCACCTCCCTGTGTAGAGGCCACTCGTGTTGTTGGGAGAAAAACCTGCTCAGGTGATCTGTGAGCATATTGCGCTTGCCGGGCAGGTGAAAGGCCCTCAGGAGGATGTCATGGGCTATACAGAACTCCCACAGGAGTTGGGCTTCCTGGCACAAGGCTGCTGAACGTGTGCCCTCTTGCCTGTTGATATAATACATTGCGGTCATATTGTCCGTGAGGACTCTGACCACCTTCCCTTCTAAGTGCTGGCAGAAGGCCACGCACGCCAGGCTTACTGCCCTGAGTTCCCTGATATTTATGTGCAGGGACAATTCCGAGGGCGACCATCTGCCCTGGGTCCTGAAGTTCCCCACATGGGCTCCCCATCCCAGGTCTGAAGCGTCGATATCAGATCTAGGGAGGGAGGGGGCTCCTGGAAGGGGATACCCTGGAGCATGTTGCCCGGGAGGGACCACCATTGTAGGTCGGCAACTATATAGGGTGGCAGTGTGACGACCTTGTCCAGGCCATCCCTGGCCTGGAAATACTGGGAGGCCGGCCAGAGTTGGAGGGGCCTCATCCTGAGCCTGGCATTTCGCACCACGAAGGTGCATGCTGCCACATGGCCTAGGATTTGCAGGCACATCCGTGCCGTCGTCACAGGGAAGGACGTGACCGAGGCGATGAGGCCTTTGAGCATCTCGAACCTGTACTGGGGGAGGGAGGCCCCCAGCGAGTCTAACAGCGCCCCATGAAGTGTATGCGCTGGACTCTGGCTAACGTGGATTTCTCCTCGTTTACCACTAGGCCTAAACTCGTGCAGGTGTCTAGCAGGAATTCCACCTGCGCCTGGGGACCAAGACTTACCCTTGAGCAGCCAGTCGTCCAGGTAGGGGAAGATCTGCAACCCGTTCCTCCTGAGGTGGGCTGCAACCACCAGCATACATTTGGTGAAAACCCGGGGGACCGTAGAAAGACCAAAGGGGAGGACTGTAAACTGGTAGTGGTCTGTCCCTACCAGGAAGCGTAGGAAGCGCCTGTGGCCCTTGAAAATGTGGATATGGAAGTACGCATCCTGGAGGTCCAGGGCTGCAAACCAATCCCCCTGGTCCAGGGATGGGACAATAGAGGCCAGGGACACCATACGGAATTTGCAGCAAACCAGAATCTGGTTGAGATGCCGCAGGTAGAGGATGGGCCTGAGCCCGCCTTTCGCCTTCGGGATCAGGAAATACCGGGAGTAAAACCCCTTGCCCCAGAATTCCCGAGGTACCCTCTCCACCGCGCTTAGGGTGAGGAGGCACGTCACCTCCTGACTTAACAGAAGGGTGTGCTCTGGGTCCCCCGGGGCATCCTGGGGCGGAGGGTGGTGCGGTGGGATTGAAACGAATTGCAGCCTGTACCTCTCGGAGATGGTACTGAGGACCCACCGGTCTGATGTTATACGGGACCAATGTACCCTGAAGGCAGATAAACGGTTGCCAAAAACCAACTTTATTAACTGGGGGGGGGGTTCCCTGGCAACAGGCTGGGTGTCCCCCTGCAAATAGTCAAAAATGCCTTTTACCCTGCCTCTTGCCCTTCGTGGGGCCGAGCGGAATTGATGCTGAGATCTGCGCCTCTGGTCCCTAGGCCTCTTGGGTGGGGGCTCATATCTGCCCTGTGCAGGGGGAGGCAAGGGCTGCAGTCTTGGCTTGTCCTTGGCTGGCGGGACATAGAGACCGAGTGTCTGCAGGGTAGTGCGGGAGTCCTTCATCCCGTGCAGACGGGTGTCTGTCTGGTCTGCAAACAACGCTTTGCCATCAAATGCCAGGTCCTGCATCAGAGCCTGGGACTCTGCTGACAGCCCCGAGAGGGAAAGCCAAGACGCCTGTCTCATGGAGATCACTGTGGACATCAAACGAGCTGCCATGGAGAGCTGCTTTTGCTAAGGCCGCACCCTCATCAAGCAGCGCCCTAAACTCTTTTTTGTCCTGCTCTTGAAGGGAGGGCTCAAATTTTGGCAAAGATCCCCACAAGTTAAAGTCAAACCTGCTCAGGAGGGTTTGGTGATTTGCCACCCTGAGCTGGAAACTGGCAGAGGAATAAACCTTTTTTTCCAAAAGTGTCCAGTCTCCTGGCCTCCTTATCCTTAGGGGTTGGTGCGAACTGACCGTGCCGCTCACGGTGGTTGACTGACTCCACCACCAATGAGTTCGGGGTGGAGTGAGTATAGAGATACTCATGCCCCTTTGTTGGCACGAAGTATTTATGTTCCGCCTTCTTGGAGATAGGTGGAAGAGAGGCCGGGGTTTGCCATAGGCCCGTGGAGATGTTGGCCACCCCCTGGTGAAGCGGCAATGCCACATGGCTCAGTGCCGAGGAGGAGAGGACATTGAATAGATTGTTCGATGGCTCCTCCATCTCCTCCACCTGCAGCTGTAGATTGGCGGCTACATGCCGGAGGAGCTCCTGGTGCGCCTTGAAATCCTCCTGAGAAGGAGGGGGCGGTGCCACTATGGACTCATCCGGTGCCGGCAGGGAGACCTGGATGGCCCTTAGTGCATTGGGCGGTGCCGGTAGATCACACTCCGCGTCCGGGTGTGGTGCCGGTGGCGCGGCACCCGAGGACTACTCTCGGTGCCGAGGTGGGGACGTAGAGTGGGCTTGGGATGCCCCAGCCACGGAGCGGGAACTTTGCGGTGTGGGCGCCTGGGGCCACGGTGCCCACTGGCACCACTGTCCTTGCCATGGCGCCCCTTGCCACTGAGCAGTCTGGGGTCCCACCAGGGTTATCTGTTCCTAGGGGACGGTGCGGCCCGGGGAAGGGCGGCTTGGAGCCAAGGCAGAGATGACCGAGGATCGCACAGTGCCATAGGAGCGGCTTGACCGGTGCTGTCCACGTCGGGTCCTGCCCCGGGATTTCGACCTCGACGACGAGTGCGACGCCGCAGTGCCGGTGAGTGCCGGGATGCACTCCGAACATGGCGATCGTCGCGATATGACCGGCGGTGCCGAGACCTGCTATCACTAGACGCGGAGCGTCGCCTGCGGCCCCTTCGCATCGAGGACTACTCAGGCAACTCGCTCCCCGGCGACCCCGACAACAGAGTGGAGGTCTGTTGGGGGCTACGGGAGGGCCCGGCGGATCGAGTGGAGGTCTCAACGACCGACGTGGCCGGTGAGGACTGGGAGCCCAACGGCGGCTTCCCTCGGGACCGGGGCCCCAACTCTGGCGGCCCGCTCGGTACCAGCATGATGAGGACGTCGTGCGCCGCCTGGGCTGCCTCCGGCATGGAAGGAGCCCGTATCAGCGAGGAGGCACGCGCGGACAGGGCCGGACTACTCCGCTCCGCACAAGTTGGAGGTCTGGGTCCCGAAGGGGATCGTGGGCTGGCCAACTTAGGTCCGGTCTCACCCCTGTCCTTCTCACGGCGTCGCTGGGACTTGCCCTGCTTCTTGGCCGGGGAGCGGTGCCGACCAGTGGATGGGGCTTCACTCCGCACTGAGGATGCGGTGCCCGGCACCGGGTCGGGTCGGCGCGCCGGTGCCAATGCTGATTCCATAAGTAGGGCCCCGAGTCGGATCTTGCGTTTGCGTTTAGTCCGGGGCTTAAAAGACTTGCAAATTTTACACCGCTCACTTATGTGAGCCTCGCCCAGACGGCGAAGACACTCGGAGTGTGGATCGCTTCTGGGCATGGAATGCGACAGGAGTCGCACAACTTGAAGCCTGGGGCATGGGGCATGCCCCGAGCCAGGCTACCAACAAGAAACTATCTACTGACGAACAAGTACCACTAAGGCTAGAATCGCTGCAGCCAAGGCCGAGCACAAAGTTCCAACTACCTTCACTGGCGGCAAGAAGGAACTAAGGGTGGGGGGAGCGCGCAGCCCCCTTTATGGCACGATATACAGGCGCCACTCCAGGGGTCGCAGCGGGGCTCCCCCACTACGGGTACTGCTAAGGGAAAAACTTCCGGCACTGGTGCACGTGGCGAGCATGCACACCTACTGTGGAATACACATGAGCAATCACTCGAAGAAGAACTACTAGTAGTCATATCTTCACAGCCATGCTTACAATTTACCACTGGGGAAAAAGGCACATTTCTAGATGTTTAAATAAAAGGGATACATTAGAATTTTCTTTCAAGACAAAGACCCCTAGATTTCACTCTTTACACACCAACATTAATTGTGTTCTCTATTTTCTCTCCTGGGCCTGTATTTTGTTTTGATTTGTGTACAAGAGAGTGTTTGAAACAACAGTTAAGGAAGGCCCAATCCTAGTGGCCAAGTTTCCTTGTACTGAAAAATCCAAGTCCATAGTTAGCGTAGATCCTTAGCCATTGGGAAACTCCAACACACTGGGGGAAGGACTTCCCTGAAACCGACATAAAGGCAGTGCTAGAACCCAGGTCTATGTACTTGGGCTGCCTGGGCTCCACCAGCTGGGGTATAGAAGTTCCCTTTTTTCCCTAAAGCTCTCTGTGCCATGGCATGCAGTGGGATGGGAACAGTCACAGAGCGCAAGTCTGGGGCCAGCCAGCCAGCCACCCTTGAGAAATAGCCACAAGGAATTCTTCATCCCTTCCTACAAGATAATTACAAAAGAACTCATGGTGGGTCCATTGGTTGGGGAAGAGTAGGAGTGAAAGCCAGAGTACTGGAGCTATATGGGCCAATAAAGTCTGAGGATGCAAAGCAATGGAGAAGATGATTGGATTTGAGCTATGCCAGAGCGGGCAGTCAAAGGTGTGCTAGGCAGAGAACACTAAACTGTGGTGAGGGAAAAAATAAAGGCAGGCACCAGCATTGCTTCCTAGTACCACTCCCTGCCCACCCCCAGCTCTGCTATCAGTAAGCTCTGCACTGTTAGACTGGCTGCCCTCAGGCAATTTACACAGTATCCAACCAGTAAGCACCTCACCTTAACTTTCTGCCTACAGCGCCAATATTTCCAATAGGATTAGTTAACTGGAACTAGCTGGCAATTAACTCAATTTACATCAACCAAAACTGTCGTCTAGCCAGAGCGTTTGTAAACACAGTCTGGGACAGTAGTATGCCCCAAGGCCTCAAGAACTCCTGTATAACAGGCTCTTCAACTGTAAGTCTTCCAACTGCCATACACATCACATTTCATCTCTTACTATCACAATGTAGAATATCAAATTATACTGTGAAAATAAGGTAATTCTTTCTCTAATTAAAATATGATTCTAAGTTGAAAATTAAGCAAGAAAAAGTACACACGGTAAGCTAACTGGAGAGAGGCTTTTCTGCAATGAACACACAAGTCACACACAACATTTAACAAAGCGTAGGCAGAGCACACAGCAACACTTAGTCAGGTTCGCGCAAAATTTTGTAATAACCTTGGCTTTGATGCGTTATACTTTTGACAAATTACTCAGGCTGAAATTCAGAGTGAAATCCTAGCCCTCAGGCTGAAATTTTTCATGTTGGTGGCTAGAATTTGTTAGTCTTAAAACTTTCTAAATAGCTAAAAATCATCATAACGCTTACACACAAGGAAACAGAAGTAAGGTATCATGGGCAACCTAAATTGCAGCATTTCTTAATTTTTAAGCGCTTGACTTTGTAACACAGAAAAGAGTTCTTTAGCTTATGTAGTTTGCTTTTTTTTAAAAAAAAAAAAAAGGATGAAGATTAAAAACAAGTTACATGATCTATAAGAATCTCATTATGCATCAACAAGGACTGAACCCTGAACTCTCAGCACTGCCACACAGCTGGTGTTACAGAGCTATCTATGTTAGCTGGAGAAGAAGGCCATTATTCGGGGGAGGGGGGGCGCAGCAGGAGAGGAGAAAAGAAGGGAAGGGACTCTGTCGGGCCACTTACTAGGCCTGAGGGAGCATGGCCCAGCTCTCCCCAGAAAGTGGAGGAGTTCCTTCCCCATGTTCACTTCTCAGAGGGGTTATGGGCCACTGGAGCTATGTGCAAATCCAGAAGGATTTTCAGAGAATCCCAGCAAGACACTTGCTCTGCACCACAGTACCCAGTGTGTACTGCTGTTTTGGTGGTGGAAGGGGTGGTGGTGGTGGTATGAGCCCAGCTTCTAATTAGAATGTGTATGTTCAGTAATTCTCAGCAATATTTGTTCAACATTCTAACAAAAGCAGAGAAATTGTAGTTTTCAGAAGTTTGCATTCAGATTTGGCTAAAACTGTAATTTCATAAGAAAGAAAAGGCTTTGGGCCATCTTTCTCACCGCTACATGGCAGAGATTCACTGGAAACAATGGAAGTGCTAGATCTTCTCAGAAAAGGTTACAAGGACCTTTTATAATGAAAGCATTAGGCAAATTAAATATGGGGGAGCTAATAACAATCCCTATAATAAAAGGGTGCTGCATACATTTGCAAAACAACTTTTCTGTGCTAGTGCACAATTAAGCCATTATGCATTCTCTAAGGCCATGTCTACACTACCACTTATGGCAGCAAAACTTATGTGGCTCCGGGGTGTGAAAAAAACCAGCCCCCTGAGCAACATAAGTTTCGCCGACATAAATGGCAGCGTGCACAGCGCTATGTCTCCCACCAACATAGCTACTGCCGCTTGTGGAGGTGGTTTCATTACATTGACGAGAGAGCTCTCTCATCGGTATAAAGCGGCTACAGAAGCAATCTTATAGTGGCGCAGCTGCATCAGAACAGTTGTGCTGCTGTAAGCATGCAGAGGCTTAAGTCACCAAGTGCTTAATGGCTATGCCTCCAGTTACTACCCTACCAGTGTTTAAAATATGTTGGTTTATAAAGGTTTTGAACACAATATTGGATGTACTATTTTCAGTTCAAAATTCTTAATAGGGGTGTTGGGACAGATTTCAATAGTTAAAAAAAAAAAAAAAAA
>NW_020664522.1:1318699-1358088 GCF_002925995.2 Terrapene triunguis | reverse complement strand
TAAAAAAAAAAAAAAAAAAAAAAAAAAAAACCCACACCCAAGGCAGGTGATGAAATAGATGTTAACAGGATTTTTTTCCCCTCCAGATATGGAAAGCTGTCAACGGAGGGCAGAGGCACAACCAAGAGAGGAGAATATACAAAAAGGAAATATAGTTTATTGACCTGTGAAATAAAGAGCTGTAAAGAAGATGGATACAACAGGCAGCAGGTGATGCTAAAAACATAGTAAAAAAGAGATAATGAAATAAAGCAATCACACAATTTAGGGCTGTGAAGAAGTTTATTTTACTGGAAGATGTACCACCAATCTTGGCTTGGGGAGACCACAGGTTACTGCTAATGGGAACAGAGTCAAATTGCTCCTTAATATTGGGTGTACAAGCAGATCTAATGACCAAGTAAAAGTGCCACAGTGATACAAAGATTTTAAGAATTTTAAGCCCTGTTCCACAACAACATTCACTTATCTATGTTCCCCTCCATCAATTAACAAGCTCTGCTTTCAGAATAAAAGACACTTTTGTTAACCAGCAGAAAATGTCCCTGAGGAGGGGAGATTACAACATATAAATAATATGGATCAGGGCTAGCTGAAGGCAATTTCAGTGCAGACTGCACAACTCAAGTTAATTTTAGAAAGCCATTTCTGTTCAATGTTCGGGAAATGCCAACATGAAAAACCTATAATAGCAACAAAAGGAAGACTTAACTTTGTAAGTCTTTAATGTTTGTAATGCAACGACACACCACTGAACAAACACACTGACCCAGGAACCTATCCTTGCAACAAAGCCCGATGCCGACTCTGTCCACATAGCTATTCAAGTGACATCATCATAGGACCTAATCACATCAGCCATGCCATCAGGGGCTCATTCACCTGCACATCTACCAATGTGATATATACCATCATATGCCAGCAATGCCCCTCTGCCATGTACATTGGCCAAACCGGACAGTCTCTACGCAAAAGAATAAATGGACACAAATCTGACATCAGGAATCATAACATTCAAAAACCAGTGGGAGAACACTTTAACCTGTCTGGTCACCCAATAACAGACCTGAGGGTGGCAATTTTGCAACAGAAAAGCTTCAAAAACAGACTCCAACGAGAAACTGCTGAACTCGAATTGATATGCAAACTAGATACAATCAACTTAGGCTTGAATAGAGACTGGGAATGGGTGAGCCATTACAAACATTGAATCTATCTCCCCATGTAAGTATTCTCACTCTTCTTATCAAACTGTCTGTACTGGGCAATCTTGATTATCACTTCAAAAGTTTTTTCTCTTACTTAATTGGCCTCTCAGAGTTGGTAAGACAACTCCCACTTTTTCATGCTCTCTGTATGTGTATATATATATCTCCTCAATATATGTTCCATTTTATTCATCTGAAGAACTGGGCTGTAGCCCACGAAAGCTTATGCTCAAATAAATTTGTTAGTCTCTAAGGTGCCACAAGTACTCCTGTTCTTTTTGCAGATACAGACTAACACGGCTGCTACTCAAACAGTGGTTTGAGCATTGGCCTGCTAAACCCAGGGTTGTGAGTTCAATCCTTGAGGGGGCCACTTAGGGATCTGGGGAAAAATCAGTACTTGGTCCTGCTAGTGAAGGCAGGGGGCTGGACTCGATGACCTTTCAAGGTCCCTTCCAGTTCTAGAAGATAGGATATCTCCATTAATTTAAATTTAAATTTGGCTCCATACAAGCAGCTGTAGAACTACAACTTGTCTACAAATAGCTTTAAAAAAAAAAAAAATCACACACACAAGCCACAATGCTCACGCTTTCCTGGAAAGTCACTGTAATTAATATTTTCTCAATCTGCACAGAAACATGGCAGATTTTTAAAAAGCTGATATTGGGGAAAGGAGAGAGAGTCTCAGCCCCAAAAAATCCTCAACTGAGGAACAGTCAGCTTTACGAGGGAAAGAGTTTTTAAAATAAGGAATTCAACACATTAACATTTTGGAATTGTAAATGTTTATGTAATGACCTTCAATGCTAATGACTCAGTGAAATACCACTAGCAGAAAGCAGCCGTACTAACAAAGTGTAATCTGGTATCCTGCAATGCGTACAGTTATCCCATATGCTATCTATCTACATATGCTCTTTAAGTTTTTCATTTGCTAAAAAAAAGCAAGTTACAGAGAGAAGTGTGGGTTGGGACCCAACTTCAAATATCAAAACAGCAACTTTTAAATTCTCATTCTTGTGATTAAAACAAGCTTGCAGGAGTAACAATGTAGGCTTTTGAATGCCACTCTTGGAGGGAAAAAAAAAAAAAATCAGTCAAATTAACTTGAGCTGTGTGGGTAATTGGCTTATTTCTGAAGACTTGCATTTATGTGGCTCTGTGACAAAGAATATTAAGATAATTTGTAATATCTTAGTAAATTTCACCTATTGATTTAGTCCTCTTCCCAAAACACTGATTTCCCCACCCTTCCTGTTATTTTAGTGGAGCTGCAGTCCAAGCTGTGTTTTGTTTGCTTCCTTGATAGTGCACTAGTGCTGTGCACCTGAAAAAAAAAAAAAATTCCAGAGAATGGCATTCATCAAGTTATAGATTTCAAGGGAGTTTAGAGATACTTGCACCTGAAGTCACATGTGCAATCCATTAAAGTTAAAGATTCTTCTTGTACATATTTAATAAAGTAGATGTGGCCAGAAAGTCTGACTAACATTTTAATAAAAACTCTTAACTAGCTCTAAAAGAAACTGAGGACATTTCTTATTTCTTAGACAATGGAGATACTTAAGTGAGCCTCTGTCCCTAAAGCAGAAGTCAAGTCTCCCTTCTTTCAATGTACGGGGTATTCCAGGATCCGAATAGTACCATTGTAAACATGCTAAAAATAGATCTTTGAACTATATGGAGAATGAAGGGCCACGCACACTGACTACAGCTAGTTTTCCAGCCACATAAGGAGATATCAGGTTCCTGAACTCTATGCCTCACATGGGATGACAGATAAAGGAAGATGTGTTTGGAATGAAGGATGGATAATCTGAAAGAGGTTATCATGCCTGACATGAGATTAGAGCCCATAAATAGCAGGTGGGCTGTTCAGCTGGCAGTATACTGAACAGAGTAGAGATGGTTGCAGTCTGTGGCCCATACTGGAAATCTAGATAGGGTAAGCATGTAAAAGTATGTCTAGCTCATAGGTAAAAGGTTAGTAGGGATACATGATCAGAATAGGTGTTGAGTGGATTTTAGAACCATGATTTGAGTTCTAGTTTGTGTTTTAAAATGTTAGAATAGTTAAAAATTTAAGAGGCACAGCATTCTCAACTTAACGATAATTAAGTAGAGTCAAACTTTAATATTTGAAAATAGCTTGTTAGGGAAAATTTGACTGTTGATTAGCATTGTGTTACATATTTCGGTATTAGTCACAAAAATTAGCCAACACCATACGGCATGGTTATGTCTGATCCCCTGCAGAAGCTGGAGTGAAGAGCTGAGAAGATGTGCCATTTTTAGAAAAGTCACATTAATATACAACTAGAGAGAACAGTATGAGATTACATCAGCAATATGGTGGGCTGTGCAAAACCTCACATCAAACAGGATTTATGCCAACACTAAACAGATTGTCAATGAACTGAGTAAGCCAAGCATCCAACCATGCTATCTGGATCATTATAACCTAGTAATTATACGAAGTTCAGAACATACTTCTAATCCCCCCCACCCCCTGCCATTATCTGCACAGAACCTGCTGCAAGTCAGTTTGTAAAGTGGCTATTAGGACAATACCAAGGATTTATGAGGGGGAGCAATACAATCATAAACACTCAGAGCCTTGCCTATAGACCACATTCTGTACCTGCATCAACACCACCATAACCAGTGCCATAGCTGACAATGGTAGTATTACTGCAGATAAGGGTCAAAGCAAATGGTCTTGACAAAGTATAAGACTGTTTAGCCAAGTCTACAGAAATATCACCATTATCAATAATTGTAGACAAGACTTTGGAGACTGAAGCGATCCTATTATACCGATATCGTTTACCTCTAGGTCTGGGCATGTACAGAACATATTAGTATTAGATAAAAAGGTTTGATGCTCTTGTGATTGTCACTTCTCATTGAAGAAAATTATTTCACTGATGTACTGTCACTGCAGTGCACGTTTCTGCTCCATTTCACCAAATACTGCACTTAGGCTGCAAAATACCCAATTCAGAAGATATTTAAATTACAGCAACTGCTGTAAACTGTGAAAACTTTGCCTGTTGATTAAAACTTTCAGTTAAAGGCAGTAAACATTCTGATCAGTTTGAAGACATCTCTGATAACAGTATCATGTTGAATCGGTACAATGTTTATGAAGAAAAAACATTTGTGTGGTGTCTATCATCACTTGCAGTTGTTAATCTTAATTTGTTTCTCCTCTAGAAGCCACCTGTATCACTTTCCCTAGACACTTGTTTCTGCAAAAGAAGTCTGTTAATTAGCATGTGAACTAGTCTCTTTGCTCCCCAACATACTTTACTAACAAGATGCTTCATGTCTAGAGACTTTGCCTGATAAAATAAACAGCCCAGCTAAACAAATTTGAAGTCCGCTGCGTTTGCAGTTTTAAATACACCAAAACTTTGGACTATTGCAAGGTTATCAAGAGAGCAGAGCCCAGAAGTGCTGTATCTACTAAGTTTGAAATATACTGCAGGCAGATCAGTAAAATGTACACACCAGGATCTCCTGGCTATTCACTGAGGCCTGTGGCATATGAAAATGCTATGCTGGGCGCACGCTGATGCTTTTCGTCAGCAAAACTTTTGTCGTTCGAGGGGTGGTGTTTTTAAGACAAAGTCTAAGTGAACAAGTGATTACTCTGATTAGAAATAGCACTATTTGTGACAGAGAATAGAAGACTTTTGGGGAGCTTTTGAGAAAAATCTTAACAGGTTTACCATATAGTAAATTTGAAGATGCAGACAGCTTTCACCCTATTACACATTACTATTGAAATATATGCAGCCCTCACTCAGTATAACAAGTCAATATAAACATTTATTGAGTGAAGACACCGCTGGTGAAACACTTCATTAGGAAATTGCAGTGGCCACTAGTAACTGCACAAACCACACACTTAAATTCAGAACATTTAGGAATCTTGGATGAGATTACAACTATAGGTATATATGATGTATTAAATATACACTTGAAGTATAGTTTTAACACTACACAGCATGGAAGCTAAGTGTTCTCTAGCCTTCACTTTATAAGAATACTTAGTAATGCTCACATTGTATTACTATATTAAAATTTAAAACTGCTTATGTTGAATCTAATTTTAGAAGCCCCATTAAAAAGTCATTGATGGACCTATCCTCCATGAATTTATCTAGCTCTTTTTTGAACCCTGTTATAGTCTTGGCTTTCATAACATCCTCTGGCATGGAGTTTCACAGGTTGACAGATCATTTAGAATGGACAACTGCTCAGTTTTCAGTATTATATTTGATAGATAACACTAGCATTTTGCTCACTTGAGACCAGAACAAAGAAAAATGAAAGACAATAAAGAAAGAAAACTATCACATGATGAGATGAGAGACTAAAGTACAGGATAAAAGTCAAGGTAAAGATTTGAAGGTTCTTAAAATACACTTACCTTTAAATTTTGACCGAATGTTTGCCAGTTCTTTGTTTATCCTCTTTATCTCTGCTTCTTTGCTTTTGCCTGAAATCAAGACAATTTACATCAAGGTTCAGCATTTCAAACAGCTCCTAATTTGACTATAAATTCTTTCAGCACAGCTTTTTCAACTCACCATTCACTCACTAAAAGTGGGGACATTGGTAGAATCTTTTTTCCCCCCACAGCAATAATAGACTACAAAGTGAACACCAAGTGTAGTACATTAACATCTTCTGGGGAATGGAAAGCCTTTTTTTAATTAAAAAAATTAAAAAGGTTTATCACTCTGCTCTCCCACATTAAAGTGTCCAGAGAACAAAGTTTCAGAGTATTTGACAAATAGCCAAAAGTTAAAAAAAAAAAAAAAAAAGGTCTGATTTTTAACCTATTACTTAGACCAGGGGTAGGCAACCTATGGCACGGGTGCCAAAGGCGGCACGCGAGCTGATCTTCAGTGGCACTCACACTGCCCAGGTCCTGGCCACCAGTCCGGAGGCTCTGTATTTTAATTTAATTTTAAATGAAGCTTCTTAAACATTTTAAAAACCTTATTTACTTTACATACAACAATAGTTTAGTTATATATTATAGACTTATAGAAAGAGACCTTCTAAAAATTTAAAATGTATTCCTGGCATGCGAAACCTTAAATTAGAGTGAATAAATAAAGACTCGGCACACCACTTCTGAAAGGTTGCCGACCCTGACTTAGAAGAAAAATCATGCATGGCATAATTTTCAAAATAAGAAGTCAGTGCTTTCGAAAGGTTTACCTATAATTTATTTGCATATAGTTTTCATGTGTGTGCTGCTCTTTTACAAAAAGGGGGGCGGGAAATGAGATCAGACATGTAAGAAATAGAAAAATGAAATTGTAAAAAACAAATTGGAGCGTGAACTCCCGGATATATATATAACAAACAACTTTTAACTCATTTTTAAAATCTAATCAATAGTTTGATTTTGCCCTCTGAACTCTCCCTGAGCAATTCAGTTACCGAGCAATTGTGGTCTTAAAACCTTCTACCATTACTCCTGAAGTCCTTAAAAAAAATAAACCATTTAAACTTAAATTCTTGTTATTAAGTGGCCATTAATGATCAGTAGGCTTGTGTGCCCTATCTTTAACTTGCATACTTCCATATCATTGTTCTTTTGATCAAACATTTACAGGGCCACCCAGAGGATTCAGGGGGCCCGGGGCAAAGCAATTTCGGGGGCCCCTTCCATAAAAAAAAAAAGTTGCAATACTATAGAATACTATATTCTCGTGGGGCCCCCTCTGGGGCCGGGGGCAAATTGCCCCACTCCCCCCTCCCCCGGGTGGCCCTGAACATTTATAGCATAAATAACTAAATAAATAAATAAAAAAAAAAAAAAAAAAAAGATTTGAAGTTCCTTACAGTCTAATGACACTACAAGTTCATGAGTTTGCTTTACTATCATTGGAGCTTACACAGCATTTTTCTGCTCTGCAGCAGCCTGCTTGCTTAATGAGAACAGGAATAAAGAACTTTAAAAAGGAGCATGTTGATGATGAGCCAATATACTACTTGCCTACAAAAGCAGCAAGGCATAGCTGTGGGAGGACTTGCATTTACACCCTAGCAATAGGAAACTGCTCTACCAGCTGTCAAAGGAGTATTTAGATTTCATTTTGTAATACTTTTTTTTTTTTAAACAAGCTATAAGTCAAATATTTTCTCCTTAGAGGAGAAAAAAAATACACAGAGACGTTCAGGGAAAGTGGCTGTGTTTTGACATTTAGGTGATGATACATTTGCCTACCCCAAACAAAATAATTTAAGTTTCACAAACACATAACTGTACACAGCAATCAGTACACTAGCTTTTGGGTTCGGTCTTTCAACAATATCAAACAAGTACATGGAGTTATAGTATTGTGTTCACTTCAACTTTAGTTACTTCCTATGATCAACTGGCTGAGACTTAACCAAGGCATGACTGAGGTAATGCTTGCATGTGAAGGAAAGCAAATGGAAGAAATGACAAAGACCATTTCAGCTCCTTTCACTGGAGACGTGGGCCAACAATTTGTATCGTAAATTCACATTTAGAAGGCTGCTTGGGTCTTCAGCTTCAGATTTCCAGGAAGCAGCAGTAGCCAACACTACTCCTGCCCTCACTCATGTGCATTTAGCTAGAACGCCCTGACCCAGGGCCCATGCTTTCTTTGTAGTCACATTGCTGCACAGTTTATTGCACAATTCACTAGTTTTCAAGAGTGCCACAAATTTAATGCTGACCACATGGAGCATCAAAAACTCCCTCTGCAGCAAGGAAGGCAATAACTAGTAATGCAAAAGAATGTATCCAGACAACGGACAGACGGGAGATACCCAGGGTAACTGGTTGTGCAGGTGAGGGAGCTAGGGCCAGGAGGAGGTTTCCAATGATACTCCTGCCTTTGAGGTTAGTAGAATCCCAAGGGCCAATACAATTCAAACCAGCTTTTTACCTTTTATTTAAATGCAAGGTTCAGAGGAACTAAAAAAGTTGTGGAACTTTACTACAGGTTCTGCAAATACCTGAAAGTGATTAAGACTAAAGGAAAATTCAGTTCTGCCATCAATACATCTGTTACCAGGGCCGTCCTTACCCATATGCAAACTACGCAGCTGCCTAGGGCACCAGGAAATATGGGGCAATTTGGGCAAGGCTGGGAGCCAGGGGAGCAGAGCGGAACAGGCTGGGGCCAGGTCGCCCCACTTCCCGCTGCCCCATGAGTGCGGGGTCGGGCCCGCCCTGCAATCACCGGGCAGCAGGAAGTGGGGCAACCCAGCCCCAACATGTCCCGCCTCCCAGCACGAGCCGGCGGAGCGTTTCCCCCCTGCCCACCAAGCCTGCTCCTGCCCCCCACAGACCTTGAGCACAGCCCCCCACCGGAGGCCTGAGCCCAGCCCCCCAACCTGTGGGGGGGCTGCGTAGGGCACCACAATGTCTAGGGATGGCCTTGTCTATTACATTAGAATAATGAAAGCACAGAATGAGTAGTATGTGCACTGGTGCTTTCCTACTCTGTACCAACAAAGGGTAAACAAAACACAAGTATATAAAGCAAAGTGTAGCAACAACTAGGTAATGTGACTTATCCCATTGAAGGTTCTGTTTGCCATTTTGACAGTAGCAGCTGTGAGTTATTATGTGGCTTTTCATTCTGTAAGATACAGAGTGCTTTACGAAGAAGCTACACCTAGCCCCATTTATGCACCAAAATCCTGGTGAAGTCCAGGCAAACGTTGGGAGGGAATGCTTCCATTAAACAGCACAACAATGCAGGAGGACAGTTAGCTTCAGATTTCCAGGAAGCAGCACTGCTGACCAGGCCATTAGAAGTCCAGTCAGTGGCGCGGCGGGACTAAGACAGGCTTCCGGCCTACATTGGCTTTGTGTGGCTCCCAGAAGCAGCGGCATGCCCCCACCCCCCACCGCGAAGGGGCAGCCAGGGGGCTCCGCACGCTGCCCCTGCCCCAAGCGCCAGATACGCAGCTCCCACTGGTGGGGAACCACGGCCAATGGGAGATGCGGGGGCAGCGCCTGTGAACGGGGCGGCGCGCACAGCTGCCTGGCCACGCCTTCGCATAGGAGCTGGAAGGGGGACATGCCACTGCTTCCAGGAGCTGCTTGAGGTAAGCACCACCCAGAGCCTGAGCCCCTGACCCATCCCACGCCCCAACCCCCTGCACCAGCCCTGATCCCCCTACTGCCCTCTGAACAACTCTGTCCCAGCCCAGAGGACCCCAAATCCCTCATTCCCAGCCCCACACCCCCAGGTGTAGCCCTCACCCCGGTGAAAATGAGTGAATGAGGGTGGTGAGAGTGAGTAACAGAGGGAGGGGGGATGGAACTGGGGTGGGGCCTCAGCGAAGGGGCGGGGCAAGGATATTCGGTTTTGTGAGAGTAGAAAGTTGGCAACCCTACCTAATCGTTACCTTTAAGAAAAGGCTTGGGATTTTTGTAGTGCAAGAACAAAATAAAGACAGGATGGTGTGAGAGGAAAATGATTTAAGTAACTGGGATTACAATAATTTTAAAATATGGCAACTAACAAATGAGACTATTTTAAGGGCTTATGTATTGAAGTCTGAATTGTGTTGAAATTTCCCTAGTAAGAAACCCTCCTGTAGAGAAGAAGGCTTTTGGTCTTTAGTTACGTGGTCCTGTTTTCAGCAATCCAACTTGTTTCCATATGACCAGAATTGTGGAAAAAGTGTTAAAACAAAGAGCTAGTATTCATGTAAATTTCAGTGACTACTGACAAAAAGCTGCTGGCGCGCCATTTATCTTTTACAAAGGGGAAGAGTAAAATGCTGACCTTTAAGACCTGAATAATTGAGTCACAAGAGATTTTGCACTTCCTTTGAAAGTTCATCTAGATAACTAGGCACCACTGAATACCGACATCAGTCTGAGATATCACTACATTTATTGTTTCTATGAGAGGCAGCAGGAAGAAAATAAATACCTTGCTCTTGTATAGGCAAGTCTACTACGCTTTTATAAAAAGAGAAGTGCAAAATAAAGACTCAATAGCAGAATATTTAGGAATATGTGTAATTAAGATTAGAGAAACTGAACACTTTCTATAACATCTTTAAACTATCTCACCCCACTTTAAACAGAATTTAACATCAACATTACAATACAAAAAATGAGTGTGTGGGTTTTACATTACATAGATACAGAAATTAAGACAAGAGATTTAATTATGTGCTCCAGGTCTCACTCAGAGCCTGGATGGAGTCAGGATCTTAATTTCAAGTTTGATGCTTTAACCACAAAAAGCTATCCTTCCCTGCCCCTAAAGAATACTTCAAAAAAGGCTTTTTACCTATTGGGACTCATGCCTAGGAAATGGTTTTTATTTCTCTAGAGGCAGTTGACTACAAAAGTATCTAAGCATAAGGAAAGTTGTACCAAAATACTTCATGCATTTGTGATGCCAGCAACCCTTGAAGGGGGGAGAAAAGAAAACCTACCAGACTACATTCTCACCAGAAAAAATGACTATTTCTCAGTCTACACATTGCTAGAACTCTCCCAAATCCTTAACGTTTCCGTTAAAAAGTCAGTGTACCCACAAATATATAGCAGAGTCCAGAATTTATATAAAACCCTGTCAACAGTAGCCAAAAACCTGCCCTAAGGCAAAGTATATAAATTGTTCCAGGCCATGAAGTATGATGAACGAAATGTCTTCTCAGACGGAGATTAATAAAACACAAACAAGGCAGCTAATGCAACTCTGTCTATACTACCAACAAGTTGCTTCAGTATTTACTGTATTCCACATGTAAGAGGGCCAGCAACAGTCAAACTCATAACTAATCCCCAAGTCATCTGCTTGGTCAACATATTTTGATGATTTCAGCTACATTAATGCCTTGGACATAAAATCAGTAATTCCTTCATGAATTTGTTGGACACTAGTGTAGTATTTTTGTAGAATGAGCTGTTATGCTGCCCTGCAGAGTAGGACACTGCAGTCCCTTCCCTGTTTTTTCTTACAGATAAGGACTAGGCAATTGCTTTTCAGCTACACACCATTTAATAACTGTCCAGAAAGCCATCTTCACAAAAGGTCACTTGAATTCATCGGCTTCTAAATCCATACTAGCCGGGCAACTGAGAGAAATACACACGTCAAATTTAGCATGGAGGCATGTTTTTCTTTGCCTTTGGAGGATTCCCTTTTATTAACTTCAGCTAGAAGTGTCCAGATTGCATCTTGCTTGAGAAGGCTCAAAGCCAAAAGAACAAGTCCCTGGAATGTATCATACAGGGAATCCCCTGTATACACTGGGGTTGTGTTTTTGGAAAGGGCGATGGATACCGAAATGATGTATACCAGGGAATTTTTCTCCATAAGAAATAATGGAATAAGGGGGCGGGGGGTGGGGGGAGGAATGCATTCACAACTTCACCACACTCGCCTTGGACAATGCTCTTTTCGCCTAAACAGTGTACTCTTTTACACTGACAGGTTATACAGTACACATTTTACACAAAAAACATTGAATAAAATAATGTAGAACCCTACTAATACCGTTCAAACATCGAACATTTTAATACAGTAAATACAGAACAGTAATACAGTATAAAACACGGTCAATTACACTAAATTTAGGTAGGGGGTGGCGACTGGGTTTTCTTGGGTTGGCTTTTCTGTGGCTGGGTTTTTGGTTGCAGAAGTCTTAAAGGATTTTATCGACGTCTGCTCTCCTGCATGGATCTGAACGATAGATCTCCCTGTAGCAAGCCACTGCATCATTGAGAGCCCTGGAGACTTTGGCAGACCGTTCACGAAAAGGATCACAGCTCTGTAAGATTTCCGTCATCTCATCCAGCAACCCAAAGAAATGGGAGAGATTCTTTGTCGTCACACTCCTGGCTTCCTGCTCTACGTCAGCATCATCCTTGCTTTCTTTGGATATCTTTTGTTGGTCCAGCTCAATTAGTTCCTCGTTTGTCAGCTGCTCAGTAAGAGACTGCAACAACTCCTGTACATCATCCTCCTCCACCTCCTTGAAGCAGACATCCTTTGCCAACTTGACAATTCCTCGCTTGAGACCAGGAACGGCATCAAATCCCATGAAGCGGTGGACAGCATCTGGCCATGCACAGCGCTAAACGCCATTCATACATTGTGAAGTGACCTCTTCCCATGACGCGTCAATGTATAAATGGCGTTCAAGATATTGTAGGACTTCCAAAACTCCTTTATACTGGGCTTTCCTTCACCTGCCATCTCCTTAATCAGCATGGAGAACATCCTCTGTAGGTAATAAGCCTTGAATGTGGCCGGAGGACGCAAATACAGTATTGTACAATAGGGGAACACGTTCCCATTCATGTCGGTCCCAATCCGTGCAAACAATGATATGCACCTCTAGACCAACGTAAATCGAACAGATTCCCCCCCATTGATGAGCGACAGATATCCGAAACAGGTAAGGGGGAGATGTATACCGGGAACCCTCTGTATTCGTGGGATCAAAAAAGGCACAGGATTTGCTTTTGAATGTATTTTTTTCAGACTACTACAGTAAATTATTGTGGCTCGAGGGAAAAGTGGTGGCTCCACTGCTGCTGCTTACAGTAAATGTCCACCTGGCATTACTCCTTTTACAGCTGTACCACTACTTCAGCTTCAGCTGTGGTTGAGAACAGCCACAAGATCATAAATATGCTGCTTTTGCTTACTACACTCAAAACTAAAGATAGCAGGTTGTGCCTTCTGCGAGTTTTCTAAATTTACTGCAATCAACTTTCACTTTAGTGGCTCATGCAACTCAGAACTAGAAGATCTTGCTACTGTTCAGATTAAAATTGACAAAGTGAAGAAATTAAGATTTAAGTGAAATCCTTTAACATTTCATCAGTACAGTGCACTTAACCCTCTGCACTGCTTTGATAGCCTCTGGGTGTCCATCGCAACTCTTAATTAGTGAGCAGGGTCTCATGACTCACGAAAGTTAAATAGGATTGGGAGTAAAACACACCTCTAAACGTGGCAGATCAAAGTCTCTGCACTTAGCCATGCTGCCTCACAGAATTTACCAGATTTGTGCATTTAATGATACTTTCTGTAAAATGCTTATTTAACCCACTGCTTTACATCTGCTTATAGCTGGTCTAGAGAGTAGGAGGAGGATCTACTCCTTATGCCAGCTTATGTTTGTTTTTGAGTTCACATGAGAGAAAGCTGTGCTGCAGCGCTGAAAGCCCAGAGTTCAAACCCTACCAATGCCACATGGAAGTGTGTTGCTACAGTTGCCATTAAATTTCTCTTTTTTGAGAGAGAAATTGCATACAAAAACTATATTACAAGAATATTAGTGTTGCAAAGCCAAGCAAGTTAGAACTGCTGAATTATGATTGCATGGTCTTTGGAAATACTTCTGTGCAGGAAAATAAGGATAGACTCAAGCACAGCCAAAGCAGGAATGTAAAGGGTATACATGTCAATTCAGAGTACATCCTCTCCCTCACACTTAGTTACTTCAGTCTTCCTAGTTTCTAGGTTTACCCCAAGATTTGAAGCTGAAAAGGAAAGCCAGCAAGTCAATTGTCATGGACAAAAGATGGATACAGCATCACAGTAAGTAATTGCTAAATGGGGTGATCCAGTGGTTAGAGGTGCCTCTGAGCTCAAGTTCACCAAGGTCCATGTCTCTGGAGGACAAGCTACTGAAACAGGTCCAAGCCAACCAATGAGATCAAGAGTAGCTCGAGACCTTTGTATTTAGGTATTACTATCAGGAAGTTAGACGTGATCTTTGTGTGATTTAACCATATACATCAAATTGTTTTTATATAAGTGGGCCTGCTGTTTCATTATTGTAGTATCCACTGATTCAGCATTTGCTTCAATGCCTAAGCAAACATCCAGATGTTGCAGGAGTGTTGTTGAGGCTGCACGTCTTCAAAGCATCTGAGAACAGTACCTGAGAGAACTAACACTAGTCAACTCAAGCACCTCAGTCAGCAGAGTGGCAAACAGCATCCTTTATACTTTCAAATCAGTTATTTAACTGGATTTGGCAGTTTACCAGACTTAGAATTTAACAGTTTACAGCCTGCCACCCACCCTCCTTCGATACGTACAATGTGTTCAGTCTCCACCAATGAACTATTAGATTTGATTACCACCTCTTTTCCAGAAGCTGAAGGGTAATTATAAAACCACTGAAGAACACAGGCGGTCAAAAAACAATGCTTTTGAGAATGAGAATTACTGTAAATAGCTGATTTTTTTTTTTTTACAGTAAATAAACCCACAATCAGATAAATATTATAATTATCTAAAACAACCTAATCTGAACTAGCTAGATTTACTAGAAATCAGTAGAGCAGAAGAGAGGGAAGAGTTAGACAAGAGATGAATTGATCCTTCTTGGTTTACTCATTTAGAGGACGTTTCAGATCTAGGACATCAGCTTGGCAGACACCAGGGTTCTGAGACAGAGTTTTTAATATATTTTGATTAGTTCATTATTTAATACTTACTAAATAAGTGAGCTGCTCCAGTAAGGTAAGTTGTTGCCATTGCCACACTAAGCAAATGCATGCATTTCATGGACAAATGCAAATTGCTCATGCTACATTTCATGCCCAAGGCGCACACATGCAGGCTCTAATACAGATGTATCATTCTCAGCTGCACAAAGCCATTCATTCTTATGATCTTTCCTTTGTTTTTCCAACTGGCTTTGGCTCATCTGGCTGCAAGGCGTTTCAGGGCCTTAAGAATGTTTAAGGACAGCTCTTTTCCTTGCAATGCTTTCTTTAATCACCAACTTCAAGGAGGTATATCTTGGTGCAGGGATGGCTCCAGCTACTGAATCTAATAAACTGGGCTGTAAAGCTGAACAATGCAAGTCTCAACACCTGAATTCGGTTAGATATGGCATTAAGTGCATCATATATAACAAAGTAAAATGTAGATAAACTCCAGAGTATGGAAAGTAGAGTTTAGTGACCAGTAATGATCTTAATTAGAACTAATTACAGAAAGTTTTAGGGTGTTTAAGAACTAACTGAAGAAAGTTCTATGGGGTTTAAGAATTAGAACAGAGACCTTGATTGGAACCCAAGATATTGCTCTCTGCAGTGTACTATTCTAGGAGGCAGGGGTAGTTTTTTTCCTAACCCAATGGTTTTTACTGGATCCCCTTTTCCTTAATTAGGTGCCCAGGCAACTTCCTCCATAGATATCTGCAGAGATGGAACCCTCCAAGGAGATGCAACTTTAAGCACCCACTTAACCCTAATTTGGCAGCTCATTCTCTGCTAAGAGGGAGTGTTCTTAGGAAGCTTACACAACCTAACAGCTATTATCCTGCAGTTCTCAAAGAGATGCACATTTTCCTTTCCTGAAGAGAAGGCTAAAGGCACTGGGATTGAAGTCAGTACTTTATCTAAAAAACTGTCCACATGCTGCAGGTAGAAATTCTAATCCAAACTTGCTAGCTTTAATATTGTTGCTCATAAGAAAGAGGTGCCAAGGAGCAGCTTTGGCATTGAATGTACACTATATATGGTAAAGGCTTCATTAATCAAGATTAATGATTGTATCACACACACAAGGCCTATCTGGGGGCTGTTTTGCCATTTAGTTCTCCACAGATTGTACAACCTATTTCCTAAACAAACTAATATAGAATCACAGCAGCTTCCAGAAAATATTAGATGCAGACAGCTACCCTGAACACCAGGATGTTTTATGTACAACCTTTATTACTGGACTATGTTTTGGACTGTAAGATGCTTGTAGTAGGAAATTTTGGCTTTTACTCTGATATTATGAATACTGTTTTGGTTCTTTACTTTGTGATCTTTATGGTTGGCATTCAGCTGGACTACTTAAGACCTAAGTGCTGGACACCACAATTATTTTGAATTTCTGCTTACCTTCCTTTGATTTGCATCTTACTGAATCACCATCTTAACTGTAATATGTAGATGACAGAGCCTATAGAAGAAGCCGGTGTTGCTCTCAAAATGCTTGCCAGGGGACATAGCATAAGACGAGTCTTGCCCACAGCTGGCATCTGTCCCAGCATCTTCAACATTTTTCCTAATGCCTAATGTACTTCCTCTCCAATTTTGCCAAATTCAGTTTATGGGGGCACATAAGGTGCCATTGAGTGCTGTTTTTAACCAGGCCTCTGCAGCAGTACTCTCCAAGGATTTAGTTACTAGTTGGTACTCTGTCTCCCCACTGATGCCTTAAAAATGATAAAGACCCAAGTAAAAACAAGGATTCTGTAATGAATTACTTAGGGATTGTAATTATGTTATGTAATGTATGTGCATACCATTTACAGATGGATTTCACTAATTTATGGCTGGGTGCTGACATTTTATCCAGTGCCTCATTACAACTCTTTTGGCATAATAAACAAAGCGATACTCAAAACTACTGATATGCTTCTTTTTTGCCAATGATGGCAAATCAACTTGAAGCCCTCATTCCATTTATAGTAATCTATAATATTAAAAAAAAGTCACCAGGTATCATGTTCTGAGCATTAACTGGTAACAGTGCTGTCAGCAGAGGACCACAATTTAACTTGAGAGCGCTGCATGTTTGACATGCCTGTATTAAAGTATAATTAAAAGACGTTGAGTTTTAAATAGTTTCTAAAATATACATCTACATAATTGGTCTAGGTCTGTCTTGTTTGGTACCCTTGTACTCATGGGAGAAAGGACTTTCGAATGATACCCAACTCAGCCCATTTCCAATGAAATTATATTATCAAAATTTCCACCAACTAGAGGACCTGGGAGCCGGGCGGGCGGGAAGGAGGGGGAGGAGGGAGGAAAGGAAGGCAGTACATTCCCGCTCCCCCACCACGCTGCAGAAATTATGATTCCACAGATTTTTAAGAATGAAATGACACCCCCCTTACCTTTCTATCAACTTGCCCACAGAATTACACTCCCAGACTAGTTCCATCTCAGCTAAATACTCTGCTGACCAGTTAATGTGATTTTTGGGCCAAAGGAAAGGCACTCAAAAGTATGATGCAGAATGGTCTCGTGAACCAAGCACAGGATTGAGAACAAGGAAATCCTGAATTCCTGATCCCCACTGACAGTGGACACAGGCTTTAAAAACTCCCCCTGCAGTAACTCATTGATGTCAGCATGGCTATTATACTAAATTTTAGTATAATAAATACAAATTATTTTTACTCATTTCACCTGCCTTTAAATGGCAGAAACTAAAGGTTCATGTAAATTTGTAGTTAAAGTACCCATTGTATGCTCTGCTGATCTGCTATTCTGTATAGTTCTGGCACCAATACACTGTGAAAACTATTCCTTTTAATCAGCAATGGAAGAACACTGATGCCAAAACTACAGTAAGGATTAGCCCTTCACTACAGAGAATGTCATTAACTTCATGAAGTACGATGTCAATTCCACCCTCCTCCTCTCCCTAATCCGACATGCAGCTGGTTATCTGGCACAGCAGGGTGAAGGAAAAAAAAAAAAAAAAAGACAGACTGCACAGACCTATAGCACCCTGTAGCAGCTGCCTGCAAGGTGCTTATCTTCTTTGTAGCATGCCTGCCCTTATGTGGTATAAGTGTGAACTTGGGGTACATCCCACTGATTATCTGGGATGGTTGATTTTGTCAGTAACAGCATGGGCAAGCATCCTAACATACCATTCCCTTCAGATGAATTCAAACTGGTCCCAGATCTCTTAGTGTCTGATATTAGGGTTTATCACATGTTCGAGCCAGAGTCAAATGAACAAGGACACCAAACTAAGTAGTAAACCTCCATGCAAAAAACAAAAACAAAAACAAAACACTCTACTTAAGTTTTGTTCAGGTACAAAATTATGCAGTGCAAGTGACTTCTTTCTAATATTAAGTGTAGTATGTTACAGAAGTGTCCTCTTAGGGCCTGAATCATTAGACTACATCCTGCCCTTGCAGGGAGTAAGCTTGAACCAAAAAGTCCTCTTTTTCTGAACAGCTATAGGGCAAATCTTCCAAAAGGCACAATAGGTAGTTGGGCACCTGGTGCCTTTGAAAATCCTGCCCTGAGCAGGTAACATTCATAGGTAGGGTAGTTACATAGTTGCTGATGGTGTTTAATCTAATAGAGACTATGATGATGGGCATTTTATATGTGCTACTACATGACAATGAATTTCTGTCCAAAATAAGAGGAGTCCTTTCCTCTTTTTCTAACCTGTTTTCCTCAAATGTGGTGCCAAATGTCTTCCACTTCATTTTTGGGAAACACTTGAGTGAACAGATGGGGACTAGCATGCTAGCTTATTTAGATCAATAGAAAGCTCTCAGGTTAACATTGATCCATATTATTTCCCGTGAAAGAACCCCAATATCCTCTAGTCTGCTTTTGGTGATAGCCAGTGAAAGACAGCAAGAACTGAACTAAACACGAACGGCACAAAGGTATCCATATATGAAAATTATGACCCACATAATATTTCAGTGCAAGTTTATAAACAGTGTGTTTGTTTTTTACTCCTGAGATAGTTGAAATGTCTACTGTTTTGGGACCTAGTGCATCATCACAAGTGAGATATGCCACAATCTGGTCTATGTAACAGAATTCCTAGTTCCAGTGAGAATGTAATGCTCCCACACCCAACACTTAAGTGTACAACTTTCCCAACATCCAGGGAAACCAATTTACCATAAGAAGTTCAAATCTGGCTACTTTTAGGACATCTGAACTCCATCTGGTAGATTAATTTAAGGAGACATTCATTCCTACTGCAAAAATCACAGCTTCAAGAAAGAAATACCCTGATGAAAACAGCCTAAAGCTTCTACTCTTGCACTTCTGCATTATTCACCAAAAAATTATTTCCCCCCTCGCTAATCAGCAATTAAGTAGTCACATTTCTGGAGCAAAACACATTCATACGATTATGTAGCCTCTTACGAACGGTATGGCAACATCTCTATGATCAATGCTACATTATTACACTACTCCAAAAAGATTATTTTACAGAATGCCATCTGAACCTACGAAAAGTACTCTGGCTTTGCCCATGTACTCTCCTTGTTTATCTGCAGTTTCTAAACTTGTCTATTTCAGAGGGATTTGGGGATGACAATAAGCATGCTCAGACATGATTAAAACAGAAGTTAGTGCAGTTTAGCTGCATCTTCTCAGTAACAATCCACAAAAGTATCTGTTAACTTGGCCCAGATTTTGGTCCATCAGGCCTCATATTTCAAAGCCAGTAAATAATGATGGTAATACAGTTTATTGCAACAAAGTTGGGGGGGGGGGGCAGAGGAGTCAGATATACATAGTAGGTCCATCAAACCCCTATAAATCTTAAATTGCTCTTAAAGTTGTTACCCTAATGAGTAAGCATCCACTGAGAAACAAAATCTTCAGAATTCATGAGGAAAGGACATAAGGAGGATAAGATTATAACAGTTGAAGATTATTGTTCAGAAATGCAGGTTATGTTTCAGATATCCTCTCCAAGTTCTAGTTTTGCTGTTCCTAGTTAGTGCTGTTTGCAGCACCAGAGTAAAATGAGTTTTAATTATTTTTTACTGCTTCTGTTAGATCCCTAGACTATTATACTAAAAATTAAATCAGTAGGAGAAAGAGAAGCAGAGAACACATTAAAAGGAAAGAGGAGGAAAACTAAGTAAAACGATAGGCAGAGGAAGAGAGGAAAGCAAACGTGATCTTTTACAAGACTAAATCATTCAATAGACATTATATAGTATTTAAAAAACTGGGAAAGCTTTTAGATGGATTGTCTTCACTACAAATTTAACTTGAGTTGCAACTTGAGTGTTCACATTAACTTGAGTCCTGTTCACACACAAGAACCTGCAGCTTCAGTGTGGTGGTGCTTTTATCTTGAATTGACTAGCCTGTCAGGAGGCATAAGCTACAGCTCGAGTTAGCACAACTTGTCAGCTGCTAACACAAACAGGTAGAACATTACTTTGCAGCATGGCTACTCACTCGATCAAAGATACTCAAGTGTAAACCTAAGTTAACGCTGCAGCTGAAATACAGCCAGTCTCTTTTGTTAATTAGGCAACTATATGATCACTAAAGCCCTGTTAATCCCATGAGTGCAATTTAACAGGAAGGAGTGAAATCTCTTCAAGAGACTTTTACTGGTTTTACTCACCTCAATGAGTTCCTCTCTCTTTTTCCACCCAAGGGGTAGGTTGGTCCCAAACTGGCCAATCTCAAGGATCCTGTGAGAAGATTGTACCTCACACTGTTCCCCACTGCCAGCTCCTTGAAAGCAGTTGTACCAATGACTTCCACTGACTGTGGTAGCCCCTGGGTGAGTACCACAAAGGATATACACTGGGTTGTGTCTTCTGCCAGAGGGAAAATTCAGTGTGCACTCCCCTAATCCAGTCTACATTCTTCTGCTTCTCCTCCACATTGCACCCATTTTCCCATGTGCAAACTAGACACAGAGGAACACCATTCTCAAGGCACAGTGGGTATAAAAACAGTGTCCTGAAGGGATTTGACACCTGTCCCATTTCAGCACATGGTAGGGGGAAAATGCATGTATGAAATCTGGTGGGGGACAGATAATCTAGGTTTGAAACTAAACTCTGGGGAGAAGTTGGGGGGGGGGGGGGGAAAGCCTGAAAAAGACAGAAAAGTATGAGCATATCTGGAGACACAGGGAATAGCATCATAAGATACAAAGTATGCCTAAAAACAAGCTGTTGGCATTTTTTTCTGGATTGTACATTAAGCAAAAAATTCAAGAGAAACAACTTATTTAAAAATGTTCAATGGAAGTCTCTTGTTTCCTGTGTCTCAAGGAGCAGCTCTCACTTTCTTGTCTAGGTACATTCCATCAAGATGATACCGTATTTGGGTTGGGTTATCAGTGCATACTTTAAAGAAGTGCAATGGAATATAAGTTTCCATAGCAAAAATATGGCTGTTAACTGTCTTCACTTTCAGGGTGGAGATTAGTAGTTTAAAAAAAAATAATGTTATTTCATACCTCCATTTGGACGAGTTGTGTGGCTGGGAGATAAGTAAGTGTTGTTAAACTTAAATCTCTCTGTATGGTTAAGAAACCTATTTTGACGATTCTAAGCCTGAAGCCAGTCTTGCAATACTACCCCCCACCCCGCCACCAGCTCTGCCCAGGAGTGCCTTTAAAGTGCTGATAGCTATTTCTAAAGCATTGGCCTGTACAGCCACATGTTGCCGAAGCCCAATAGGTCTAAGAAAGGAGGAGCAAATTTAACTCAAACTTAACTATTTTACCTACATTATTCAGATCAGTTAAGGTAAAACCCTTCAGCAGCTCTTCTCTGCACCACTGTTCACCATTTACCATTAGCCCCCTTACCAAACAGATGGAATGTTGCTTTTGCAGGAAAAGCATGTCAGAGCCAGTTGTCAAGATTAAGTAGCTGAAATGCTACTCTCTCCAACTGTGCCTCGTTTCTGATAACTGAGCAACAGAATCAATGTACTATAGGAAGACAAACTCTTGCATCTCAGAAACTATTGTAGTAAGAACAGCAAGCATTTGCAAAGATAGCTGTGGCAAGAGTACAGAGTGTTGCAATAATATATTAGAGTTGGAGCTTGTCTACACAGTGGGATAATGCACTGTGGGGGAGAGGGAGAAGTGACTTCCCAACAGCACTGACATGCTGTGCATTAATTGGTTGACACAGACCTTACTGGAGCACACTACAGGTTCCCTAGTCTAATGCACTCTAACATAGTGCTGTATGAAACAATACTACATTAATGCATGCTAGAGAACATTTATTGCGCTCCAGTAGAGTCTACATGGACCAAGTAAAACGCAGCTCATTAGTGCGCTTTAGAAATCACCCTCCCTTACAGTGTATTACCCATAGTGTAGACAAGCCCTTAAAACACATTGAAAGTATTTGGATTCTGAAGGAGAACTACATTATCCCACAGTTCTGAAATCAGATGGGTTGATTTCCATTTGAACTGGAAATCTAGGTCTCCATGAAATGGTCCAAAACTTAGTAAAACACGTATTTCAGAGGCCATCTGATCTAAAGCTGGATTCCTTAGATGTGACATAATTTGTTGTCTACTATTGTTAAATCTGTTAATGAAATGAAGATGTAGCACTATTCTATTCAGAGCTTCTTACTCAATACCTTGCATCACCTAAATCATAAGACCTATCACATCCAGAGTTAAAATAGATTCCGTAAGACCAAATCAGACAAAGGAAGAGAGTAGAAGCATTTTAAAACATGTCTTGGGCAACAAGTTGTTTGTAATGGGTTTATTTTTTTTTCCACAGAAAACTTGAACTTCCATTTTTATTAGCAATCAAGAGGGGGTGAGGAGTCATGGCTACAACCAGATAGTGATAGGTACACATATCCTCTTAAGAACCCTCCCCCTGCTTTATAATGTAGTACAAAATCATCCTTATAATTTAACTTCTGTAGTTGTTGTAGAATGACCAGGCATTTGTCAGTATATCAAGCAAGTTATCTGAATTTTCTTCAAGTTGTCACCACTAAAATTTACATTTAAACAAGAGCTAACATTTAAAATTGCACTGTTAAACATATCTGCAGGGGACAAAGAAGGTAAGAGACTGTGTGGATAACTTGCATAACTTGAGATTCTGGTTTGGAAAGAAAAACAGATGTAAATATTTACCTTTTTTGGAGTGTTGTAACTTCTCATTTGATTCAAAGTCTGAATCTGGATCAGGTCACAACTTAAGCATATTTGATGGGATCATTTTATGTCAAGTTTAAAATTAAACTGACTGGCCAAATCAAGAGAGGAGCTAGGCACACTATATGTCAGGATTATATCAGAAGATGTTTATATACCACTTCATTGCATTATGCCATGCTCTAGAAAGGGCTGTCTTAGTTTTAATGGCAGCAAGTTACTTTGACAGAGACAAAGCTCATCTTATCACTCCAAAACTTAAGCAATAAATGACAATCATGAGATTAAACTGTTCCTGGACTTGTCGCTTGTAATCAATTCAGTAATCCTTAAAGCATCGTTCCGTCTAGAAGTCTTAGATCTTTTATTCCAATATATGCATTTTTTTTACTACATATAACAATCCATTTAACCAGTAAATGTATTTTTCATATCAGTTATTCATTTAGAAGGCGCCACTGTGAGCAGCTTTGGTAATCCTATGTTTAATATCCTATGAAAATCCAAAATTCAGTTCAGACCCAGTTTCTTATTCCCCAGAATGTCATGGGGGAAAAAAAAAAAAGAAAAAGAAAATTCTGTACATCATGTTAATCACTTGCAAAGGATCATTATCACTCAAACAATTAAGATTCAAATACATTAACTGTGTACTAGAAGCCCTTTCTCAAGTGTAGGGAGACATTTTGTAGTTTAATGGCCTCCCTTGCATAACTACATTTGTACACTGACAGTGTACAATCATGCTGAAAATGGATCCTCTGGAAGTTAATTGTGTAGAAAGGCCCTATTTTTCATGTGACAGTTCCACATACATTGGTTTCCTGGGAGAAGATTGAGATCTTTGAATAGCCATGGTAGCCTCAAATATGTTGCTAGGACGATAGGAGATTCAGCATCTCCTCTGAAAAGTAGGATACAGAACAAGTTAACAGAGAAGGTTCCTCATTATGCAAGAGCAATTGAATAACTCCAGATTACAGCAACTACGGTGAAGATGGTAGGATACAGAAATATAAACTAATTGTGGCAAGATGCTCTTGTGGCCAAGGCACCAAATTGGGGCTCAGAAGAAAAGTACAATTCATAGCTATGCCACAGACTATGACCTTAGGGATTAAGCCGTGTCATGGTTTACCAAGTGTATGTGATGGGTTGGATCACAGAAACCCCCTTGGGAGCTGCCACCCAGTGTACCAAGACTACCTCTGCTCCTATTTTCCCTGCCAGCTCAGGACTCCTGCACTCTGTCTTGCTGAGCCAGACACTCCCGTCTGCTCCAACACAGACCCAGGGTCTGAATTACTTGCCCCAAAGCTGCAGGTTTACCTGAAAACAGCTCACAGAAGTGTGCTTGTCTTTAGCACTCAGATGCCCTACTCCCAATGGGGTCTAAACCCAAATAAATCCATTTTACCCTGTATAAAGCTTATACAGGGTAAACTCATAAACTGTTCACCCTCTATAACACTGATAGAGAGATATGCACAGTTGTTTGCTCCCCCAGGTATGAATACATAGTCTGAGTTAATTAATAAGGAAAAAGTGATTTTATTAAATACAGAAAGTAGGATTTAAGTGGTTCCAAGTAGTAACAGACAGAACAAGGTAAGTTACCAAGCAAAATAAAATAAAATGTGCAAATCTATGTCTAATCAAACTGAATACAGATAATCTCACCCTCAGAGATGCTTCAGGAAGAAGTTTTTTCCTCAGACTGGACACTTTCCAGGCCTGGGCACAATTCTTTCCCCTGGTCCAGCTCTTGTTCCAGCTTAGGTGGTAGCTAGGGGATTCTTCATGATGGCTATTTTCTCTCTGTTCTCTTCCACCCCTTTATATATCTTTTGCATAAGGCGGGAACCCTTTGTCCCTCTGGGTTTCCACCCCCCCTCCCCACTGGGGAAAGCACCAGGTTAAAGATGGATTCCAGATCAAGTGACATGATCACATGTCACTGCAAGACTTCATTACCCACTTGCCAGCACACACACATACAGGAAGACTCACAGTAAAACACAGCCATCTGCAGACAATGGTCCTGGTTAATGGGAGTCATCAAGATTCCAAACCACCACTAATGGTCCACACTTTGCATAATTACAATAGGCCCTCAGAGTTATATTTTATATTTCTAGTTTTAGATACAAGAGTGGTACATTTATACAAATAGGATGATCACACTCAGTAGATTATAAGCTTTGTAATTATAACTTACAAGAGACCTTTTGCATGAAGCACATCCCAGTTACATTATATTCACTTATCATATTTTTATAAAACCATATAGACTGCAACATCACAGTGTAAAATAGAGATATTTCCTGTTTCACAGGGATTTTTATAGGGTTAATTAATTTGTGAAGTGTTTGTATACTAAAGTGTCATGGGCCACCTACGTACCTACCTTAAGCCTACCTTTTTCAGTAAGGCTGGATCTACAATGATAATTTCAGAGAATCCCCCCAGTATTGCAGCTCAACTGGTACTAGTGCTAATATAGACCAGCCACAGGCATTTACTGTACTCTCTCACCAGAGGTAAAAATGCCAGTGGGAGGTCTACAACAACTTACCCACTATTGGTAGCACTGATGGAGCTGTGCTGGTGCTAGTGTAGGGATATAAAAGAAGGTACTAACAGTGATTCCCCCAAGTGACAGTGACCCCCCAATAATTTGTCCCCCACACTTTAAAATCCAACAGTTTCACCAAGTACAAAAATCTCTTGGGTCTTCTGTTAAAACTTGTAAGCTACTGTCTGTAGAAACCATTGATTGTATCTGTCCTGTGAAAGATACTTTATTACTATGTAAAACTTACAAACAAGTTAATTGACTTTGTTCTTAAAGTAATTGATACAATGTAAATGAACACTATAAGCCGTTAAGTGACTTTCACTTCATTGTAACAGCAATGGCTTCTAGGAACAGACCCCCCACCCTCTGTGATTAAAGGGCTGGGAGTCTCAAATGAATTAGCACACACCCCAAAAGTGGTGGAGACAGTAAATTAAAATATGGTTAAGATATGGAATGTATGTTGATGAATGCTTGATGTACATAAATGGTCAGGGAGGTGCCAGCCTAGAAAGGGAGTATCCATCGGCCGAAGAATGTGTCAAGTAGGACCACCAGACAACCCCCTGAGGGTAAACTGGGATCCACCCCATCACCTGGAAGGATGAGAAACACAAACTTTGGACAGTGTGGAGCCACCAGGAATGTGCCACTTTGGACAGGAATGTGCCATCTGCTGATTGAGTCAGCAACAGCAGGATGAAACAGTTCCCATAGACGAACATAGGAATTAATTCCTATAAGAATGAACTCTAAAGACTGATGACTTTGAGTCTCTGGTTCTGCTGCCAACCTCCAGGAGCATCAGGTGCACCTGACACAGACTCGACTCCATCCTCATGACCAAGATACCTGGCCAGTAACTTGGCATGAGCAACTTCTAGGCTGGTAACTATAACACCTATACAGAACTTGAATGAATGATTGTGTGAATGAAAATCTCTCTCGCTCTCTCTCTCTCTGTGTGTATAAGAAATAAGTAGTCAAACAACATTGTTTACTTTTATCTTTTGCTTTATCAGTATATTTACAATAAATGTGGCATCTTTGCCTTATCCCTCTTAATAAGATCCTGCTGGTTTTTATTCTATTGGTATAACACTAGACCAGTCGGATATTTCCCTAAAAATGTTCAGAGACGGGGCTTAAGGTAGTCAGTTCACACCACTATTTGGTATAGTAATTTATCAGAAGTACATTCATTGGATAACTTTTTTGAATTATTTTGTTTTTTATATTGGCCAGCCTACTCTAGTAAAAGGGCTCTAATGTGGAAAGAACTATTTTGATTTGAGGTTGTGCACAGAACACATTTAACAGATACATTAAAGTAAGAACTTTGTTTACTATAATATTCAGTGTTTTGTGCACTGGGAGTTTGCCTAGAATTAGCTTCCGAGAACCTCAGTGCATTGATCTACATATCCATCTTTTATGTCTAGAAAATACTGAACAGCTAACCATTCAGACAGCCCTTTTAGGGCTAGCCTCTGCTCTCAGACACAATATGAGAGGCATCCAACAGTGCAAAACGCAGTAACTTAGTAGAGCTACTGATACGAACTCTTAATACTTCTCCTCAGACTCCAGCTCTGCACCTTTTTCATCTTCTCCCCCAAACACCAACCTTTTTCTCTTGGGCTCAATAATTGTTGGCATTGCAAAAAGTTAATTCTTATCTTCTGTTAGTGATGTGATTGCCCCCTTCAGCATTCCCCAGTTGCATGGAGACATCTTACAGACCTTTTCCCCACTTTGTTTTCTTGAAAACAATCTCTATTTTAAAAAGATCAAGAATCTCTCTTACACATTGTAATAGCTTCAGACCTTGGATTTATATTTGAATAAGCCAGATAAAAAAATCCAATATCTTATGTATTTTAGAAATCAAAATAAATTATAACTAAAGGCATTTTAAGAACTATTTTCAGCTGCTTATAACCTTGCCAAATTTAAACTGCTTAGGCAGAAATTTTCCATGCAGGACAACTTTTGGTGCCATTTTGTACCTTAACAATGACAACATTAAGGGGAAAAAAAAACATAAGCAACCTGCTCTCCCACCTCCACCACTGTCTTTGCTATTTAAAAGTTCTACCAACAGTTTCAGTTAAGTGGCTCTGAAACTTAGAAACAAAGTCTAAAGCAGAAATTAATGATTACTAGAACTTTCAACAGTATTAGTGCACACAGTAGGGGGCTTTTCCCGCTCTCCCAGCAAAATAAAGAAAATACTGAGTTTAGAACAGAAGTTCCTCTTGCACTTTACTAGCAGTGGACAAATTTACTCGTGGTACAAAACTACTCACTGAAGTGATATTCAACAGCTAGTTTATTTTTTAACTCTAGCTCCCCCAAATAAAAAAGTTGTTTACATCCTAACAGTGCACGCAAAACACTCGGCACATTTCAGTGAAGCCAAAAGATACAAAGAATTTTGTAAACCATTACACAAATACATGTAGGGGGACTGAGAATGCATTTGTTAAATATAGCATGTAGAGACAACAAACCAATCTGCTGGCCCAGTCTCTAAGGGTATGTCTACACGGCAATTAAAAACCCATGGCTGGCCCATGCCAGCTGACTCGGGCTCCTGGGGCTTGGGCTAAGGGGATGTTTAACTGTGATGAAAACGTTCAGGTTAGGGCTGCAGCCTAAGCTTCGGGACCCCCAGCTCACAGGGTCATAGAGCCCGGGCTCCAGTCTGAGCCTGAATGTCTACACTGCAATTAAACAGCCCGTTAGCCCAAGTCAGCTGGCATGGGCCAGCCGTGGGTGTGTAACTGCAGTGTAGACATACCCTGAGATTCCAAATCAACTGACTTGGGCCCATGGGGTTTGGGCTGCAGAGCTAAAAATAGCAGTACAGATGATATTTCCACTCAGGCTGGAGCCCAGGATCTGAAACCCACCCCCCTTGGTGGGTTTCAGAGCCCAGGTTCCAACACCAGGAGGAACATCTATTGATATGCTTCCAGCAGAGATTTAGAAGTTAATTGGTCTGTGCACTTGAGTTAACTCAAGTGTCTAGCTGTGAAATGCTATGAGGCCCCCGAGACTGGCAGCCTCCCTTCTTCAACTGCTAGTGATGGCACCTGCAAAATCAGCCAATCCTCCATTCTCCATCATCCAGGAGTTGCAACTACTAACAAATAAAAATCAAACACACTTAATCCAAGTAATGTTATTTGTGATAACAGGGAAGGAATCAGTTACAAAAGCAATGTTTCGACAACCACTTAATTTATTTGCTTGCAACCTTTCCACCTGAATATAAATTGTATTAACAAAAATATCTACACTTAAAAATGCAAGTCCAAGAAATTTAGTTTGAAACCCAGAATGCCAGTGGGCTTTATGCACAAGATAATAAGCGTGACAGATATTTAGCCTTTCATTTAAGTAGAATTAGTTGTATTTGGTGTACAGATTCCCCCCTCTCCTCCTCCCTAAGTACAGAACCAATTCCAGAAGTCAGAAGATTCAAACTAGAACAGAGGGCAGCAGCCTCCAGTTTCCCAATCATGTACAGGAAGTACTGGAAAGTTTAAGTAATGCCTGTGTCACTATTTGCAAAACCAGATCCTTGTTCTTTAAAAAATATGTTACATTACTTAGGCATTTTTGAAAATTTTACCCAAAAAGTAAATGAGCCTACTGACAACATTTAAAGCTCTCTAAACATGCCATAGTCAGTAAAGGGCTCATGAAACTAGGCACAATGAAGGACAGTCTCTTCAGCTTCCACCTCTTTCCAATCTCCTTTTCACAAGAATACTCAACCAAATTCCAACATTAACATTCACTGACATCCTATACCCTTCAATCAGGCTTAAATTTAAGATGTGACATTTTAGCATACTCTGACTACTGGCAGGGATTACAAAATGGCACAAATTCCATTGCCAACTACATGCTCATAACATCAGCTTTATCTCAACTTCTTACCAGAAGAAATCACTGCCCTTGAAGACACTGATGCTTTTAAGAGATCAGCACCTGAATGAAAAAGAGCTGACTTAAACTGAACGTAAACAAGACAGAACTCACAATACTGAAAAGGGAAAATGCATGCTGAAAAAACTACAAGACAATGCCACTTCCACCACAGCATTTGATCTATATTTGTTAATACAGCACAAGTCCCTAAGATCCTACTGGACTCATAATTAATTATGGATATCCAGGCAGAAACAGTGGTGAGAAAACCCTCCTATCTCCAGTTCCTATGAAATTATGTTCTTTCCTGTAGGATGAAATTCTGACCATACTGGTTTGTGCAAGTCACCTCTGGATTGGATTATTATAATTCACCGTGTTTGTAGATGAGTGTGTAGGCAATGTAAAATCCATCTTACACAGACTTTACTGTCCTTAACAAGAAAGGCCCATGAAAAAATATTACGATGGTGTTGTGCCGCAACAACACATTCCCAGTTCACTTCCACCAGGAATTCAAAGCCCTGGTTTTAATTTTTAAGGCCCTCCATAGACAGGGCCTAACTACAGAGTTTAATTCACAACCAGTTTCATCCGCAACCAAACACAGCTGCACTCCTAAGGAACAATGCAAGCATTTCTCATATTGACGTTTACAATATCCAGAGAAAAGTACTCAATCCAGTCTGCCTCTCCACCTCAGTAGAACTGCCTTCCAGAAAACAAGGCTGAACCTGAGTTTTGCTGTTTTCATAACATGTTACTAAGCCACTTTTTTACAGTCATAGCCACAAAGATGAGGATTACAAGAAAAGAAAAAGTATGCAAAGCTGGGAAACCCCAGAGAAGTGAAGAACAAAGTCCACTATGGACAACTCTTTGTAAACATTACTGAAACTGACACCAATAAGTAATAGACAAGGTGGGTGAGGTAATATCTTTTATTGGATCAACTTCTATTTTATTGAACGGTGGTAAGTGACATCTTAAAAATACTTAAAGTGATCATTACTGCTCTGCTTTAGTTGTCAAGGCATTCTTCATTTTCATTATGCACTTAATTCTGTATTACATTTTGCTTAGTAGTAGCAAACAAGATAATACAGGGTTCTATATTAAGAACTGAGGAAAACAATGTCTAAGAGGCAGATAGTGGATATACTAGAGAAAATTGTGATAGAAAGTCACTAGATATAAACAATGAGTTCAATTATTTTCATTTTATAGCAGTATCTGTAAAGTAAGAAAAAAAACTTGTCTGAAGAATGAGAGGGTGAATATTTTATTAATTTTATTACAAAATTACATTTTGCCAACCTAGTTCATGCAGCAAACGCAAGCAAGGCCTTTTTATTTCTCTTCAGCTGGGTCCTTCTAAGGCTGATGACATTCAGGATGTCTGCCTATTAGCGTCCTAGCAATGTCTTGGCACACAGAGCCTAGACTTGATTCACAATATTACAAGACACTTACACGTTTTAAGTTTCTCCAGCTTATTACTATGTGATATATCCTCCAAACTCAAGTCCCTGTGCAAAACTAACAGGGCTAAAATCAAGAGCCCAAATTAGCTTTTATGGAAAAACTGGTGAGACCATTAATTTTCTCTTGTATGTTTCATCTGTTCTGGGTTCCATTATCACCTACCTGATTTTTCTTTCGGTCCATTAATTCAGCCCAGATAATAGGAACATGTTACATGTTCTCAGAGTGTGAACTATCATAACCAATCTTTATGAAGAAGAGAATAGCAGCACTATTGGACAACCACTTGAAAACAATCAATGGTTGCAGTATTAAGAATGATAGCAGTTATATTTGATGTTAAATGTCACCAAATTCCCAGAATTAACATAGTACTCTGCATTTCACCAGGAAATCTTTAATATACAGTTGGGCCCACCAAATGAAAAAATAAGAAAATCTGCTTATGGCTCATCTTAGATATCTCTCTCCTAGTTGCCTAACATCCACTGCCACAGTATCTGAGTGCACCATGGTCAATCAGTCTGTTTATTTTCATAATACCCTGTAAGGTAGGGAAGTGCTATTAACCCCATTTTACAGATGGGAAATGGAAGCAGATAGATTACATGATTTGCCCATGTCACACAGGAAGTCTGTGGCAGAGATTGAACCTGGATCTCCCAAGTCCCAGGCTAGTGCCCTAGCCACTGGACCATCTTTCTTCTCCATTTGCAGGCTAGAGATCCTAAATGTCACCACCATACAATAGGTTGCTTCTTGCCTTGTTTATATAATAGATACATCTAAAATTACTTGAAGACCATGTTGCCCCCATTTCTACCTTTTTCCACACTCCAACTAAGTCACTTCTTCCACCCCTACCTCTGCCTCCATTACCACTGCTTGCATTTTGTCTTCATCATGCAAAACGTATGGGTTTTTCTTTATGCTGTGTCCAGGCAGGAAAACTATAGAATGCCAGGTCAGTATTTTAGATTCATCTTATCAATATGGACCACTAAGGTAATCATTACAGCTGCAGAAATGGGCACCAGCTTTTCAGTTATCATGGATTCCTAGAGTTCTAGTCATCTTCAACTGCAAGCAAAGTTGAATTTCTTCCGGCCATGGAATTTTCATTTTCTGCAGTTCTGATTGTGAAAAATCATATTGCCTCTCATCTAGTCTGTATATATGTAGCACAAGCCACAATCCCATATCCAAGCGAATTAGACATACTCAAAGAATGAAAAAGTGTTTCAATGATCCCATTAGTTCATCAGTATCATGGAGGAATATTAAAGTGACACTGTCAGGCAATTTCTTATAAGAGTTCTACCTAAGTTAGCACTTTAGTGTTAGTTTTGTTTATTTAACACATTGAAAATCTGAGTGACATTTGATCAACAATGACTAATTCTGTACTCAGGAGTTCTCATGAACTTGCAGTGTTTGGTTGCAAACGTTTTAAGAAGAGTTACCATTGTGCTTAATATTAATCCAATTCCCAAGGTCACACAAAGAACTCCAAGAATTCAGGCTTCTCTCTAACATGCTCCCCTCCTCCCCCACCTTTTCCCTTTATCAGACACAGCAGAGTATGTGTGTTTGCCTCTCTCTGACACACACACAACCCCTCCCTTGCCATCACCCTCAGCCACACAGTTTTCTTTTCATGACTCTTTTCACCTCACCTTTGGTCTTCTCAAAGATCAGGGACAAAAGCTCTGTCTGCAGATGTTACACTTGTCTAACTAACAGATTTTTTTAAAACAATTTAGACTGGCACAAACACCCTGTGTGGGCAAAATTGAAGTGGCCTACAACTGACATTGATTTCGCTTAGTTCAGTAACATCCTGAATTAAGCTAAATTGATATAACCCTATTGTAAAGTAGATTTAAGTGTGTCCACGGAGAATGGTTGAGGGATGAGGGGGGTGCTGTACCTGTTTAAACCAAATTAAAGACAGAGTTCAGTTCCACTACCACAACCTTTGCTCTGGAACAAGAATAGCAGCACAGAGCTGAACCCACACTGCACTCCTTTGCATTGGCTAAAATGACAACTAAAGACTTGGAATAACCCCCACACCAATCCACGTTTTACCCACACAACCAGGAACTAGGTAGGAGCCGTCATGCAATGAGACTGTCACCCTCACCACAAGTCAATAAGAAAAAAGCCCCAGGGCGCCGCAGCGCTTGGAGCTCTCAAAACAAGCATGCGTGGAGGGGACAGCAGGACAGGCCAGAAACCCACTCACATAGAGACATCACCATCACAGAAACCCCGAGTCCAAGCCCACCCATACAGACTAGTTTGCCCCCTGACTGTACAGGCTCCCAAAGACACCCCATTTAACGGAAGGGAACACAGTCCTCTTCCCCATACAAACCCTGCCCCTCCCAGCATAACCCCCGCTGCAATCGGCCTCCCCACGTCAGCACAGCCGCCCCCCAGCAGCCCCTGCTCCCCCAGCAGCCGCTCCCCCGGATCGGGCCCCCTCCCGGGGCGGCCCCCGCGCTACCCCCGTCTCAAGCGCGACTCCCCCCCGTCCCCAGCACGGCCCCGCGGCCGCACTCACAGTTCCTGATGTCGGAGATGAAGACCGCCAGGCCCCGCATCCCGTCTCCCTTCGACACGGCCGGCATCTTGGCCCAGCAGCTGAGCCCGGGGCCGTCAGCAAAACGGAACCGCTACAACCCCCACCACCTCCGCACTCGGGCTCTTCAGCCTCCGCCTGTCTGCGCAGGCGCGCGTGGGGCCCGCCCGCCCAGCAGGCAAAACAAGGTGGTGGGGGGAGGGAGGCTGTGAGATAGGGGCCCGCAGCGCCCCCTGCTGCGTGGAGACGGGGAAGGCGAGTCAAGGAGGGTTATTTGGTTAATAACTAGGGCTGTCAAGCGATTAAAAAAATTAATCGCGATTAATCGCAGGATTAAACACATTAAGTGCAATTAATCACGCTGTTAATAATAGACTACCATTTATTTTAAATATTTTTGGATGTATACTACATTTTCAAGTATATTAATTTCAATTACAACACAGAATACAAAGTGTACAGTGCTTACTTTATATTTATTTTTATTACAAATATTTGCCCTGTAAAAAAACAAAAAAATTGTATTTTTCAATGCACCTCGTACAAGTACTGTAGTGCAATCTCTTTATCATGAAAGTTGAACTTACAAATGTAGAATTATGTATAAAAAACTGCATTCAAAAATAAAACAATGTAAAGCTTTAGAGCCTACAGGTCCACTCAGTCCTACTTCTTGGTCAGCCAATCACTCAGACAAACAAGGTTGGTTACAATTTGCAGGAGATAATGCTGCCTGCTTCTTGTTTACAATGTCACCTGAAAGTGAGAACAGGTGTTTGCATGGCACTGTTGTATCTGGCATTGCAAGATATTTAGATGCCAGATGCGCTAAAGATTCATATGTCCCTTCATGCTTCAACCACCATTCTTGGACATGCGTCCATGCTGATGATGGGTTCTGCTTGATAACGATCCAAAGCCATGCGGACTGACGCGTGCTCATTTTCATCATCTGAGTCACATGCCACCAGCAGAAGGTTGATTTTCTTTTTTGGTGTTTCGGGTTCTGTAGTTTCTGCATTTGAGTATTGCTCTTTTAAGACTTCTGAAAGCATGCTCCACACCCCGTCCCGATCAGATTTTGGAAGGCACTTCAGGTTCTTAAACCTTGGGTCGAGGGCCGTAGCTATCTTTAGAAATCTTACATTGGTACCTTCTTTGCATTTTGTCAAATCTGCTGTGAAAGTGTTCTTAAAATGAACATGTGCTGGGACATCATCCAAGATTGCTATAACATGAAATATATGCAGAATGCGGGTACAACAGAGCAGGAGACATACAATTCTCCCCCCAAGGAGTACAGTCACAAATTTAATTGACACATTATTTTTTTAACGAGTATCATCAGCATGGAAACATGTCCTCTGGTGGCTGAAGCACAGAAGGGGTATACGAATGTTTAGCATGTCTGGCACATACATACCTTGCCAAGCCGGCTACAAAAGTGCCATGTGAACGCCTATTCTCACTTTCAGGTGACATTGTAAATAAGAAGCAGGCAGCAGTATCTCCCATCAATGTAAACAAACTTGTTTGTCTTTGTTTATACTGTTTTGGTTTTGAGTGCAGTTATGTAGCCAAAAAACATCAGCATTTGTAAGTTACACTTTCATGATAAAGAGATTGCACTTCAGTACTTGTATGAGGTGAATTGAAAAATGCTATTTCTTTTATCATTTTTACAGTGCATATATTTGTAATCAAAAATAAAAATATAAAGTGAGCACAGTGCACTTTGTATTCTATGTTGTAATTGAAATCAATATTGAAAATGTAGAAAAACATCCAAAAATATTTAATAAATTTCAATTGGTATTCTATTGTTATAAGTGAGATTAATCACGATTTTTTAATCGCAATTAATGTATTTGAGTTAATCGCCTGAGTTAACTGTGATTAATTGACATCCCTATTAATAACACCAGCTCCCCTTGCCACTCCCAAGGTGGGGGTAGCCTCTTGCAAGTTCTGGGCACCAGAGCATAACAGTGGTACCTGAGTGTGGTACCCAGCGCTGAAAGAGAACTCTGTGTGGCTGGAAAGCTTGTCTCTTTCACCAACATTGGTCTAATAAAATATATTACCTTAACTTGTTTTTCCGTTACCGGACACAGGAATTCATGTTACGAGCCATCAGCTGGACAATATTGTCTGGTCCACATTTGCTCTAGTATCATTACTTATTTATTATTTTTTTCTATTATAGCAGCAACTAGAGTCCTCAACCAATGTTGGGGAGGTCCCAATGTTTTACATACACATAGGAAGAGACAGTAGTTCCTGTTTCAAACTGTTTATAATCTAAATAGACAAGACAGGGAAAAGGTGGAAGAAAAGAAGATGGAAGAATTATTATCTCCATTTCATAGACGGGGAACTGAATCACAGAGGGATTAAGTGACTTGCCCAAAGTAACAAAGCTTGGAATTGAATTGAAATCTCCCAGTCTCAGTTCAGCATCTTAACCCTAACACCATCCTTCCTCATTATTATCTGTTGTAGTTTTGTTTATATGACTATATGCTCTCTCAGCTCCTGCACCAGAAAAGCACAATAGCATCATTAAGTTTGTGAGAGCAGATGATTATTTATTTTAATTTCACCAAACTAAACCGAGAAGAGATCATCCTGTCAGCCCACACATTATACTTCCAAGTCCATGGATATGAAGGCGCACAATACATTCGGTGTGCAATTAAAAGGGATTAGGATGAGTGACTCTCTCTGAGGTTTTGACAAGAACAGGGAATCCTTAAAACTTTTGAATCTGAAAATCATTGTTCTGAAATTTGAAAAACCTCATAACAACCCACCTCTCATCAAATGCATTTGCTATTTTGTTAATCATTGAAAATATTAATCTGTTTTGCTGATAGTTGAAAGAAAATCCATGCATTTTGTGAATGCCACAGAAAATATGTTCAGGTCCCATGGGGGCAACAGGTCCCAGTTGGAGAATGTCTGAATTAGATGTCCCTATTCCCCCCCGCCCCCAGTCTTACCATCTAAGATTCTATAATGTGCATAAGAGTCAGAAAGCTAAACCACCAAGCATCGCATGGATAATATACCTTACAGACATATAAACCACCATTCTGAGACATTACAATATGCAGGCCATAACCCCTCTGAATCGCCTTCTCAGGATCTCATGTCTAGCATGACAATCATGAGATTCTTCTGGGGATCTTCATGCCCACCCACGCACCTGGAATAACATGTCTAGACCTGATCTTTGGCCTAGCTGTAAGAATATTAGGAGGAATAATAATTATTATGCTCTATCCTGATCCATCCTTTACCTCCTCCAGACAGAGGTCAGAACTTTCTCTGTCTCCCATCTGAAAAAATAATCCAGTTTGCTTATCTATCCTCAGGACCTCATAGATTTAAGGAGTTTTCAGGATGCCATGATGGAGAAGATATTCTAACTGTATCATTGATATGTTGCTGTTCCAATAAGAGTGAGTAAAGCCATTGCTTTCCTGGTTGCCAAATATATTATATCTGAGGAGTTAACCTAAAGTCAGGATGAGCATAAGGCTTTGTCTTCACTACCAAAAAGGTGTTTTTCTTACAGTGAGATAACTAAAAATTAGTAGTTATCTCACTGTAAAATCACAGTGGAGACATTTCTTCTGGAGACAAACAAGAATGTGGTGTATGGAGCTCTAAGAATTGTGATGACTGAATGTGGCAATTTAAGTTCCGGAGAGAGTCCAAAGTCATGATCCTGCAATTTGTTGTATGCAAGTGGACCCCTGAGCCTGCACAGAATCTCATTTACTTTAACAGGGTTCTGTCACACACAGCATGTTGCAGGATTTCAGCCCAACAGACTGAACACAGTTGCAGCTGGAATTAAAGTTGGAGACTGAATCTAAGACCGAAATGGGCTGGATGTAGCTTATAAATAAGGACCCGCTCACAGTGCTAGCCTGATTAATTTCTGTTGTTATTTTGTTTTCTTATTGTTGCTACTATTGTTAGTCTAATTCAGTTAAAGATATTTGCTGTAGTTATAATTAAAAAGTCATGATTTGCTTTGTGACAGAGTGTACAGACTCCATCCCTGGGCTGGCAGGAAAACAGTTAACCCCTTTTCTTGGGGAAGGACCACAGTTGGGTGGCTTTACTGCTGAGATATTCAGGAGGGGGCAGAGACAGCAGTGCAGAAGAAAAGCCTGCCTTTTCCTCCCCCTCTATGAAAGATGTCAATAAGTGAAGAGAAGAGGATGTCTGTCAGGCAGGGGATGGTAAGTTGTAGCAGGATTTGGTAATAGCTTGTAGGATTGGTCCTTGAGTGGTTATTTTGGGAAATAGACTGAATTAAACTACAATTTGAACTGAATATGTGTGGGATACAGTTTTTTATGCTGTTTTTAACAGTGTTGGGGCTTTTTGGATCCCATGTACTGCAGTTTGTAATAAAACTTATTCTGTAGGTCTGGATTAAGATGAGTGAAGTCAAAGGTATATATACCTATATGTCAACAACCTGGCAGAGGGTAGCTTAGTAGTCATAGCCCCCTTCTTTTTTGCAGGAGCAATGGCTGGGTCTGCTGTGATTGCTAGTATGGGTCAAGATGGTTTTTTGCTTGGTTTTAGTGGCTTCTGTTTTCCCTCTCTAAAGGCTTCCTTTAGAGTCAGGAAAATATCACTGCATTGGTCACACTTGTGACATGTGTCCAGGGATTTGTTTGTAACCATGAGGACTTGCTATGTAAGCTTTGGAACTTCATCATTCCTTACATGAATGATCTTAAATTTTCTGGAGGATTCCATAAATGTCTGACCCTGCAAAATACATAGCACTCAATCCCATTGAAGTAAACAGAATTTGAGGGTGTCAAAGCATGCCAGGATCAGGTCTAAAAGATGAAAAGACAAAACTTCAAGTATGTGTGGCGGTTTAGATACAATCCAAATGACTAGAGCATCCAGTGGGCCACAGTGAAACATGGGATGTTACAAGAATGTTTTATATATGTAAATAGCTACTTAATAGATAAAGTGATAGATGGTGTTCAAGAATATGCAGCATAATTCTTGGGATTTGTACACCCAATACAAGTACTTGCTGTAGTGCACTGTAAATGGCTTCCTTTGAGCTGCTCATTAAATTAGCTCTTAACACAGGCAGGGCCACCCAGAGAATTCAGGGGGCCTGGGGCAAAGCAATTTTGGGGGCCCTTTCCATAAAAAAAAGTTGCAATACCATAGAATACTATAGTCTCGTGGGGGCCCCTGTGGGGCCCGGGGCCTGGGGCAAATTGCCCCACTTTCCCCCGCCCCCCTCTCCCCCCCCACCCCCCGCGGCCCTGAACACAGGTCAAACTCAAACAGCAAATGAAAGTAATTCAAATGATCTACAATTCCTTCTTGTTTGAGTATTAGATGCTTCCTTTGGCTTTGGCTCATCCTATCTACAGATTAATATCACAGAATAAAGGAAATAATGAACTATATTTCCTGACTAACTCTAAACAAAACAGGTACACATTTTTATATTAAATATTTGTTTTGCTGGCCGGTGTGACTACCCTGCAGATTGAAGTCCTCCATGCAGACACAGCACAGGCAGAAGAGCAAGTCTCTTCTACATAACCTCACCAGGTCCTTGAAATGGACAGATCACCTGCAGGAGTGAAAGAATAATGTAAGTCTTGCCAACCACTTCACTCCTTGGTTTCTTTGCTGAGACCACAGACATGGCTAACAATGTCCATTGCTGTGATTTTACAATCGGCTCTACATCCAGGGCCGGCTCCAGGCACCAGCTTAACAAGCAGGTGCTTGGGGCGACCAAGGGAGAGGGGCAGCACCTGTGGCAATTCGGGGGCGGCAGGTCCCTCACTCCCTCTAGGAGCGAAGGACCTGCCGCTGATCTGCGGC
>NW_020664522.1:1286885-1318599 GCF_002925995.2 Terrapene triunguis | reverse complement strand
TTTTTTTTTTTTTTCTTGGGGCGGCAGAAATGCTGGAGCCGGCCCTGACTGCCACCCCAGATTTGGGAGAAATGACATTAACTTGATTGCAAGGCTCTTTTCAAATGCATCAGTCTGGTCTAATAAAAGCAGTTAAAATGCCTGGTCGTCTTTTGTGAATTAATTTCCTCTTTTACTATCCTACAATTTTAAGGGATCATTCAGTTGGTCAGATAGCTGCATTGATAATATGGTATAAAAGCCTAGAAAGATAGAACTCAATCATTTCATTAAGAAATTTACATCAAAAATTGTCTAAATGGTGTCAAGTATCAGAGAGGTAGCCGTGTTAGTCTGGATCTGTAAAAAGCGACAAAGAGTCCTGTGGCACCTTATAGACCAACAGACGTATTGGAGCATAAATGTCTAAATCGTGTAGATTCTGGGAGGTGATTTCTGTGTTTATTTCAGGCATTTCCCCAATAGATTGAAGATTAGGAACATTTTTCCCATAGTGAAGTTGATGTGTATTGCATGTTTTGTGAAAACAGAAAAAAGAACAAACTCACGACAGAAAAATTTAATCCATTACACATGAAGGATAAAGCCTATGGGCCTGGTTTTTCTTTTTGTTTTCGTTTTGTTTTGTTTTGCTTTGTTTTGTTATTTTTTAGTTACCCCATTATAAAACCATTGACTCGTTTAGAGTAATATCAGATTTATACAGTATAAGTGATACTAGAATCAGGCTTTCTGAAATGATTAAATACCTGGAGGGGTTCACATAAACTTTGATCACCTTTTTAAAGGGAAAATATTACCCACTTGCCAGCACACAGGTATACAGGGAGACTTACAAGTAAAAGAGAGCCATCTGCAGACGATTGTCCTGGTTAATGGGAGTCATCAAGATTCCAAACCACCATTAATAGCCCACACTTTGCATAATTACAATAGGCCCTCAGAGTTATATTTCATATTTCTAGTTTCAGATACATGAGTGGTACATTTATACAACTAGGATGACCACACTCAGTAGATTATAAGCTTTGTAATGGTACCTTACAAGAGACCTTTTGCATGAAGCATATTCCAGTTACATTATATTTAACTCATTAGCATATTTTCATAAAATCATATAGAGCGCAACATCACACAATGGATTTGGCCTGATGTGAGGGGTTCTCTCCAGATGCTGTTTTTAAACCGGTCTCAGAAAATAGCTCACGAACAAGAGAAGCGGCTAATCAAACCTGAGAGTGACAAATGGTGAACACTTGGGTTTCTGGAATGGCAAAGAACCCTTACCATGGGCTTGGGTGCCATGAGGGTTCTCGAAGAGACGGGAAGCATCACCAAGTTAAGGGCTCCAGAGAAACTGGCCAATATTTTCAAACTTTAGGATGCCTGAATTTCAGCCCCTAAACCCACTTTTAAGCAACTAACTAAAAGTGACCTGATTTCCATAGGTGCTGAGCACTCAGAACTCCTAGTGAAATCAACAGGAGCTGTGGGTGCTCAGCTCCTCTTCAAATCAGGCCACTTATAAGTTATTTAGGTGCCTAATTTAAGGCATCTAATTTTCAAAATGTAACCAAAGCCTATTTCATGCCGTTACAGGATGAGTTTTGCTAATAGCAGATATCACTGACTAAAAATCCAACACAAACGGCGAATCAATGGGAATGATGTCATAAAAGGATGACATATCCCCTCTGGCTTGGGTAACAAATGAAGTAGCTGCCCATTGGTTCTCAGACAACCAATCAGAAAGTATGTTTTCTCTGTCTGCACTGAGGTTATAAAAGGCTGCAGGCTCAGACAGGGTCAGCATACTACTGTGGTGATTTCAAGAGGTGGCTTTGCCAAGCCACACTTTGTCAGGCCAGTCATAATCAGGCCAGACCAGGAAGAAATCAAAGAAGGCAAAATAAGAGAGAGAAAACCAAGTGAACAGAGCCAGGAACAGAAGGAAAGAGAGTCAGGCAAGCCAAGCAAAGAAAGACCCAGGCAAGTGGAGCCAAGCAAGGAAACAGCCACTGAAGCCAAGCAAGTCAAGAAAAAAGCTAGGCAGGCCAATTCCTGAGTAAAGACTCAGGTAAACCAAGCAGAGAAAACAAAAGAAAGCCAAGAAAGTCAAGCCAAGTGTTGCTGGAACACTAGAAGTCTGCAACATGTCTGAGACTGAGTCTGAGCACTCTGGTGAGACCTCAACCGCAAAAGACCCTAAGGCCAAAATCACCCGTTCTTCCCGGGCTGGGCTGCAGTTCTCTGTCAGTCGCATAGACAGATTGCTCCGCAAAGGACAATTTGCAGACCGTATTGGAGCTGGAGCCCCAGTATATATGGCCGCGGTGCTTCAATAAGTGACTCATGAGATTGTGGATATTGCTGGGGAAGTCGCTGCACGCAGCAAGAAGTGTCGGAATTCCCCACGGCACTTGCAGCTGGCCATTCACAGCGACTCAGAGCTCAAGAAACTGCTGGGAGGTGTCACCATCTCTCAGGGCGGAGCCCTGCACTTAAATCAGCCTGTGGTTTTACCTTCCAAGAAGAGGAATGGCAGGAGAGCCATCAAGAGAAGGATTGCCCCTGCTGCTGTCCCTGTTAAGTGAGAACAGAGCAAAGGGGAGACTGCCACCAGGGCCGGCTTCAGGCACCAGCTTAACAAGCAGGTGCTTGGGGCGGCCAAGGGAGAGGGGCAGCACCTGTGGCAATTCGGGGGCGGCAGGTCCCTCACTCCCTCTAGGAGCGAAGGACCTGCCGCTGAACTGCGGCCGCCGGTCACGGCTTTTTTTATTCCCACCCCGCAATTGCTGCCGCCAGTCGCGATTGCGATCGTGGCTTTTTTTTTTTTTTTTTTTGCTTGGGGCGGCAGAAATGCTGGAGCCGGCCCTGTCTACATCTGCCCAGATTGAAACTACAATCTTGCTACACATACCCCACTGAACCAGTAGAACTAGCAACATGCTTCATTGTTTACAATTGTGACAGCAAATAGGATAACAGCATTGAACTCCAGTGAGTTTATTAAACCCAGAACTACAACTGGGGTTGGTGCAGACCTGTACCAGAGAGTCATCGGGAAGGCAAAAACTGGAAAGTCCACAACACCTCCTTATGGGTAGCAGAACACTGTGCACCAGCGCTGTTCCAGAGGGTGATGCAAGGTAGGGATTCCTGGCTATGTCTCTTCATTTAGGGAGCTGTACCCCCAAAGGGATGGACAGAGAAGCAACACTGGTACAATAAGTGCTGGGACTGAATTTATACTCTTCTCCTCGGCATTCCTGTAAGACTTTTCAGAAGCTGGCCCATGATTTACTTGGTCAATGGCCTGCCTGATCTCACAGAATAAGTAAAAGGCAGACTATAACTAACCCAACCCTTCTAGTAATCTAAAACTTTTCTGTAGTGCTTCCCTGTCTGTCTTGCTAGCTCACTGAATCTTCCTTGCAGTCTCAAAGCTGTTTCCAGGTAATACTCATTTCACCACATTTGTTAAGACTTTTTGCTTCTTCCCCTTGTGTCTTTAATCCTCCTTGATTCAAGAGCTGAATTAAATTATAGAAGATGATGCTAAGAGTCCAGTCTAGTTAGAAAGCCATTATCTCTTATGTTTCTTAGCTAGCCACTTGAAGTCTGGACTTTCCAGAGCTCCCTCTTCTGAGATCCTCTGAAATGCTAATTGACATAATCTACTTCAAAGGTCTGTATTTTATATTCCAGATTATTACATCCAGACAGCCTCCTAGTCAATTTGGTTTCTCTTTACCTGCAAATTTAAGCAGAGAGAAGAAACTGTCTTTTTCCATAGATCAAAGACCATTTTATTTTAAAATCAGACCTTGACACTCGACAACAGGTTTAATTCCCTTTGAAGCTTCAAGCGTATGACTAAACTACTTAATTTCCAGTTACACAAAAAATAAACTCCATAATATTTTAAGCAGGTTGGCCAAAATGATGTCTTGATCTAATTTCCACTCATAAGAAGACAGTGTCACCTGGTGGCCAAATGCACCATCCCTAACTGTGTGACTTTTTTGTATTAAATTTCTTTACTGCTTTTGGGTCAAAATACCCTTGGAGAATAAATTGGTACCACCACATATATTATTAATATAAACTCAGGCTTCACCAAGAAATGTTCCCCTCCTCCTTTTAGTATTCAGTGCTATGAGCAGACTTGCAGGCCACCTATACTGAGGCCGGTCTGAGTTTGTTTTCAGTTCTGAGTAATGCGTGGAAATTTTTGTTTTAGCTAAAATTGCATTAACTTTGATGCATTACATGCAGACTTTTACCCAGACAAATTTAATATTAAATAGGACAAATAAGGATACAATCTATAAAAAGAAAAACTGATACCTTAGAATCATAGAATATCAGGGTTGGAAGGGACCTCAGGAGGTCATCTAGTCCAACCCCCTGCTCAAAGCAGGACCAATCCCCAACTAAATCATCACAGCCAGGGCTTTGTCAAGCCTGACCTTGAAAACCTCTAAGGAAGGAGATTCCACCACCTCTCTAGGTAACCCATTCCAGTGCTTCACCACCCTCTTAGTGAAAAAGTTTTTCCTAATATCCAACCTAAATCTACCCCACTGCAATTTGAGACCATTACTCTTTGTTCTGTCGTCTGGTACCACTGAGAACAGTCTAGATCCATCCTCTTTGGAACCCCCTTTCAGGTAGTTGAAAGCCGCTATCAAATCCCCCCTCATCCTTCTCTTCTGCAGACTAAACAATCCCAGTTCCCTCAGCCTCTCCTCATAAGTCATGTGCCCCAGCCCCCTAATCAAAGTAACACTGAATTATTATCCATGGGAGTTCAGGCATGCAGTGCTTGTGGGATTAGGCCTTCTATCTGTCTCTTTTAAAATGACATTTTCAGCTACTTCTTTAGGATGAATTTCTAATCTGTTACACAAGTACAATTCGAGTCAATGGAAGTTCTATATCTGTGTCTGCAGATTGAATTTGACTCTTGCATATTGTACCCAATGTGCAAAATCAGAGCAAGGAAAGTGGCAATTAGTTGGGGTAGTGAACCAAAAACATGACTTTACAGTTTCTTGCACCATATGTTCATTAGGACTAATGCAAAGTGGGAGTAAAATGCTGCCAAAACAGAATTGTGCTCACTTTGCACAAGTGTAATTGACTACACGAAGTGCAAGACCATAGAGAACCAGCCTCTGTATCTTGCTGTACTACTGTGAATCAGAGTTCAAAAACTTAAAATACTTAAAGTTGCTCCTTCAAAACCTTCCCACTACTTTATTTATTTGTGTTGTTATAGTGCCCAGGGCCCCATTGTGGCAGGCACTGTACAAATACATAAAAAAGAGTCCCTGCTCCAAAGGTACAATATATTTCAAACCACCTAATGTAAATGCATCCTAAAAATCTCAAAATCTGGAAAATTCCTAAATGTCATAAATCCCTAGGATTCAGGAAAACTCAGTCTCAGTAAAGCAAAGGTTTGAAATGAGTCAACTTAAATCTTTTGTTTGTGTTCAAACAATTATTGATTGGATGGCATGTTGTGGAGACAAACAGCCAGATCTTCAGCCCTGTTATGGCTGCTTTTTACCACTCATAGCACAAAACAACTGAAACCGGCGAGTAGAGGGTTCCCTTGGCATAGGAAAATCTTGTACAGCAGTGTGGGTGGCTCATACACAACACACTCCCAGTGTAGGGGGTGAGCAGGGTTATGGGTGGGTGACTGCCCAGGGCACTATAGTCGGGGGAGGGGGTGCACTGTGGTCAAAAGGGAAGGACCGGGGTGGGCCTGGGATGCGAGGCCGTGGAAGAGAGCTCTAGGCAATGGAGGGGAGAGAGGCAGCAAGGTCCAGGGGTGATGGGGGGATTGATGGGGAGGCAGCTGGGGCCAGGGGCAATAGGGGGATGGGTGGAGAGCCTGGGGAGGTGCCGGAGGCCAGAGGCACCAAAATGCAAGTTCATCTAGAGCACCATTTTCCCTAAGGTTGGCCTTGGGGGTGAGGCTGGGGTCATCACATCCAGGGCCGGCTCTAGGCACTGGCAAACCAAGCACGTGCTTGGGGCAGCACATTTTCAGGAGTGGCATTCCGGCCTTTTTTTTTTTTTTTGCTTCTGGCGGCAAAAGACTAGAGCCAGCCCTGGCAGCAGCAGAGCCTCATGCATGGGGGCGCCTCGGGGCCGCTGCAGTTTGCGCCGTGGGGGAGCAGTGCCGCACCTTGTGGCTGGGCCAGGCAGGCTCCGAGTGGGGGAACTCGGGCTGGGGGCCGCCCCGTGGGGCACACGGAGCCGCCTGCAGGTGCCGCAGCCGGGGCTGGGCGAAGCGGCCCGAGCCACCCAGGGACTGCGGCAGGGCGGCCAGAAGCAGCAGCAGCAGCGGGGCCATAGAGGGCAGGGCGCTGCCGTGCGGGGCCCACGTCCCGCTCTCCGGGGCTCTGCTTCCTCTGGGGCTACCCTGCCCCAGCTTCACAGCCCCCTGCCAGGGCGGTCCCCCGGCTCTGCCCTCCTGGGTCCCAGCCGGTCCTGGAGGCGGGAGCCCTGGCTGGAGGGACCCTGGGCTGAGGCGCGGCCCAGGAGCCCTGCTGCTTGCCCCAATCCTGCCAGTGCCGGACCGGCTGGAGGCGGGGGGGGGGAGCCCAGGGCTGGGGCGGCAGGGGGTGCAGGTGGGAGGGGTGGGAGAGAGCCCAGCGCTGGGGTGGCAGGGGGTGTGGGTGGGGGAGGGCACTGGTGGGGGGTGAGAGCCCAAGGCTGGGATGGGGGGCAGCCAAAAATGTTTTTGCTTGGGGCGGCAAAAAACCTAGAGCCGGCCCTGATCACATCCCAGAGATCCCTGGCTGCCCAAAAGGTCCTATAGGACCATAATCAGCCAGGAGTAAGCTAGAACAACCCTGAAACTTACAACAGCAAAACTCACTCAGAGACTTGCTGATCAGCTGAGCTGACCTTCAGCTGCAGCCTCCTGCTAGTGGGAGCTGCACTGACCCTTCCCGGGCAGGCTGCTCTTGCTGGCTCAGCATCTTCCATTCCTGTCAGCTCTGAGTGCAGCTTATGTGGGGAGCCCAGCCTGGCAGAGAGGGGGTGCATTGGTTGCAGAAAGGAAATTGACCCATGGACCCTGTGTCCAACACCAGTAAATCTGGGACCTCCAGTTCTAAAAGCATGAGCCTGTACTGATAAAGACTGTGCTCTGTTAGCAAAGACTGTGCCAGACTCATCAATCTCTGTGTGACCCAGCCACCATTAAAGGGGGGGACAGAGAACCACATTGAGTGGGTGTGGATAATAGAGACTGGAAATTTGGAAGGAGGATGAGGCAGAGACTATATGGGAAGAGAGAGGTGTTCACAAACTTATTGGTGGGGATGGAGAAGAGAACTTGTATTGCTGGGAACCTTAGTGGAGCTTGTAGTACTGAGGGTCTGTCCCTCTGACTTTGCTGGCAAGACTACTGCTCTGTTCCAAATGTAGCATGCGTGCTAGCTTCAGTGGGAGTCAGGCATGTGAGAGGACTGAACTGGCTCCAAGAATACCACTGATTCTGTTTGCTAGTTTAGCACTGTTGTATTGCCTTCATATGAAATGCTGATTTGGAAGCTGTAGAGCTATTCCATGCATCTGAATAGATAAGGATAATACAATTCCAGTAATTAGAATCTCATGGGTTTTGGGTTCCATGACTTGTAAGAACCCCAAATAAAGCAAATATAAAACATGAACATGATGATGGACTGGGAGAGGTAAGGATACTTCACAGACTGCAATGAGTCCAATGGTCAGTGTGATCAAAAATCTCTTCAAGACACAAAATAGCTATATAATGCGCTCAAGTGCTTATTAGCCTACAGTTACTTAACATACCCTCTTGGTGTGCTTTTGCCACTCCCATATTTTCCATGCTGCCCCTTCCCGTACTCCCCCACAGCCAACCAGACAAGTCTCCTTTGTTCATTCAACTTACAGTTTTCTTGAGGCCCACAACACAGAGCAATGAGGGGAAAAGGAAAATTGTAATGAATCTTACATAATTACCATCAAGTAGTGAAGACAACAAACCAAAATCGTCATATAATCTTATCTTTTTATTTCTCACTTCCTTACCCCAGAGTCTGTTGTTCAACATAGAATATCATGGGTCACATCCTTATGTGCCTTGCAGCTTGCATTGTCACTTTCACCTTGCACGGGGAATGTGAAACACATTCAAATCAAAATAGTAGCATTGTGCACTTGCTTTATATGATAGTGCGGTAGTAGCTCCTCTATAGTTAAGGTTGAGCTGAACCTACTGTTTAACAGATGATTTTTTCTAAGTGCTCTAAAATCCCCACACACTCAGATTATCTGGAAAATTGCTGTGCCACATTAGAGTGCAGTTAGTGGTCACTTGAGCAAGGGGTTCTCAAGGCACAGAACCTCTAAAAATGACAGTATCATTTTCTGTTTCTTATTGCATATTTCGTGCATATCTGAGGCTCAAACTATTGCACTGAAACACTCCAACCAATATTACCTGATAGGGTTTGATCTCTGCTAGTGTCTGGTACCCATTGCAACTTCAGGGAAGCAGCATTTTAAAAGTTATTAGGAGTTCAAGTTAGCTCTACAACTGGATTGAGCCTGGATGACATGCCACAGTGATTTGTACATGTAGGCACTGCACGACTGCGGCTCTGGAGAGGATGAGTGCATAAGGATACCTTATGTTGAAGTCACTGGCTAGCTCAGGGTAATGTGCTGTAGTCTGAGTAGTGTCAAAATACTCAGTTGGCAGATTTCTGAGAGTTTGCTGTGCATGTTATTGATCCCTGTCTGCATTCTGCAGCTCTTTGGGTTAGGAGCTTCTTTTGGAAATTTCACCACAGGAGCAGAGTTTTTTCTTTAAAATACTTCCAATTGCTCTAACATCCACACACATAGGGAGACAGGACATGAGGTAGAGTTTGGGGTACAAATTTAAGGACGTATGTCAAGGGTTTCCCAATATATAGCCCAGGGGTCGGCAACCTTTCAGAAGTGGTATGCTGAGTCTTCATTTATTCACTCTAATTTAAGGTTTCGTGTGCCAGTAATACATTTTAACATTTTTAGAAGGTCTCTTTCTGTAAGTCTATAATATATAACTAAACTATTGTTGTATGTAAAGTAAATAAGGTTTTTAAAATGTTTAAGAAGCTTCATTTAAAATTAAAATGCAGAGCCCCCCGGACCAATGGCCAGGACCTGGGCAGTGTGAGTGCCACTGAAAATCAGCTCGCGTGCCGCCTTTGGCACGGGTGCCATAGGTTGCCTACCGCTAATATAGCCCATAAAAAGTATCTGTTTTTGTCATTTTCAGATTCTTATGACACTTTTGTAAAGAAGCAGGGAAAATAAGGCTGTGAATCTCATTAAAAATATATCACTGGACTGCCCCTGAGCTCAACTGTTGAGCAGTACCAAGGACCAGTTTAGAAATATTTCAAAACTTATTGCATTACAAAAGCTTTAGTATTGGCTTACAGACTATTTGTATGTATGGGAGCTATTAATTCCTCAAGAACTCTCTTGTTTGTACACACAGAGCTATGTGCTCACATGGTGGCTTAGCTGAAGAAGCAGCACAGTTCTTTGACCCTAGGGATCATAGGTAAAAATCCTTTCCTGGGGAGGCTGGTTGCTGCATTCAAACTGCCTTTTCCTTGGGGTCAAAAAGGGCTCCTTTTGGGTATAGTGGTGTGTGTCCATTGAGGAAGTTCAGTACAGTAACTCCTCGCTTAACGTTGTAGTTATGTTCCTGAAAAATGCAACTTTAAGTGTAACAATGTTAAGCGAATCCAATTTCCCCATAAGAATTAATGTAAATGGGGAGGGGTTAGGTTCCAGGGAAATTTTTGTCACCAGACAAAAAACTATATATTATATATATACACACAGTATACGTTTTAAACAAACAATTTAATACTGTTCACAGCTATGATGCTTGTGAAGCTTGGTTGAGGTGGTGAAGTTAGAGGGTGGAAGAGGGAGGGATATTTCCCAGGGAATGCCTTGCTGCTAAATGATAAACTAGCACTCAACTGAGCCCTCAAGGGTTAATACTCTCATCAAGGCACCACTAACAGGAGGGAGGGGAGACAGCATAGCAGACAGAGACAGACACACACCTTGTGTGTGGGAGAGAGAAAGAGATGCACACTGCCCCTTTAAGTAAACTGACCCACTCTTAAGTGCATTGTCTTTTTAAGAGGATCAGGAAGTTGGGACAGCAGCTGCTGCCCCGAGATCTCTCTGTCTCTCTCCATCCGTGTCCCCTCCCTGCTTTATATGGAGAAGGGGTAAGTGGGGTGCAGGAGCAGGGGGACACCCTGACATTAGCTCCCCCCTCCCCCGCAAGCAGGAGTCTCTGGGAGCAAGGCAGAGGGCAGGAGCAGCACATGGCAGTCGGGGGAGGGACAGCTGAACTGCGGATTCATAGCCTGCTGGGCGGCTGCAGCACAGGGAATTTAGGGGAGTGGGGAGCTGATGGGGGGGCTGCAGGTCCACCCTGGTTCCAAGCCCCCACCAGCTAGCTGCAATGGGCTGCTCTTCCTGCAAGCAGTGGACAAAGCAGGTGGCTGCCAAACGACTTTAGAAGGGAGCATTGCACAACTTTAAATGAGCATGTTCCCTAATTGATAAGAACATAAGAACATAAGAAAGGCCGTACCGGGTCAGACCAAAGATCCATCTAGCCCAGTATCCTGTCTACCGACAGTGGCCAATGCCAGGTGCCCCAGAGGGAGTGAACCTAACAGGCAATGATCAAGTGATCTCTCTCCTGCCATCCATCTCCATCCTCTGACAGACAGAGGCTAGGGACACCATTCCTTACCCGTCCTGGCTAATAGCCATTAATGGACTTAACCATCATGAATTTATCCAGTTCTCTTTTACACTCTGTTATAGTCCTAGCCTTCACAACCTTCTCAGGTAAGGAGTTCCACAAGTTGACTGTGCGCTGTGTGAAGAAGAACTTCCTTTTATTTGTTTTAAACCTGCTGCCTATTAATTTCATTTGATGACCCCTAGTTCTTGTATTATGGGAATAAGTAAATAACTTTTCCTTATCCACTTTCTCCACATCACTCATGATTTTATATACCTCTATCATATCCCCCCTTAGTCTCCTCTTTTCCAAGCTGAAGAGTCCTAGCCTCTTTAATCTCTCCTCATATGGGACCCATTCCAAACCCTTAATCATTTTAGTTGCCCTTTTCTGACACTTTTCTAGTGCCAGTATATCTTTTTTTAGATGAGGAGACCACATCTGTACGCAGTATTCGAGATGAGGGCGTACCATCGACTTATATAAGGGCAATAATATATTCTCAGCAATGAAATGCTAACCAGGATGACTTTAAGTGAGGAGTTACTGTAATAACTTCTGAAGCGTGGCTCAGGAGCCATAGGTTGGCCACCCCTGGCCTACTTCCATTTTGAAGGGCGGGAAAGCTGATGAAATCAAACTAATTTCCCCAGTGAACGCTCTGCTCTGCCCATTCATCTGCGAGAGCCGCCTGGGAGAAGCAGGACAGCAGTGGGGGCCCTGCATCCCTGACCTGCAGGAGGGGAGGCTGTCAGCCCTGGGAAAGTCCCGCTGTGTGTGTAGAACGAGGCCGTGTCATGCAGGCTGCAAGGGGCGCTGCCAAGCAGGAGCTAAAGCTAGAAAGCCCCATTAGCAGCTGCAGGGCTCCCGCGCTTGTGGGAAAGGAAAAAGCATTGCAGGAGGAGGGACCTTTAATTGAACAGTTGACCCCCCCCCCCCTGCCCTTGCTTTCCCGTTCCCCCACAGGCTCTTTATCGATTAGTTGTTCGGTGGTCGGAGCACCGCTGGCAGCTCCTGTCCCCGGCGCAGGGAGCGTGGGCGGCTGCTTTAAAAGGCGAGCGCTGGGGTAGACCCTCCCCGCCCGCTTCCACTTCCGAGTCCGGGTTGCGGAGGGAAGCAGGCGGCAGCAACAGCAGCGGCCGCGGTAACGGCCGGGTGGGCGGCAGGGGTGGGGAGCTCGCGTCACGGCGGCGATTGCGCTAGACTGGTTGCCTGGGCAGGGAGAGCGAGCGCCAGGCGGGCGGGACCAAGCTCCAGCTCTGGAGGCTGCTCCCCAGCTCGGGCGCGCGCGGCTGGCCCGTCCCGCGCGGTGTCGGGCTCTTCCCCTTCGTTTGGGTCAGCACCTCTGCCCATAGCGGTGGCTGAGGGAGGTGGAGCTCCCTCCTCCTCAGTTTCCCCTCCCTCCCGGTTAATAACTTCTCTGATTGTCTCCTCTGTTGCCCAAGCATGGTGGAGAAATGCTGGGGCAGGGTGGCTGGTGTTTCTCCTTCTCCCCCTTATCTAATGGCTGGTGGCCTCTTCCCACAGTGGACCTGTGGGGATAGCCCTCAACAGCCCTGGGGTTGTGTCTCCACCAAGAGGAGGAGGTGGTGGTGGTAATTAATTGGAGGGGTGGCTGTGGGTGTCACCCTGCTGCTTTGGTGTTCTGGATTTTAAGGCCAGAAGGGACCATCATGATCCTGCAGTCTGACCCGTTGCAAACCCCAGAACAGGGATCGGCAACCTGTGGCCCGCCAGGGTAAGCACCCTGGTGTGCCGGGCCTGTTTGTTTATCTGCCACATCCACAGGTTCGGCCAATCGTGGCTCCCCCTGGCTGTGGTTTGCTCTAGGCCAATGGGGGCAGCGGGACACGGGGGCCAGCACATCCCTCAGCCCGCTGCCCCCATTGGCCTGGGACGGCAAACCGCAGCCCGTGGGAGCCGCGATCGTCCGAACCTGCGGATGCAGCAGGTAAACCGGCCCGGGCCAGCCAGGGTGCTTACCCTGGCAGGCTGTGTGCCAAAGGTTGCTGATCCCTGCCCTAGAACCTCACCCACTCGCTCCCGTTGTAAGCGTATAACCTCTGCCCGAGTTACTGAAATCCTGGAATTTTGCTTTAAAGACTTCAAGTTACAGCGAATTCACCATTCACTCTAGTTTAAACCAGCAAGTGACCCCCTCACCTCCCAAAATGCTGCAGAGGAAGGAGGAAAAATCTGCTAATCTAACTCCAGGGAAAAATTCCTTCCTGACCCTAAATATGGCAGTTAGTTGGACTCTGAGCATGTTGGTCAGACCTACTAGCCAGACACCTAGAAAAGAGTTCTCTGTAATAAGTCAGAACTCTTTCTGTTTAGTGTCCCATCTGCGGGTTCCTGGGTCTACTCTCTACCAAAGCTGCTGCACTGCTCATGGTCAGTAGATCTTTCTGACTATTTCACCCCTCCCAAGAAGGCTTAACCGCCACTTTCATTTTTTAGGTAGCAAGTAGCCACAGTGCCTCCTCACTCTGGTGAGGTTTGTAAATATTTTCATATTTGATGACCAGTAGATAATCGGGTTACTACTTATTCAGCTAACAAATAAAGCTGCAAACAATATGCAAGTTCTTAGGGCAACATTTCCTTATTTGGGAGTTGTCAGAAAAGGGTGCCATTTTGGGGGGTTAACTGGAGGCACTAGCAACTAGAAGTAGGCCCAATATGGAATTTTAAACAAATCTTTTGTCTGAATTTAAATTTATAAACACTTCTAGTCATCGTGTTTTGTAAACCCATTTAAGAGTATTAACACAAGTGTTGTAAATGTTTCTTTAAACTTAAATGGAAACTTGGCTTTAAAAAAATAAACACTTGTGGGCAACTTATTTGTTTAATAAATATAACTCCATTATCCATTTGTTTTCAAATATATTGCCTATATTGGAGTAATTCTCTGAAGCAAAGTGAAATGCTGAAAGTAAACATAGAGCATTAATTGTACCATATAAGTAAAGTGGATTTTAAAGAGTATTTCAGTTTTTACTCTAACCTGTTACTGTTTCTTGCTGTCCTTTTCAATATGAATTATATTGACATTACACCTTCAGTGTTTGGTCTAGTAAATTACATCTGATTATCTTGTCCTTGTTCAGGACATCTCCGTTATTTCTTCAGTAGGGTCTCAAAGATGAATGCAAGTTTCAAACTCAAACATACAATTCTTAGAAGATAAACATATTAAAGCTTACTGACTGTTGGCATCATGGGAAATGGAGTTAATTGTATTGAACTTGTCATGACAGAACTAACATCTTAAAGGCCCCATTTATATCCAGAGTTGCACTTCAAAATAAGTGTAATAAACAAAATTAGTTAAAACAGTGCAAAACCCTGTGTGGACACTCTTAATTCAACTTAAACCTGGTTTATACTGATTTACTGAAACCCAAATTGAACTCAAATTAGCGTCTAGTTTTGCATCAGTTTAAATAAAGGTGTTTTGAACTGATTTAGTTAAACTGGAGCAACTTTGAATATAGGGAAAGGCCTAAGGGGTGTTAGATCTCATTTGAATACTACAGTGGCATGCAATATAGGAAAACCTCACTGCTGAGTTTGTTGAACTTTGGGTTTTAATCCTCTTTGTGCCCTTCTCAATCTGGAATCTTGGGAGAAGTTTGCTGCAGACAAATTTGAAAGAGGCTTTTCAGGCAGGTAGAACAACTTAAATCAGCAGTTCTCAAGCTTTAGCAACCTGAGAAACCCCCCTTTAGAATTAAAAAAATTTGTGGACACCTAAGCCCCCTGCCCCGCTTAGTCCCAGGCTCTGCCACCACTCCCCCCCTCCCCCCCAAAGCTGTGCTCCCACCTTTTCCCACCCCTGTTCCACCTCTTCCATGCTGTCCCCTCCCCGGCGTGTGCCCTGTCCCTGCTCCTCCCCCTCCCTCCCAGTGCCTCCTGCATGCCATTGAACAGCTGTTCCTTGGCGTGCAGGAGGTGCTGGGAGGGAGAGGGAGGAGTTGAGTTGATCAGTGGGGCCCGTGGACCCCCTGGAGTAGCCTTGCAGACCCCAGTTTGAGAAATGCTGACTTAAATCATTGATTACATTGGTTTTACAAAGCTACAGCTTTGCTGGAAAACATGTGCTGTTCAGTTTTAGGTTTTTAAAAAAAAGCATTTATAGCTCAGTTAATGAATTTTTCAACACTTGGAGTGTCACTACTAGTGAGCTATCTTACTCGACTTTTACAAAATTGCTTTAGCCAAATAACAAAATATTAAAAAGAAGGTTCCAATACTGGCTGTCAGTTGAACTGCTATTTGCAGAACTCTGGTCCAGCAATAAAATGCCTTCTACATATTCAAGAGCAAATGTTTATTGAATGAAGTTGGTATGTGGATATCATATGCTTGGATGTGACAAAGTGCTGCAGTCTGAACACTTTCAGAATACATTTGCCATCTGACTGCTGTTCCGCAAGGGTTTTTCTGTTTGTTTCTTTGGAACTTGCTAGCTTCAGCAGTCAAAGTGCTATTGCTGAGAAATTGTTCCAAATATTGAAACTAGTAGCGAACATTTTCAGATCAATGTTTGTCAGCTTCTGGTGGAGTCAGTATTTGGTCTATAGTTTTCACAGATTTGCATTAACTATATAGGTACTAAAACGGTCCTCATCACCATTTTACCTAGGAACCTCCTCCCATGAGTTTAAACATGGTGCTCTTCCTCCTCTGCTATCAAAAAGCAGGCTTTAGGGTGGTTTTGGTGTCTTATTGTAAAGAATCTGAGAATGAGGGTACTGTTGAGGAGCAAGCTTGGGAAAAGAGTTGTGCTTCTAGCTCAGTGCACAGAGGTTAATGGTTTGCCTTTAGCTAGTAGGAGGGAAGGTTGATTGGCAGCCTCTACGGCAGGGGTTCTCAAACTTCATTGAACCATGACCCCCTTCTGACAACAAAAATTACTACACGACCCCAGGCGGGGGGACCAAAGCCAAAACCTGAGCTCCGCTGCCCCGGGCTGGGAGGCCAAAGCCGGAGCCCAGGGGCTTCATCCCCAGGCGGTGGCCTGTAACCTGAGCCCTGTCACCCAGGGCTGAAGGCCTGGGGGTTTGGCCCCAGCAAATCTAACACCAGCCTTGGCGACCCTATTAAAATGGGGTCGTGACCCACAGTTTGAGAACCGCTGCTCTACGGCTTGCAGGGATGGCAACTGCAGACCCCATCAGCTTTTTATATATTGTAGATATGTTGGTTGACCCCAATCAGCCCAGGCCTGCAGAGGGTGGGCTTTTTCAGGAGCTCCTCACTGAGCTTCCTGAGGCCCACAGTATTTCTAAGACTTGATCTTTTGTTCAAGGCCTTCGTCTCATACCTTCTTGACTACTGAAATCTGCTCTTGCCTTGATGCCAGTCACACTGCCTCTTTAGTTTATTCAAAACACTGCTGCTAAGATCACTTTCCTGGCTTGTGACTCCAGCATCACCACTCCCTCTGCATCCTTCCTCTGGCTTCCCCTCTACTGCATCAAATTTATCTTTGCCTTTACCTCTGAGGTCCTTCACTGTTTAGCACCACCATATCAGATCTACCAGCTTACTGAGTTCTCCATCCCCATCTTTGCTCTACCACTGCCAACTTCACCCTCATGCATTTTTGTTTTCTTCCAGGTTGCCTGGTGTAGGGAAGCTTCCTGTCAAAATTCATAAAGCTTTCACCTTATCCTCTCTTAATCCTTCTTTAAACCCATTTTTGCCATGTGGCATACAAATGGCTTCTGTCTAGCATAGATTAGGCAAATGCTTTTTGCTAGACTCTTGCCACATCTTCCTCATCCACCCTCACTCTGCTTGCCTGTTTCATCCACCCATTGTGTCCTGACCGACATGTAGGTTGAGAACTCTCTGGGGCATGGATTCTTTATTATGGATCTGATACTTGACTGGACCTTAATAAGAAAACAAATGTTTGCAAGTATGGAAACTATCTTAGCTCAACCCCTTAGCTCTCCAGCCTCCCATCTTCCCTTCTGTTCCTTCTGTAGTTACTTTATAAGATAATTTTGGATTAAGGGCTTAATTAAGTCTTGTGTGTGGCTTACATTATGAACAGCCACTACTTGTACAAGTTGCACAGGGAATATTGACGATGCACTGGCACGCTGGCTTGTGGTTGACTTGATGTTACCGTTGCACATGAATTAGCTCAGGGGTCGGCAACCTTTCAGAAGTGGTGTGCCGAGTCTTCATTTATTCGCACTAATTTAAGGTTTCGTGTGCCAGTCATACATTTTAACGTTTTTAGGTCTCGTTCTATAAGTCTATAATATATAACTAAACTATTGTTGTATGTAAAGTAAATAAGGTTTTTAAAATGTTTAAGAAGCTTCATTTAAAATTTAAATTAAAATGCAGAGCCCCCCGGCCCGGTGGCCAGGACCCGGGCAGTATGAGTGCCACTGAAAATCAGCTCGTGTGCCGAAGGGTTGCCTACCCCTGCACTATCTGTTCCTAGCTTGAATCGCTGATTGGACCTTAAAATCATGGGGCTTAATGGTACAAGGTTCTGAGCATCATCATTACCCCAAGGAAAGGATTCCATTTATCAAAGGAAAATCTCAAAACACCATTGCAATAGCATAATTAATACAGCTAATCTATTTCTGGCTCAATTCAGAAGCTGCAGCAACACAGTCTGGAGTCAGCAGCAGATCACTTAACTTTATAATTTTTTTCTTAGTAACTTAAATTTTGCTTTGTACTTACAAAATAGCTGTAGGAGTAGCCTGGGTCCATAGCTCCAAGTAATAGGAAGTGGGAAGACAAACAAATACTACATCATGTCACTCTAAGGGTATGTCTTCACTGCAATTGGCAGCATGATTGCAGCACATAAAGATGTACCTGAGCTAGCTTTAATCTAGGTGGTGCAAATACCAATAGCAGTGAAGTTGTGGCAGCCCAGAGTTCAAAGTGGGTTGGCTGCCCCAGTACGTATGCAGGCCCTCTGTGCTGCTGTGGCTTCATTGCTATTGGTACTTGCACTAGCCAGATTAAAGCTAGCTTGGGTATGTCTCCATGTACTGAAATCACCTCTGCCCCCTCCCATCCAATTGTAGTGCAGACATATGCTACATCTGCAAACATTTCTCGACACTCACACCTTGGAGAGCTTCTCTGCATTGGACTAGTGTTTGGAGGCTTGAGGCTTTTTTTAGCCAAATTAAAACAGAGAAGTAGAAGTAAAGAGCAGCCTTCTTCAGATGGGGCAGGGGGACACATGAGGGGGACAAGCAATCCTAATTTACTTGTTACTGTAATAGTTCTCTTTTGTAAACAAGATGGTTAGTTTATTGACCCTGTTTTCTCCCAGGGAAGGGGACATTTTCGACTCGCCCCCAGCATTTCACTACTCATTGAGTACTCCTTTCGAGCCGCTTAACAACTTCCTTGCCTACCTGTTGTGTGGAGGTATCTACACCCTGTTAACATCTAATATGCTTCTAATCCTGAAATACTAAAACACACTTCTCAACAAGGTCAACAAAACCAACTTGAGGTCTGTAAGCATAGCAGTCTTGGAGGTGTGAGCCAATAAAAGTTAGTCTTCAAAGTGAATAGTAGAGATTTTATTAAATGCCATTTCAAAAAACTGTTCAAACCTGTACAAAATCTACCTTGTGATTAAAATGTGAATTTGGGGGCATAGTGTATGAAGAAGCTGATTTTTTGTGGGATCTCAGTTTTATGAAAGTCAGTTTAACTTGACTATAGAACAGTTATTTCTTCATAATTAAACACTGTTCCTAATACAAATCCTTGTATCCTGCTCCTAGCCTCTTTTTTTTAAATGTTGAAAACTGGTCATTTATACCTCCATCCCTTAACCAGTTTTTAATTAAATTAATGTCATCTTATTACTCCTCATCCCTTGACTACTTGGTTTCCTCAGTGACCACTTGAGGGAATTACACAGAGGAAAACCATCCCAACTTGTGTAAAAGACAACTTTTCCTCCAACCTCTCTTTGATTATATTTATGAGTGTAAAGAATAACTTGATATTCAATGTTATGTGGTCTGTGGATAGGACAGTTCTGTTCAGTTCTGATTCAGGTAACCCATCATCTTGAGCTTGGAAAAGATACTTTTTAATCCCCAAGTGCCCATAATGTGCCACCACTGTGTTGCATCATTGACTTGCAAGAAGCTTGAGTGTGACAATTCAGATATTAAGAATAAATGCACACACTCATATTTGTTTGTTAAACCCGTATCTCCCTTGGTTGACTTGAAACTTGCAGGCTAAGTTCACCAGAAATGAAAACCTGAATTTGGATAGGTTTTCCCCATATTCTACTGCTACAAGAAACGCATGGGGCAGTGGATTCCATTGTAGGGGTCTGGAGGCAGCATTTCACCCTCAGGCTGGGCCATAGACACTTTTGTGAACTTGCTTTGTTTTTGAAACATGACAAAATAAAAAATTCTCTATGTAAACATAGCAGGGTTTTATTTTTTTCCTCAACCTGTTACAAAGTTAAAGTGCTTCCCCAATCAGAAGCACTCTTGTATAACTATTTGTAGCATGGCTAAAAAACTAAATGGACAATAGTGATTAAAACAGAAGTTGGATGTTGTTTTGTCTTTCAAAGTCCAGCACTCTCTGCCAAGAAACTACTAGCCACTTGGGGGTGTCTCCCATTTCCTCCAGTCAAAATTTCCTGATATCCATTTTATAAACATTGGTGACTATAAAGGCTTCTCTTAGTGTTTTTGGTATTCTAGGTTTTTTTCTTGTAAATCTGTTGGTTGTAGCCTTCAAAATAGCAATAGTTTAGTCTCTAAACTGGCATTTACATAATCACGGAAAGAACCAGTACTGGGATTCTAGCTTTTTCTTAGAATTAAATGATACCGTGTCACTGGATGGCTGCCTATGCTGCCACAGAATGTCACTTGTGAAAGGCAAAGAACTGTATTTGTTTGTCTCTGGTTACATCATTATTTCCAAAAGACCTATTAAGAACTAGTTGTGAAACTGATTAGTATAGATGCATTTCAAATTTTATTTATTTTTCATAATCAAAATTTACTGAGCAGCCAAAGTATTTTCATCAATACAGGATGGCTGGTTGACAATTTAGTTGGGGTTGGTCCTGCTTTGAGCAGGGGGTTGGACTAGATGACCTCCTGAGGTCTCTTCCAACCCTAATCTTCTATAATTCTATAGAGAGCTAGTTCATAGGCTGCTTTTATGATTTAAGGAAAGGCATAGGTGGGGACTTTAAAAAACCAAAACAAACTCAAACGGCATGCCAAGCTTGAGACTGTTCTGGGACTTGACTTTCAGAGGGTGAATGATCAACGTTTTCTAAAGAGGCCTCCTATAAGAAGTCTCAAGTTGGACATATAACTGACACCCAAAATTACTAATCACTTTTGAGCCAGTATTTTCAAAAGTGATTTGCTCATGTGACAGTCATGTATGAATGTGAGTGAGTGAATACAGCAGGCTAACAAGTGCAGAATATTTCATGAATTCAAATTAAAGAGGTCAGACTCACTATTAAGGTTCATTTTATAAATGGTTTATAACGAAATAAAAAAATTGTGGAAGATATAAGCATGTTACGGACATGAGTAGTGTGGGTTAGATGGTTATAAGCACATCACTAGAAGGTGGTATAGATGAGCTATGGTTACAAGCAATCTTTTGACCTCTTAGTCTTTAGTAAATGCTTTATCTCTCTTTTTTTTTTTTTTTATAAACCTTCTACTCAATCTAGCGATAAACAAAACCTTAATATAGTCTGACTAATAAAGTCATACCTTATGGAAGGAGCTAGCTATGTTAAACTTTACAGAGCAGCAAAGAAACGTAGAACATGAGAAACTGTAAAATATTCATATTTAATGTCCTCATCTTGATATTACTTCCCTTTCTCTTTAATGCTGAAGACAGGATGTCCGTTGCTTGAATTCATGGGGCCTTGCTGCTTATTTTCTTTGTGCCAGTGATAGTTAAGGGCCAGCTAGGTAATCAATGCTGTACGTGATCCAAAAAATACAGGTCCTGCCTTGGAGAGTCTAAATCTAAAGGTGGACCTGAAGGAGGGTGATCTCTTAAATCACTTTTAGTTTTAAAAATAAAGGCTTTGTGTTTTGGGCATTGATTTGGGTTTTATATGACAAAAGGAAGGGGCTCCTAATTCAGAGGGTATTCTGGGGGGCCTGGTTCAGAGGGTATTCAGTCCATGGGGGCAGCTTGGAAGACAGTGGGATGACTGGAATGGGAGAGGGCTTTCAAGACTGACCTTGCTGGAACTATAAAAGGAGGGTAGGCAGGGGCGGCTCTATATTTTTTGCTGCCCCAAGCATGGCAGTCAGGCGGCTTTCGTTGGCGCGCCTGCGGGTGGTCTGCTGGTCATGCGGATTCGGCGGCATGCCTGCGGGAGGTCCACCGGTGCCGCGCCATCGGCGTCCCCGCCGCTGAATTGTCACCGAAGCCGCGGGACCGGTGGACCTCCCGCAGGCATGCCGCCGAAAGCCGCCTGCCTGCTGCCCCCACAGCGACCGGCAGCCCGCCCCCCGCGGCTTGCTGCCTCAGGCACACGCTTGCTGCGCTGGTGCCTGGAGCCGCCCCTGAGGGTAGGGATGCAATCCAAAACAATCTCAAAATTGTTGATTGGAAGTAGGTGTGCTGGGTCTAAAGTTAGGATGCACGGTTTAATGCAGTGGATGGGGATAGGGGCACAAGCGCAGTCAGTGGTGATTGGACTGGGAAGGGAAGGCTTTTTTGGTTGTGGCATCTTGGGAACGCTTAAATGATGTGTGGCCATTGGAGGTTACAGTAATCCTGGTGGAGCTGACCTGTGTGTAAACGGGCTGTCCCATTTGCTTGACCTTATGATAGAAGGTGCTACTATACCAAAACTTTCCGAATAAGACAATGTGAAAATCTAGTGGACAGAATGATTTGCTAAATAAAGTCAACTGTTTCTCATGCAAAGTCTTAAACAAGAAAATCTGACTCCTATTAAACTGTTGTATTCTTGTATTCACAGAAGAGAGAATCAAAACTCTAGTCTCTTTTAAGCACAGCTGACTGGCATAGTGGAAACCGCCATGAGACTTCTCTGTACTGCACTTTCTTTGGTCTTGATTTACCAGCTGGTTGATGCTACGTTATCAAAGACAGATGCAAAGAAAATGGCTTCAAAAACGCTGGAGGAAAAGGTATCAAAACTAGCTGTTCATGACAACTTGTACTCCAAAGTGAGTTAACAAGGAATATTGGCAGATGTTGAAGAGGTTTTTCTACTGGCATTAATTTATAATGGTTTAGTAGGAAACCAATAAGATAACTAAACTATACTGACACTGAATAGTCTTAACTACAGCTGGACCATGGTTTTTTTGTTTTTAATTGAAAAGTCGCAATTTTAAAAGCATTACCAAGGAAGACAAGCTGTTTAGCTGACATTGAACTTATAAGAATAACTACCTGAACAGTGTTAAGTTCACTACATGGCAAAACATGAAAGGTTGAATTGTCTTGCTTAAAGGAACATTATTTAAAATTTTGAAACTGTGTAGCTAAAATTTCAAGTTTCTGATAAAGAACCTTTTAGTATCCTGAACTCATTGCTTAAAGCAAGGGTGGTTCTGGCTGCCTTTAATGTTAAAAACAGTGCTTCGGGCAGGCTTCAGAGCAACAGGACTGGACACCCTCAATCCTGCCATAACTTCTTGTACATGCTTCTGCCGCTTCACTTTTGGCATTGCTGCTACTAGTGAACGTCCTCATGCAGAGTCTGGGAAAGGGTGTGCACATTGAATGAAAAACAAGATTTCCCAGCGATCAGGTGCAGGGGGGAAACAGAAGGACCAAGGACAGAGTCCTCTGGAATCCCCATAGAAAGTTGAAGGTGAGGATGACAGGGATTCTCCAAAGTAAATGGTGAGAGAGAGAGAGAGGAGAAGAACCAGGAAAGGACAGAGTCACAGAAGCCAACAAAGGGTAAGATTTCAAGAGGAGGAATGTGGTTGATGTTGTTGAAAATAGCTGACAGGAGAAGGAGGTTGAGGATGGAATATTGGTTCTGAGCTATGGTTAGAAGGAGGTCATCTGAGAATTTGAGAGTGGTTTAAGTGGAAGGCAATGGGCCGAAGCTGCATTGAAGAGGGTCTATGATGGAATTAGAGGAGAGGCACTCCATTCGTGTTCAGTGAACTTTGAGACAGAAGGGAGACGGCATGGTAGCTGGATAATCAGTGGTCAAGGTTGGGTTTTTTAAGGTGGGAGAGAATAAAACGTTCTTGTCTTATGAGAGGAAAAAGCCAAAGGACAGTGAGAGTTTAAGGAAAAGAGTGGGCACAAGGGAGATCAGGGGATGGGATGGGTTCACAAGGGCAAATGGAGGGGCTAGAGGAAGAGAGCAGACAAGTATGTGTCTGTGACAGGAAAAGGAGACGACTTGTAGGAGTGGGAAGGTAAGATGAGGGGAGGGGGAAGGTCACATATTTTTTCCATTTTCTCTTGGAAGAAATTTCAAGATCCTGTGCTGGGAGAGAAGTGGAGGCTGGAGGAGGGGAAGATTTAAGGAGTGAGACAAAGGTGGTTGGGGTTGAAGACATAGGATACAATTTAAGTTGGCAAAATAAAATAGTTTTAGCTAGGAAGAGGGCAGAAGTGAAGGAGGACAGAATGAATTTGTAGTGGAGGAATTCAGCGTGGTTCCAGGATTTCTTGCTCTGTGAGAGCAGGAGTGAAGGAAGTGATTGTAGGGGATGAACAGGGCTTAGTGGTGTGGCAGGATGGACCTACTGACAGCAGAGAGGGGCAGTGCTGAATTGTAATCATGGAAAACCGAGTGACAGGGCGTGATAGAGGGGCCTGGTGGGCGATGCTGAAAATGGTGTGTGCAAAATTAAAAGCATTCTTTAGAAAACAAACATGTAGTTGATTTTACAGTAGTGTTCAAGATATGCTAGGTACTGCTCGGAAAAGACAGTCCCTGACTCCCAAATCTATTTTGTCTTCAAAGCAAACTGGGTACAGTAGGAAGTGGCACTATATCTGTACTCATACCACCTTAGGAGACTAGCCACTCTTGTACTCAATCAAATATGGCTAAAAATAGTGGGACATTGATTTGACTTTTCTTTCCAGTCAACATCAACCAATAAATGCTGACAAATGTCCACTAAGTGTGCACCTTGTCAGGCCTTAGTGCTCTGCTTTTGGTTACTAGAACTCTGATTGGTCCTTATTCTTGCTCCTGATGCCTCTGGTACATTCATGATTGTGGACACTTTGCTAGTGGTAAAAGCTGTATGAAGTATCTCTACCTTCAATACCCAAATCACAATGAAAGTTCAATCCAAAATGTCTTAAATGTAATGGCCTCCTTAAAGTGTTTAACCAACACACCAAACTGGGAACGTTCAGTCTTGCAATTATGTTTTGATGTAATACTTGAGAGTACAGTTATACTCTGAAAAGAGACTATGCATCGCCTTATTCAGCTGATTTGCTGTGGATCTCTAATTTATCTTTCAGTCCTTTGAACACTACAAAACTTTCCACAGTTAAGTGATCTAAGTGCTGATTCCTCACAAAACTGGAAATTAGTACATTGCCAATCAGTTGGGACTGTGTAAACCTGAACTTGGAGACAGTGGCGGGGGGGAGGGAGGTTCTTATTACTGGTGTGAGGAAACTTAGCTTGACTCCCAGAGTCCATGCTGGGTTTGCAAAACTGGCAGTTAGAAGAAAAAAATCTTGTATGCTATTGGGTATACAAATCATAAGACACAAACATGAACCCCACAATACTGCTTTAGTCACTTCTCACTGTAGAACAGCTCTTAAACCTTGCTTATGGTATCCTAGATTTGTCTGACTATAATAGCCAAGAGTTCAGTGTCTCAGGGTCTTCTTCCAAAAAGGAAAACATGTTGGAGTACATTATGAACTTATTGCAAAATTGTCATTTAACCTCTGAATGAATGTCATACTGCTCATGTGTGGAGACTAGCATACTCTATTCCTATAGTAAATTGGCTTTCTCTGTTTGCAGGGGAAGTGTGTATAAAGTAAGACTTTAAATACTGCTGATACTGACAGCATTTCTGAGCTCTAGCCTGTTCCTTTTAACTAAGCTATATTGCATCATTTATAGGGAACACTAAAAGTTTAATGATGTGATTAAAGTGTAGATTAACTCAAAGTAGTTAATTGTACAAATGCTGTTAATGAAAGTAATTCTAAAAATTGTTTTCCCCCTTAGATATGGCATTCAGACAAAATTGTACAAGACCGGGGTCTGGTAGTCACTGATCCAAAGGCAAAAGATATTGTGTTGGAACACAAAAGTTACTGTGCCAAGAAAATGAAGGAGAGACACTTCTGGGGAGATGTTCTGGGATATATCACCCCTGTAAGTAATACAATAAAAATCAGAGTCTCTGCTGAATATACAGCAGACTAATAAGATGCCAGGTTTCTCTATTCTTGCAGTATCAGTAACAGATTCAGCCAAGCACCAAGCACAATATTGTACCTATCCCTTCAGTTTCCTTATAATATTATAGCTACTTCTGATGCTTGTTCAAATAGCCACCCAAGAGAAGAAGGATGGTTCATCAGTTGGGTACTAGTCTGGGACTTGAACCGCCGTGTGTTTCCCTGTTCTGCTACAGGTTTCTGTGTGACTTTCATGCAAGTTGCATAGTCTCTCTGTGTCCCAATTCCTCAGGGGGATAATAGTACTTCCCTATCTCACAGGGGTAGTATGAGATTGTGATGTGCTCACATACTAGGGCAATGTGAACTGTATATGTACTATGGATAGCTGCACAATGCAACTTGAATAATTTCAATACAGAGCAAAACTTTTTCTGCTGACACCAAACTAACCCTTATTTCCAAGCTTGCTACTATTCAAGACATCTCCCTAGATCCCTTTTAGAACAATGAATATACATTTTGATAATAGTAAAGGGCTGTGTAAACAAATCAGAAAAAGTGTAACCAGTTAAAAAAAATAAATTGCTAATGATACCAACACTACTTATTGCGCTCATCAGTTGCTGAACTATTGACTTTTTTGTAGGCCTGGCTAAGTAGAGGTTTGAAGGAGGGATTTGAAGGACAATGAGGAAATGTTACCCCTTTGACTCAAGTCCAGTTATGTGTTTGTACTATTTTCCTCCCTTTGAAGGATAGAAGTTTTTTGATAAATATTCAGCTGTGTCCACTTGCCAGTTAAGCTTGGTGAAAGTTGACTTCCAAGTGAAGGATCACTCAAGCTCCCAAACCAACTTTGCTTTTACTGTTAGCAGGGCACTACCAAATTCACTGTCCTTTTTTGTAAATTTCACAGTCCTAGCATTTTAAGTATTTGAACCCCTTAAATTCAAGATTTAAAAATGGTAAATTTCACAGTGTTGTAACAAAACATGAATATGTATTTAAAAATGGCAAAATATAAACACGTTAAAGCCTTTAAGACTCAGCATTTCTGAAACCTATCCCTTGAAGTTCCTGTTCTTTTTGGGTTTCAGAAATATTTTGAACATGAAGTACTGGTGTTTTCAGAGTCTTCTACAGACTGAAATGATGGCTTGAAGGGTGCAAACTGGACCACTTATTTCCATGTGTCAACTGCAAAGCCACATGATGACTTAGTTTTCATCTTTAGCTATTACACTGCTCATCACTTCGGTAGAAATTTCTAGGAAATGTGCTGCATTAAGAAAGGTGGTCAGTTTTTGTTTTTTTTTTAGAAGGTCTTGCAGAGGCATAAGGATGCAAGCGCTAAAGCAAAAAATGATAGTCTGGCAGCACATGTTTTGGCCCTTAACATAGGCGTTGGCTAGAGGGGAAGAGAAGATGTTGGCGGGGACAGAGGGATAATTTCTTTTCAACAAATCTTGGTCTAAAACTATGTTTACGCTACTGCCTATGTCAGCAAAACTTACGTCACTCAGGGGTGTGAATATTCTACCCCCTGAACAACATAAACTATGCTGACATAAGTTCTAGTGTGCACAGCACTGTGTCGGCGGGAGAGCTTCCCCTGCGACACAGCTTATGCCGCTTGTGGGGGCGTTTTTTAATGTTGTTGGCATACAGCGTCTTCACACGCTCTCCAGCGGTGCAGCTGTACCACTGCAGTGCTGTAAGAGTAGACATGCCCTAAGAAAAAGGAATTTTAAATATTCAGATACAATATTGATCTTCCTGAATTTTCATTTTTAACAGCTTCAGGTATCTGGAGTGAACTTGTTTTGTTTAAAAACAAAATAGTACAGGTCTCCCTGCAGCTTTTCTAGAAACTTCCTTTAGAATATGGCAAAATTCAGTAGACTCTGTTCACACTTCACTACAGCAAGTGTTTTGAATGCAGTAGACTCTGTTGGAAGTGTTATCACTTATCAAGGAGGGTAAGTATAATCACGGGAAGGCTAGGCCTTCTAGCAGACTCCACTTGGATATCCTGTGACTGTCTGACTCTTCCATCCCTTACAAGAGCAGGTGTGTGAAATTTCACAGTTCCTAACTTCCATTGGACATGAAAAAAATGGAATGCATAACCTATTAATCCCATTCCCCACTGGAGTCTCTCTTAAATTCAGTAAAATCTGTAGCTAAAATGGGCTTGTGCATTTACCTTTGCTGGAAATTTCTAGTGTGCATTCCATAGTTGATACTAAGTAATGAAGCTCTACAAACATGCTAAAACACTTCCTTAGAAGCCCACAAGCTGACCTGCAGTGATCCTTCCAACACTTTTCCTTGTGATATACAGAAAAATTGTCATCTGACAAGTAGTAAAGGTTGTTGTAGATCCTGTTGTAATGTCTTCTTTTTTTCCCCCTTTTTTCTTTTCCCTTTTTGCAAGTGGAACAACCATGGCTACGACATTGCTAAAATGTTTGGAAACAAATTTACGTTGATCTCCCCAGTCTGGCTACAGGTGAAAAGAAAGGGAAAGGAGATGTTCCAGTTCACAGGGCTACATGATGCTGACCAAGGTTCTTTATTTTCGTGTTGTGTGATGTTTGGATGTGTATATATGTGAAATATATAGTCAGTATTGCTATAGGCTGAATGAAAGACACTAATTACTAGCCTTTCCAGTATACTAATATGGATTTGTCTCTGGTCTTTCTGATGATGAGATTCCACTTTGTCACTGTACTCTTATAATTAAAAGTCTCTCTCTCTCTATTTTTTTAAAAGAAAACCACCCATTTATCCCCCAAAGAGTAGTGGAAGAATGGAGATTTCAGTGGCTCCTTTCACTTGGCCCATCACAAAGAACAGGCTGAGATAGTTATGTACATAAACATTTTTAATGAATCTGTATTAATTTCATTTAACTTAGTAAAGTATTTCGGGATACATGACTCTACAGTCAGGCTACATTTCAGGCTTTATGCTATTAAAATTTAAATTTGATAATGGCTTGGGTGTCGGCAAATGTAAAGTTATCTCAATTGAAATATCATCTCTGGTGACCGATTCTGAACAAGCTTTAATTCTGATAATTTTCAGACCAAATAATGAATCAATAAAATGATCCTTATGAAAATGGGACAGGCCACTAAAAATACCATCTTATTTAAGCCTGTTCATCCCAAAGGATGATTGAAGCCTCCAAAAATAATCAAAGCCTCAATATACTGCAATCTGGTTGTCGTGACAAATGAGCCAGAACAAATGCTGTTGCATTTCATGTGAAAGGCAAGGAAAACTTTTGTAAGGTAAAAATGTTGAACTACTGGTTTCCATATGGAATGGGGCAACTAGCTTTATTCTCTAGATATCAGTAAGGCTGTACTCACAATAGAATGACCTGTGAGCCAGTAACATTTTCTCTTATGGGAGGAGGAGAGTTGCAATGAAACTACATACTTTACTTAAAGACGTCTCTTGAAAGATATTTATATTAGATATGTTCTTAGCTTAACAGTTGTTTCATTGTTTGACAGATTGGATAAAGGATGTCAAGAAAAACTCTAAAACCATCAAAATAGGTGAGGCTGCATTTTAAGTTTCTTGTAGTCTTCTGCTTGTGGTTATTGGCACAGGCAAGGAAGCCTTTATTTCAGGAGTATGTGTATGGGAGATGTTAGCTGAGCAAAATAGTCCTCATGCACAGGATCTTAAGGGAAAAGACTGGGGGAAAAAAAGTATAAAAGAGTGCATCTAGCTTTATTTGGGTCAATTAATTATTGGTAGCTCAGTAATTGAGATACCATACCTGTTGGTGCCCTGAGGTTTTTCTCCTGAGATTTCTCCCCCCACTCCCCCCCTTTTTTTCCCCTTGGTTCAGACTCTGGGACTCCGTGTTCCTGCCATCTTCCTTCTGGATGAGAATTCCTTCAGAGCTGACTGCCATGTTCTTGGGGGAGAGGTTGGCCTTGTGACCACAGTACTCTTAAGCTCTGGTTAGAGAATCAAACTGATGATCCAGTTAGAGTGTCTAGCATGATGATGTAGAGGACTGCTGCATTTTTCTCTTAACCTGAAAGTCTGAGGTCTCTATAACAGTTTCCTATTTTAGAAAAATTGGAAAACATTGATATAGACACATCTGCTAAACAGCTCACCTTGCCTACTCCATGATCCTGCCAGTGACTGGCATGCTTGCTTTATGCAGATGTCAAAATGTAAAGAGTGGATTGCAGAAGGATGGAATTCATTTAAATTAAAAGAAACCTCAATGTGAACTCTTCAAATATGTCTTTTAAAATACAACTTTCTAATGAAGTAACTTTTTAAATATGTCCTGATTCTCGTTATTAACCTAAACCAATTCTAAGCCTTTCTGCTCCTTTTATTAAAATGGTTTTCCACCGGGGGCACGTCCTTCTCTGGTCCACCTTGGATGCCAGCCTTCCTAATAGCTCCCTTTCCTGCTCGCTTGTTGTGACTTCACTTCTAGTAACATGCGGGCAGAGCTAGTAAACAGTCTTATGGAGCTTGGGGAAGAGCGTGTCTGAGTTTCCCCAAAGAAAGAATACAAGAATATTGTCATGAGTGCTAGAAATAATCAAAACAGTGCAACTGACTAGACCCAGTGCTGCTAAACTCACAAAGGTAACAAACTAAAGTTTAGAAGTAAAATTATTTATCTTTCCAGTATAGTAATCTTAAGCATTGTGTCAATAATAGGTACAAAACTTCCAGAAGGAGACACTATTTTCAAGCTGGCATCCCTTTAAGAGTGATTTTACAGCCCCTATTAATAACTCAGTTCTCCATTCTAAGTATTTACTTTGAGTCGACATTCTTCAGTGCCCCACTTTTGAAACAAAGGACAACATTGCATGAGCAATTTGCTTATCTATACTAACTGGAGTTAGAAAGTAGAGAAGCAAAACCTTTAGATATGGGAGATTTTCCTGTGAATTTATCAGTGTAATCAGAGCAGTTGTAATTTTCATAATTACTTGTTTGACTTGTTTCTTTCATCTCAGTTCCTCGGATTTTGTTTGACGGTTGGACTTACCAAGATTTTGAGAGTGTTTTTGGCAGTGAGGATGAGATAGAGGAGCTTTCCAAGACCATGGTGCAAATAGCCAAGGTAAAACCATTGCTAATACAAATGAGTTAATCAGTGGGATACCTGTTATCGATCCTTTATAGCTGGATGATACCTTTACATCTTATAGTGACAATGAAATTTCTATTCAAATAGTAATTAGGTAGGATGTTAAACAGTAACTGCTAAACTTAAATATCTTAAATCTGCGGGACTGGACAACTTGCACCCAAGAGTTCTAAAAGAGCTGAAGAGCTTTCCAAGCTGTTCAGTGAATCTCTGCAGCAGTTCTAGAGGACTAGAAAAAAATAGGGCTGTTGATTTTAATTGCAGTTAACTCATGCAATTAACTCAAATTAATTACGAATAAAAAATTAATTGCGATTAATCGCAGTTTTAATCGCACTGTTAAACAATAGAATACTTTCACTGCAGATTTGACAAAACACAAAGAAGGTACCAATGTGAGATTTCTAAAGATAGCTACAACACTCGACCCAAGGTTTAAGAATCTGAAGTTCCTTCCAAAATCTGAGAGAGACAGGGTATGGAGCATGCGTTCAGAAATCTTAAAAGAGCAACACTCCGATGCGGAAACTACAGAACCGAACCACCAAAAAAGAAAATCAGCCTTCTGATGGTGGCATGTGACTCAGATGATGAAAATGAACATGCATTGGTCTGCACTGCTTTAGATAGTTATCGAGCAGAACCTGTCATCAGCATGGACTCATGTCCTCTGGAATGATGGTTGAAGCATGAAGGGACATATGTATCTTTAGCGCATCTAGCACATAAATATCTTGCAATGCCGGCTACAACAGTGTCATGTGAATTCCTGTTCTCAATTTCAGGTGATATCATAAACAAGAAGCAGGCAGCATTATCTCCTGCAAATGTAAACAAATTTGTTTGAGCGATTGGCTGAACAAGAAGTAGGACTGAGTGGACTTGTAGGCTCTAAAGCAGGGGTCGGCAACGTTCGGCTCGCCAGGGTAAGCACCCTACCGGGCCGGGCCAGTTTATTTACCTGCTGATGCGGCAGGTTCGGCCGATCGCAGCCCCCACTGGCTGCGGTTCGCCGTCCTGGTCCAATGGGGGCGGCGGGAAGCGGCACGGGCCGAGGGATGTGCTGGCCGCGGCTTCCCGCCACCCCCATTGGCCCGGGACGGCAAACCGTGGCCAGTGGGGGCTGCGATCGGCCGAACCTGCCGCGTCAGCAGGTAAATAAACTGGCCCGGCCCGCTAGCGTGCTTACCCTGGCAAGCCGCGTGCTGAACGTTGCCGACCCCTGCTCTAAAGTTTTACATTTTTATTTTGGAATGCAGTTATTTTTTGTACATAATTCTACATTTGTAAGTTCAACT
>NW_020664522.1:1220862-1286485 GCF_002925995.2 Terrapene triunguis | reverse complement strand
GGGCCCCCCCGGGGGCATTGGGGGGGGGGGGGGCCCCCCCCCCCCCCGGGAGCGAAGGACCTGCCGCTGAACTGCGGCCGCCGGTCCCGGCTTTCCCCCCCCCCCCCCCATTGCCGCCGCCGGCAATTGCATATCAGAGCCGGCCCTGGGTATTAGTATAACTGTGTGACAGTGGAAGCTTTCTAACTTACACTGAACTGTTCCCAATTCACTTTAGGAAGAAAATTTTGATGGATACGTAGTTGAAGTGTGGAGTCAGCTGGGAAATCAAAAGCAAGCGTAAGTATGAGCCTTTAGGATGCACTGATTGAAAAAGTGGCTTCTGCATATAAAACCAACTTATCTTATTAAAAAATAGTATAAAAGCTGTTGTAATTAATCCATATAGATTTGAATTTTATATTTGCACTGTTGGTGTTTTATTTGTACACCTGACCAACTTGTTGCTCTTCTAATTGAATGCCAGTAACCTTCAAGGATCCTCTTTGCCTTATAATTTCCACGCAGTAGGAGTGTCTATACAGCAATTAGGAGGCGTGGTTGCAGCACATGTAGACACACCTATGCTAGCTTTGATTAAGCTAGCTTGCTAAAAATAGCAGTATAGCTTTAATGGCACAGGCTGCAGCCTGTGTGTGTACCCAGTGTCTTGGATCGCCTCCTGATTGCAGTGAGAATATACCCATTCTTTGTGAACTCAGTTAAGGTTGCTCATTTGTTTCCTCAGAATGGAAACCTTGAAAAGTAAAGAAACTGCAAGTTAAATCAGTTGCACCCAACACTGCTATTTTTCAGGCCTTAATCCGCTGTTATGAGACTTTCATACCACATTAATAACCTTTCAAACTTTATTTCAGTTCAACAGTAAATCCCAGTGCACAAAAAATGGATAAACACTGCACCGTACAATATTAACTCGAACATGTACATGTTTTGTCTAACATATTAACAGATCTAAGTTAGTGGAAAAAACTTGAACGAATGAAGCTGGGAGGGGTTGCAAGTACTTTGGAGGATAGGATAGGATAACTTAGTACAGCTGGTGTTTCGTCTATCGGTTACTTTCTTATGGTTGTGTAAACAGTAAGATTGACTTTATATTATTTCATTGAGTAGCGTTAACACCAACTACAGACCAGTTTAAATATGTTAACATGAACTCAAAGGGCTAAATTGCCAACAGCACACGATTAAACATTACAGGGAATGTTGTTTGCTAAACTACAGGGGGAGAGTATACTTTATTTGGTATGCTTCCAAAATGAGGCCTGCTTTCTCTACACTTCTGTAAGATTTTTGGGTGATTTATGGAGTTTAATTCTTAGAGTAAGTGTAATTTGCCTTCATTGTACTCCAGCATCAACTTTCTCCACATTGATACAGTAAGTACTATTCCATTACTTCAAGAGCAATGGAAGCTCCTCATAGTAGAAACAGAAGCTATTTGTCTGCATTGTTATGAGGTTTTTTTATTCATGAAGTTGACTGTTAACACACCTTTACATATCTTTAATGCTTATCCATTTTTGCTAGCCATGCTGACCAAGAGGCTTAAAATAGATCTCACTGACCTTGGCAAAGCTATTAGAGGGAGCAGATCTAATGGATTGCAGTTCTCCTTCTCTTTGGAAGTGGTCCAAAATACAGCTTGGATAAAAAGTTTCTGCTTGTACACAAATTAGTGGGTTTGTGTTTTACAGTTCTGGTGTTGGAGTTTCCAGGCATTTGAGTTTGGCTCCCCTTTGTCAGACTTCCACTCAAAATCCCTACTTGTAGCCTTTATTATGCATTTCCCCACTGCATTTTGCTGGGGCCACTTAATCAGTTTTTTCATTAACCTTGCCTGTGTACAGTAGCCATAAGAATTTAGCTGTTATTCCGGCCATGAGATGACACACCCTTCTCCACCTTAAGATCACAGGCACAATTGAGAGGCACTAAGTTGTGGGGCCAATATCTTCATTTTACCCCTGGAACTCAAATCACAGTATTTAATGCCACCATTGATCAGGAGTAATAGATCTAAGGTCACTCCACCCAGGTATCGTGTATGACAGTAGACTTTCTTTCCACCATTCCTGGGGCTGGCGGACTTCAGCAGTTTGCAACCATATCAGTGATTTTGGCCCTAACCTTCTAACTTGCAGAATTAAGCTAACACACTGCTCAGGCAAGCCTGCTCTTGGATTGGTTTTTGTTCATAGTGTCTTGCTTTAGTTTCCACTAATTTTACCTCAAGCATCAGGGTAAAATTTTGTACTTGTGTCATGAGTATGCATGAGTTGTCTGCTGCTGCTCACCAGAAAAGTACAGGGTTAGAGTTGTCCATGTCCTTGTTGGTTAGTCCACATAGTGGCAGTATTGTAACATAATTCCTACTGTACACCAGCTGACTTTCAAGGGATTGTATTTGAGAAGTGAAAGAACATCAGAAGGTAGGGAGAGCTGAAGTTGGATGTTGGCACAAGAATGAATCCCTGTCCTGTAGAGATGTAGGTCCTTGATAGAAGAACAGTAATTATGTATGCTTCATATACAGGTTCTATATTAATTCTGTTAAGTACTTAGTACAGATTTCCCAGCAATTCATCGCTTTCCCTGAGGGTAGGATTGGCTGCTTTTTGGAATCTGACCTTGAAGAATCTGTATCATCATAGTGGTGCTCCTAGGAACAGCTAGCTTCTGCCATCAGATTACTTCCCAAGCCATCGGATGGCAAGACAACAAGGAGATCTGGCTTCCTTATGGGACTGGTATTTTTACATTGTAGTGTGAATCTGCTTATGTTGTAAAAGTAAATTAGCCTGCTGACTTTAAGCACCACTCCCTGTTGGCTATAGCAGCTGACAACTGACCAGCAGGAATTGTGCATGTGTGTCAAAACAAATGCAGAAATGTGTAACAGATGTCACGTCAGTTACCTGACAACAGGATCTGCTGAAGTTATGTAAAATTCTGCTTTTTGAAAAGGGTTCAGGGTTGCGGAGCTGTAACTAAGAACACAACAGTTCTAAACCTAAATACACGAACACTTAAATACTAATGTGATAAATGACAAAATTGGCTTTTCTGATTGATCCTTCCAGTGGACTTGTGGTATGTCAGCTGTAAGGAGGAAGTTGATTGGCTATGGAAATGTCTTAAATTTCCTAATATTATATCATAGCATTATGGAAAAAAGCTCATAGACCATTCAGTACTGCTCCCAATGCTGGATTATTCCATACAGTACACTTCGTAGTATTTTGGTCAATTCCAAATGAAAATCCCTTAAGTGATACAGCTTGTTGGTTGCCTTGGTAGGCTATTCTACAGCCTAATAGACTTTGCTGTCAGAAATGTTCTTTTTCTCAATTCCATCCTTTCATCCCATTGCTCCTAGTTATACCTAAATAGCACACCAAACTCTTTTCCTTCTGCTTCTACCATTCCAATATTTGTAGACTTCCCAGCTCTCCTATGCAACCATTTAGTATTCATTTAGCATTTTTAATAATTCTCTCAGAATAGATCATACAAATATGGTGGGAAATACAACCATAACTAGTTACCCAATTTAGCAAAGATTCGTATAGCTTTTTGCTGTAGCTTTTTTTTTTTTTTTTTTGCTTGTACCTTTTTGCTACAAGCAAAGTTTTTTAATCTTAAGGCTCATTAAAGTTCTAATAGCTCTCATGACTGTGTACACTGGTACCTTACTAAAATTACTTAGTATGACAAAGTCAGGCTCAATGGCTGCAAGAGGGTGGTGGAATCAGGTATATTAGTCCTAGGATGATAAAAGGCCCTTTTCTCTACAAACTGAGAAGGGGTTACCTCAGGTCAATTAGGGACACCTGAGTCCAATTAAGGGCTACCTGAGACCTTTTAAAACTCCTCCTCTGGTGAGAGAGGGAGGAGAGGAGACAAGCTGCCGCTGGGCTAGTGGAGTTAGAGTAACCCAGTCTCATCCCAGTTGATTGGCACAATTAGAACAAGCAGACGGACAGAGGGAAAAGGAAACAAGAAATAAGGATCGGGAGCAATTAATTGGAATTCCATTTCTGGGGGAAGCTTCAGCTTTGCTCTCTACCCCTTTCTCTCCTCTTCCAGTTGCCTGTCCCCCTAGACAACAGCTCTCAGGGGTGGGCACCGGCTGGCAGGGTCCTGGACCCTCTTGAGGTGCTTTAGAACATAAGAGTGGAAGCAGGGAGATAGGCTTCGCTAGGGTGAGAGGCTGCTCTCCTCCCCATAGGGTAAACAACCAAAACTGAGTGCCTGTTTAGGAGAGAGACTGATACCCTGGGGCCAACAACAGGACATTTCCCCCCCCCCATCAAGGGGGCAGGGAAAGGCATCTCCCTCTGTTTCGTGTTTGTAAATTGGTTTCTTTTTGTTTGGTGGAGGAGCACTCCTTGGGCCTGCCCTGAGGCCCACCTTGAAAATACTGATAAGTAAACAGAGAGGGGGGAAAACAAACACTGTCCAGAGTGGGGCTGATTTACCCCAGGTCCTGCCACCACTAAAAGGGAGAGTACTAGATATACAGTAAATCTGGCCATAGTTCACTAGGGGTAAGGAACCTAGCAAGCAAAGGATTTAGCATGCAAAACTACTCATAATTAGAACAATGATTTAAACACAAAATTAGCCCACATTTCAGCCAAGCTGGATTAGTTGGTACAAACCATGTCTTCCAGTAAGGTTTTAGTTGAGCAAATATCCCAGAGAGAGACATTTTCTCGATAGGTAATCCTGAATTTTGCTGGGATTAGTGCAACTGTTCTTGAGACACAAACTTTTTACTTGTCTATGTGGTGGCACTCTAAGGATAAAATGTGTAGTAGCCTTGAGTAAGTGTCCCTACGGCCTTAGCTGCTTTCAGGATTTGCCACTAACAATGCATATCAGAGAGGATAGTAATGATAGTGCTGCATCTCTTGTCTTCCTGTTTTCCTGTGTAGGGATCCTAGAACTCTTAAGTGATCCAGTGTATGTGATGTGTCCAATTTCTGGAATTTAGGGATATGTTTCTCTGTTGCTCGAATTCCAAGGATAAGGATATTTGACAACTGACTTAATTCAAGTTCTTCAGTTTTCTCTCCGACAAATAATTGCTACCTAACACAGCAGCATGGTCCAGTAGATAGAGCTCTGAAGTAAGCATCTGAAACAGTCAGCTCAGCCACTGATCTTGTGACCATTGGCAACTTCTTTCATCTCTTTGTGCCTCTGTTTTCCCTTTGGTTGTATCAGTATAGATAGTAAGACAGTCCCTATCCAAAGAGCTTATATTGTGTGTGTTCATGTGCCTAAAACAATGGGGCTTCTCGGCACTACCATAATACAAATAAATAATTTTGCAAGCTGAAATGCTTGATGTTTCCTTTGCTTAGAATCAATGTCTGCATGGCTTATTGTCATGGTTACGGGGTGAACTGGGCTTTGGACCCCTTTAGTTCCTCTCAAGTGTACCCCATAGGTGACCAGCCTGCTTTCTCCACCTCACTCTGGGTCCAACCACTCCAGCCAGGGTCTGTAGGTGACAGCCCCCACCCTCTTTTCCCAGCTGTGTTAATGCGATCGGCCCAACTGCTTTTGTTCTGCGTGTGTGAGCCCTGTCGCTCCAGGGACCTGTGATTAGTGATAGTGGTTAAAGTGACTAAAAAATGGTATCTTTAAAAAACAAAACAAATATTTATTTATTCATTCACCCAAAGGTACAAAGCATGCAGAGAAAAGAATAAAAATGATAAAGGTCTCTAATTGCATATTTCCCCTTATGTACACCTTAATCTGTCCTTACAAGCATTTACAAGTTCCTCTGAGCCCAGCTGAGCCCCATCTCTGGCTAGGAGAAACAGGCTGTTCTCCTCGCAGCATAGTGTGTGTCCTTGCCAGACTTTCAGCTCTCGCTGAGGGTCCCTGGCAGCCTTTCTTAGCTCACCTGAACCCCCTCCTTTTTCTAGGCCTGAGGACCTGTAATTGCTTAGAGTTCCCTTTGATCTCTCTTTTTCTCAGCCTTGGCAAAAGAGCTATGTCACCAGCATTGAGACAGAGGAGTAGCCTTTTCATGGCTGTGAATCTAGCTATTGTGTCTGAGTGTGTGTTGGGATGCACCTTAGCTAGGCCATTATACTGCCTTTCCTTCTTGGTTCCCCTAAGAATCCTTTTTTGCTCTAACTCCATAGCAAATAACTCACAGATGTATGAACCATACTAATAAAAAAAGACATTTCCTAGTTCATCACACTTTACTCATTTCTGTACACTCTTGAATCTAGGGATGTCACTTTAAACTAAAGCAAACAAAACATCACCACCTCCTCATCAGTAAGACAGCAAGAAGTGTGGAGTTCTGATGAGTCCAAAAATAGCTATTTATAAAAAGCTTTGAGTCTCCTTTCTTTTCAACTAGCTTTTCAGAAGAGCAAGAAGGTTGCTGGTGCACTAGTTTGACCACACCAAGGCTTGAAAGTCTGACGGCTCAAGTTCCCCTTAAATCGTGTTTTCTGTTTCTCTTATAAAGTGGACCGGACATGGTCATCTTTAACTTATTTTGGAGAGCAAAAAGTTAATGTTGTCAGTATTCCAATGTTGTCTGGAGCTGTGGCTGTTTGCTCAGAGGTCCTGCCCCTGTTTAGCATATTATCTTCAATCAGTTCCTTCAACTCTGACTTTTACTCTTTGCCGGTGCATCCCAAGACTATATTGGTTTTTAGTACACTTTGAACCTTTTTTTATCTGAGAAACTTGAAGTGAACTGCCTTTAAAGGGGCCACTTTTATTTTCCTATAGAAAAGAAAGCATTGTTCTAACTGAAGCAGTTAAGTTAAATAAGATCAGACTAAAAAGGTAAAGTGTGCAGTACACACTGTACAGGTCTGCATGTGTCTGTTTGGTGTCCAAACTGCCTCAATTCAAGGGTACAAGTTTTACCTGCAAGACCCAATGTTTCCACAAATATGGAAACCATATGATCTAACATTAACAACATTCTTTACACAGCATGCCCACCTGCTACTGATTTGTGAACTAAGGATTTTCTTTTCCTTCAGTCATCCTGTGCTCTTTATACAGGCTAGCCTCTTGCGGCATCCACTTGGTGCCTATTTACACTCTTGTGCTGAGAACCACTAGAAGCAATTAAAGATGAGGGGGGAAAATCTTGCTAATCTTCTCCTCTTTTCAGAGTCCTACACAGCAAGTAAACTCCTGTTTCTGTTAATGAACGGGATATTTTTACTCTGCGTTTAGCCTTTCTGCAGAACTCCACAGTACAATGGACAGATGTTCAGTCTAATATTAGGTTCTTTTGCTTCATGTGAGGTAGGGAATGTGGAAGAAAACCTGACAAGGTAACTGCTTTCCCTCAAGCGTGACTCCTAATTGACTCCAAAGTGACTTTCTTTATATCACTCAACAACAGCAAAAAATCCTTGGCAGGTCTGAAGAATAAAATTCCACAAGCTTCTCATCCTGTAGCGTTTGGCTTGAGAAATGTAACAAGAGAAATGTTTAGAGGGCAGAGTGGCACTCTTTTCCCTGTTTCTCCTCAGGCAGTTCGTTGCTTGCTGGACAGATTCTCTTTCACTAATCTGATACCTAAAAATTCATTGAATTTTTATTCTGTTCTTTTCCCCAAAGGTCCTGGATAAGTAGAGGCCTGAATATACCACTCAATGTCATACTAGACTTGGAGATTCCACATGTGTAGTTTATTCCTGTCATTCAGGCAGCCATTTGCTGATAGGTGGCACCACCAGCTCATGAATGCTGCTTGGAAAAGATGCTTTTCTCACAATGTGCTGCAGGAGCTTGGCTTCCTACAGAAGATGACCTTCAGGCATCTTATTAATTGTTGGTGGGAGTAAAGCAACAAAAACTTGTGCTGGCAATTCCATTCTTCAGGTTAATCCTTGGAAGAGTAATTATTAATCAAAGATTTGCTGTAATTCACTCTAGTTTCCTGGTATTAAGTAGGGAATGAAGTGGCATGAAAGGACAATTTCTTATTTAAGTAGACAGCTTTATTCTGTCCAATTTCCTGGACAGGTCATTAATTTCAGGGACTACTGACTACCAACCTTATAGAAAGGCTAAAGTTAGAAACTTGCTGAATTTCAAAGGGTCACATAAATATAGAGGAGGATGTAACGGGCTTCTGATAACATGCCCCATGGCAGACTTCAAATATGCTGAAGTGCAAGTACTGTGCATTAAGACCAACTGTGTATTCTAAGGTCAGTGTTGTCATGAACTGCAGTAATAAAGAAAAATCTCAGATGCCAAAATGTGTGGACAGATACTTAAATTTTATAGGGGGCAAATGTAGAGTTTGAAACTGTGGATGTTTAGAAAATTGACCTTCATTATGCCAGGGATAATGGAAGCCCTGGAAGAGTAGGGAAATGGTAGATCTTAATTGGTTCAAGATAGATTCTTAAAACTGCCAATGTTTTAGAGGCATCTCTGAAGTTAAATTTGACAATGGTGAAATATATCATAAATATTTAATGAAGTCTTTGCATAACGACCATTTCTGTTCTCATCATACTGTACCTCATTATAACTTTTAAAATGTGAGACAGTAGTTTTTCTTTCAAAATTGTCAGTGGTAATATGGGAAAATATTGTTTTAAGACACTAAAGAGCACTATTGGGACACTGTAAAGTTTTAATTGATAGCATGCTGTACATGGACATTCAGCTATTGCTGTTTAGGGAAGATGGGAGAGTGCATACTTGATTTAAATCATCTATCTTGGTTGACAAATGGGAGTGTGCCTAAATGAAGTCTTTAAGCATTAATCATTAATCCTGTCTTATTCAGCATAAAGCTCTCATGGGCTGGAGAGATAGCTTGACAGGTTAGCGGGCCAGTTTGTAAATCCTGTTTTTTGCACATGAAGCTGCAATTCTTCTGCTGTTACTTTCCTCCCCGACTCGCCATAAGCCAAATATGGAATTTTGATATGTGCAGTGAAGCTCTAACAAGCCAAGTTACTTGGGTCTCTGAGATGATCTGACATTCTGAGGAAATCTGCAGTGGCATTACTCAGCTTTTTTGTATAGAGGGGCCAAACAGGGTTGGGACATAAGAATTCAGGAAGCCCTGAATTTTAATCCTACCTTTTGTCAGTGATCTGTAATGTGGAAAGGGTGGGTGGGTGGCTGCGTGTGCATGCGTGCAAGGAACACTAGTGTGCCATAAATCGTCTCTAGAAAGTGACTAACAGATAAATCTTTCAAGGATGTTGAGGGGATCAATGTTCAGGTGAAATTTTGAACATGAAGACACTAATAATAATTTTTAATCAAGATTTTCTAAAAGATGCTCTAGGAATTACTTTGGGGATCAGCTATGGCCTGTGCTCCACAGGAGGTCAGACTAGATGATCACAGTTGTTCCATTCTGGCCTTAGAATTCATGAATCTATGAAAAACTAACATGACATTAAAAATCAGTTTCTTCTAATCTGCAATGGCAAATAAAAATGCCTTAATCATAATCACCTGGTTACTGCAAGTTGTTACTCCAGGACAGAGTTAAGATTGTTTGGGTGCCTTAACTATCTTTCTTAACTTAACATATTTGGATTTGTTTTAATGTAACCTTAATTCTGAATTTCTAAGGCTTGCAATTGTCCCTAAATAAAGCATTACAACATCCCTGAAATGTTGGCCCTTAAATTACTGCTACAAACTGGCAGCTGTGACTCCATCTTAATGTAGTTTTTGTTGAGGATTATATGGCGAGGTGGTAGTGGGGGACCTTGATGGAGGGCATTTTGCCAGCACTTGTAATTTAAGTTGATAACTCAAGGTTCTGGTTAGTGTTCCAGATGCTGACTAGCAAATAACAGCAGCGACTTAGACCACTTTTTTCCCTGTATTGGGTCAGGAGGCTGTGACGTTCCCTCACAGATCCAGACCTACGCATGGTGCTTTGTGCCTTTCCCATTTGAAGACTGGATTTTACTGCAAGGCACTCTACAGGGGGTTACACCTCTACATCCATTTGGAAGTGGAGATTAAAAGCACATAACTCCAGGATTTAGGTGGTGGACAAGGCGCTGATTTTCCCCTATAAAGCGGTAAATGATCTAGGACTTCCTTACCTGATGGATCAACTCTTCCACCTACAACACTGCATCCAGTTGCTGGTGCTCTTGAGCTGCAGCCCCTCTGAGAACTGCCAGCAAGGTGTCCTACATGGGAGCCCTTTGGTTTTTGCATTCGCTTGCATGATCCCCCATCTACCCTACTCCACCAGTGTATTTGGTTCAAAACTGGCCAGATTTAACCTCCCTGCTATGCTGCAAAGTCCAGTTGTCTTAACAGGTATTTGGGGGAAATGAGGCAGGTACGGGGGATTGAGATGTTTTGGTTGGTAGGAATATAAAAGGCAGGAGCTTCTGACTTGTGTGTGAAGATGTGGTGGTACTGTCACTCTTGTATTCCTTTTCATGGAAAGGGTGGCTACAGCTTAGGGTAGGGATTCTCTTATGCTGTATTTAAATCAATGACTTGTTTGACTGGATAGTGGTGCTCTAACTGTGGAATACATACACTGAGGGATGGGAAAGGCAGTTCTTACTCTTCCAGAATGAGAATGGAGACAGTAAATATGGCAAATGAAGAAAACTGACACTAGTGATTACTTGCAATCTAGTGTTTTGTTCTGGATGGGAGAGGGAATATATGTAAGATAGTGACAAGTGGAATGGTTCAGTGGTATTTCAGTGCAGTATTTTGTCCCGAGGCAACCAGGTCTCATTTAAACTCCAGAGAGGTGAGGATGTTGCAGAAGCAGTGTGCTAGGCTCTTGGGAGTAAAGTAGGAATCTCCTGTTTGCCACAACTGAGATTGCAGAGTTATTGGCAAACTCCAGAGGCAGTTTCAGCCATGCTGTCTGAAAAAGTGCTCAGATTTTCTTCCTTTGGCTACTGTTGCAGAGTTATATAATCTACTCCCAAGTGAAAATCTTAACTGTAGAGAGGATGACTGACTTAAGAAAAATCTCTGGTTGAATAATCAGGTACCAGGGGAAGAGGGGAGGGAGGGAGGGGAGATGAACTCATTCTCCCCTCCCATCATACAGCTGGAGTGGATTACTGTACACAAAATTAGTCTGTTTCTGTGATTTCAGTTCTAATGTAACCTAGTAAGTGGAATGAACAGTTTAGGATGGCCGTTGCTAAATGACCTGCCTCCCACTCGTGTACCTTCGAATTGTAGGGATCTTTTTCTTGTTCAATATAAGCAAAATGAGTAAACAGGTACCATCAAAGTGTCTCTTGCACCAGCGCAATTTAGGTTTAATTCTGGCAATAACCATTTGGCTCTCAAACCAAAATCTACACCACAATTGCTAGAAGTCTGTGTTCTTAGATAGTATTATAATTGGGAATTTTCTTTTTGCTCTGACTTGTTCATTATAGGTTTGTGGTGTAACTACAGAGACTTTAAATTCCCTGTTCAGCTCATCTGTCTGCTTCCACCTTGCCTATGGCTAAACAGGGAAGTTGACTTTGTTCTGATGAATCAGATGACTTAAGGAACGCACACAGAGGGACAGTATTTAATTTGTGAAGTGAAAGTAATAAAGGACTCTGCTTGAGCTGCTAAAAGTCATTAAACTTAATTTCTACATCTTATCTCTATGTAGTTTACTGATAAATCATCCACTTCACCTAACCGGGAGAAAATTACAGCATAACTTTAATATTGGAAGATCTTTGACACTGCCTGTATAGCCAGTTGATCCTTGCACTCAGTGTTTCATGAGGGAACTGAAGAATAAAACAAATGTATCTGAAAAACAACAGTTCTGCTTCTACATATGATTTCTCTTCATTATATTACTGATTGCAGCTTTCTAAAAGAGGATCTTTCAGGGTATGTCTAAACTAGAAACTTAAGTCGACCTATATTAGTAATTACTGCAGTGGTGCATGTCTACACTACCCTCCTTGGGTCGGTGGTGCGGGTCCTCACCAGGAGTGCTTCACACTGCCCCTCTGGGGTTAGTGGGGGAGCTGAGAGCCTAGTCTCAGCTCTGATGGCAGCTGCCTCACAGGCTCCTGGGCTCCTGGTGGGCTGCCACCCCCTTTGCTCTCTGTTCCTTGCTGGGAGCTGTGGCGGGGAGCCACCTGGGCTTCTCAGCCTCCCTTCCCACAATGACCTGGACTACCAACATTCCAAGTGTCACCCTAACTATACTGATGTGAGCCCTATGCCTCTCGTGGAGGTGGAGTTATTACGTTGATGTAGTAGGGTATTTACATTGGTGGGAGCAAGGCTGTAGCGTAGACACTGACATAATTAGGTCAATGTAAGCTGCCTTATGTCAACCTAACTGTGTAGTGGAGACCAGGCCTAAGAGTTTACTTGTTTCTTTGACTTTATTTTCCACCTGACATCCTAATGATTTATAAGAACTGGCTGGTGTGGAAACCTTTAAATTGTGCCACAAATAGAGGGTGATAATTTCAGGTAGGGCAGGGTCAGCGAACTCTTGAAACAAAAATCTGATTTTTGTGCATACAGGGTAAGTAGTTTTTTTTTTTTTTTTTTTTTTAAAAGTACAGAAAATGTATAGGTAGAAAGGTTTCTAAAAACATCCACGTTTTCTTGAGGCCTCAAAACACTTTGAAGATTGCACGGCTTGCAGAAAGCATCTTCACATATTCCATTAACCTTAAATTCAACAGTACAATGACAATCTGAATCTGTTCAACAGCTGTCTGTTCCAGAACAGAATTCAGTTCTATTGCTTGGCTTAAGTGTCTTCTTACTGAACATGAACTGAAGGGATAACCCCTTCTGATGAGAATATAGTTGATACACATACGCACACCAATATCTTTGTATTTCAGGAGCTGTCCCGGGGGAAATTCCAAAATGTACATTTCAGCTGAGAATTTACATGTGAAAATGGAAAAATTAAAATTACAACAAAAAAGGCAAAATTTTAGCTCTACTATGATAACCTATTGTAATTATAGGAGTACCTCCAGCAGTGTTATATACTTAATGATGCTGGAAGAGGGCATGCCTTGACAAATCTGCCTAGAATGTGTCACCTGCTACAAAACTTCCAGATAGGGTGTACTGCCTGTTGCATGTCTTTACCTCTAGTTTTACTTTTTAAATTACTCATGCGAATATCATGCCACGTCTATTGCCTGTAGCCTAACAATGTGTTTGTATTACAGGGAGCTGATTCATTTGCTCACTCACCTCTCAGAAGCTCTCCATGAAGCACAGCTTAAGCTAATACTGGTCATCCCACCTGCTGTCACACCAGGGTGAGTACTGCATTGATGGGGGAGATTCCAGATGAGAAACTCTACTTTATTCTCTCATCAGCAATACATCGAACAGCTTTCTCAAAACTAAGTGTGGCTTGCAGGAGCAGGAACTTACTTTAGTACGATGCCTGTGATCACTCTCTGTATATTCGTAGACACTAACCTCATTCGTATTTTTTTTTCTCCAAAATAGTTTGGATTAAGGCCTCATACTGTGCATCAGTCCAAAATATCAGGGCAGAACTGCCTGGAAAAACAAAGCAGACATTTGTGAAACTTTGTGACTCATCACCAAGAGTGGGATAGTGTGTGTATGTCTTTAAGACTTCTGGCACACTTTCAAAATGTAAATGGTGTTTAAGAGATGGGGCTAGGGGAAGGTGTGAAATCTATGGTAACTCAGCTTTATTTTGGTTTGACTTTCACATGCATGTGGAATGCATCTAGTACCAGCAATAGACGCAGCATGGTCTTACTATATATACACAGTCAGGCAAAGTAAGGAGTTGGCCTTCGTGGCACTAATAGCTGTGAGACAGAAAGTTGACTTGAAAAGAACACACAATACGAATTCACCGGTTTTACAGGAACTTCTGATTCAACTGTAGTAAAAAAAAAAAGAAAAGTCTGCTTCTATCTTTCAATAAATATTATAGGAAGGTTCTTTACTTCCTGAAATGTTACTCATTCAAAAGTGGAAGCCAGTCACCATGGTGTAAACCAGAATGTAAATTTCAGCAGATCTGGAAGGAAATTGGTCCATGTAGAGGAGCAGACTCACCCCTGTGGCGCCTCCTGCTGGTGACTTCTGGGAATTAGCTCTTCCAGCATCCTGGAGTGCCCCCTGCAGGCCGGTGATCCGCCTGTCCTCTGGCCCTGTGTCCCTCCCGGACCCCGGTGCCCTTGTATCTGGGGTGCTGCCCCCCAGCAGTACACCCCTCAGTACTAGGGTCTCCCCTCACCAGGGAACCCCCACCCACTATCCCTACCTCACCTCAGAATAAGGCCACTGCCAGTCACCATCTAGCCCCAGTTCCCTGGGGCAGACTGCAGTATAGGTCACTCATCATTGGCAAGGTGGGGTTTGGACCTGCTGCCTTGGCCTAGCTCTGGGCTGCCCTCTGCAACCCCCAGTACCCCTTGGCCTTCCGCTAGGCCGCAGCCTGGGGCTTTCCAGGCTGGAGCTCCCCAGCTCCTCAGCCTGTCCCCAGCCCTGCTCCACTCAGGTACTCTGTCTCTAGCTTGCTGCAGCCAGGCCCTTCTCTCTCTGAAGGCAGAGAGAGACTGTTGAGCTTTTGGCTCCCAGCCTTCTTATACAGGCCAGCTGGGGCCTGATTGGGGCGTGGCCCAGCTGTGGCTTACTTCCCCAATCAGCCCAGTAGCTTTTCCCTTTGCCCCAGCCCTCTGCCAGGGCTGTTTTAAACCCCTCAGGCAGGAGCGGGGTAACCACCCCACTACAGTCCCCTTTTCTTATTTTCATGAACCTCAAACTCTCTTAAACCAATGTCCACAAAAGCTGTAACCTTTAAGTACATCACACACACACAATATGCTGGGGACCGTTGCGCCAGGCAGACTGACCACAGTTGATGGTATCACACCAGGCATCGTGGAGTGAAGTTCCCAGATCTGGCTTAATCCTTGTGAATCTCTGGGGTGGTGCCAGGTAGCGTCAGGGTATGCATACCCTTTGCATGGCCATGAAGAGTTTGAGAGCATTGTGTGCTGGGGTGGTTTTGTCTAGCTGGCGACTTGGCCAAAAAGCATGTAATGCCACTTTTGACTATAACGAATGATAGAAGGAAGGTCAGATCTCTGCGAGACTGACATTTTGCACAGAGTCAAACCACTTTATGCTCAGGATTTGGCACTGACAGCGCATATGAAATACCACTAATCGTTCCAAGTCTGTATGTACTGATTCTATCTGAACCTATGGGCAGCCAATATAACAGCAATATTTATGTATCTCATATGATTGACTTTGACTGCTAGGCATTCTGGATTTTAGATATACTTAGTCATTAATTATTTATCTGAATGTAAATGCCTAAAACTGATGACAGTGATGAAATGGGTGGTAAGTGCTGGTGAGCGTTATCTGGAAGCTTGCAAACCTAGATTGCAATTAGTCTGCGGGCCATCAGTTTGGTATTCAGGGCAGTCGTCATCTAGGTGTGCAAGGCAATTAAACAAAGATTGTCACTCGGGTAATGTGCAAAAAATAATAGATGGATTTACTGTGGTGGGGTGATAGACAGGATCCATAACCCCACTCTGTGTCCTCACTCCCACCTTGCCTCTGAGTGTATAAACCAAAAGGAGTACTTCTCCATAGTTACGTAAACATTGGTGGATCACCAATGACCATTTACTAACATTAGTGGCGGTGAAGAAAAGTCGTTATGCTTGCACCTTTAGAAATGCAGGAATTTGTGATAAGCTGAAAGCAGGGACAATTTTCCTGGACTGGCCTGTTGACGTTAATGAGGTTGCAATACTGATGGAGATTCTCAAGGGCCGCAGCCTATTGCTTCTCTGGCTCATGATGTCATAACCCAAACACTAGGACAGAAGCAAGGAAAGATCTGACTATTGTCTGAGCAAGTCCAAGATGGCTGTGGAGCATGGCTTTGCAAGATTGAAGGGGAAGTAGAGATGTCTCATGACAAGGTTAGATGGAGGCAAGGAAAATATTCCTGTTGTTGCTGCATGCTGTGTATTGCATAATATCTCGTGGCCAAGGGGGAGAAGGTTATTGCTAGAGCCACTGCAAGTTCTGTCCTGGTAAGGGAAGCTTTAAGACACATCTTGCAGTACCCAGACAGTAATTTAGCTGGTTTCTCAATTTATTTTTTTTTGGAGGGGGAGGGAGGTTATTGCTTTTGGGGGATCCACATTTCCACATTGTAAGACACAGGAAATCTGGGTTTTCACAAAACAGAATTTTATTAGGTGCCATTTACAAGAAAGTAAGTGCAAGGTACCGTACACACTCAACTGCATGACTGACAGGTTGCAGATGGTGTAGTCTAAGCAGTTCTCATTATTGTCCAGTGGGGCTAAATGAAAGGGATAATGCTGCTGGGGGGACTGGAGTTTTGAGGAGAGGGGTGTTTGGCCTGAGCTAGGAGGAGTAGTTCTCCTTGCTGTGTAGTAGCTGCTGTGGAGTTCGTCTTTGGGTGCTTTGATCCATAATGTGCTCTAGCAGCTGAGTCTGTTCCAACAGCTGCAGCGTGTCTTGGTGCACCTCTTGGTCTGGCTTTATCCCCTCCAGCATATGTTTCCTCCAGTCACCAGTCTTACTTGCTCCAGACTCAGCACTTTGCACCAATTTGGAGAATATGTCTTCCCTGTCAGTGAAGTTAGCCTATCTAAGCCAAAACCTGAGTTGATCACGCATTTTTCACCCTCTTTTTTTTTTTAAAATGTAACCCCAGTCTGTAAATGTACACACTTGGGAGTGCTTAGTAACCGGTTTCACTGAAAGATCTGTAAGTCGTATGTAGGCTTTCACTTTGAAATCAGAGGAAGTGCTCTGTTTTTGTGTCCATTAAATGTGGCTTTCTGTGGTTTGCAAGAAAGCATTTTCTGTAAAAGAATGTATTTGGGAATGCTTTGGGGCTGTTTTTACAATCTTTTTGACTATTGCATAGTACAGCCATTTCATGCTTTTAAAATAAGGCAGCTAGTTGAAAACAGACTTCCTTTGGCCCCATGCAGAATTGGTCACCATTTTCATAGAATCATAGAATATCAGGGTTGGAAGGGACCTCAGGAGGTCATCTACTCCAACCCCCTGCTCAAAGCAGGACCAATTCCCAACTAAATCATCCCAGCCAGGGCTTTGTCAAGCCTGACTTTAAAAACCTCTAAGGAAGGAGATTCCACCACCTCTCTAGGTAACCCATTCCAGTGCTTTGATGGGGGAGGTGTGGCAAAGTGTTTCGGGGGGCCTAGAAAAGATAAACAAAATGGCCTGCATTTATGGGGAGTCCTATTAAATTACACCTACCAGAGTCCACTTCCTCACTGATTGGCTCTGTGGGTCCAGCTGGGACTTGAAGAGCTCTTGGCTATCCCATCACCATCTGTATCCCCATTCTCAGTGATCTCCTGGGTTGCCAATTCCAGAGGGTCTTCCCCTGCAGTTTTTGGGTGTCCAAATCTCAGGGTGTTGGTGGGATCCCCACCCAGTATGACATCAAGCTGGTCATCATAGGGGCAGGTCTTGGGGGCAGTATTGAACTTGAGGCTCTGCTCTTTTGACTTTGGATAAGCCTGCTGCAACTCCTCCTCCTTTTCCTATCATTGGTCCTAATCCCTGCTGTACCCCATTATCTCCATGGATTTTTGCGGTGTCAGCAAAAATCTTTATTCCGGAGGGAATTCTGCAGCTGTTGCTGCACACCTTCCTCTCCTGACAGTCTGAGGAAATCTAGGACTTCATTCCTGGGTCACGCAGTAGCAAGAGGGTTAGCTGGAGCCATGCTTGTAGAAATGGCAGAAAAGAGGCATTTCCAGGGCTGGGGATTTTAAACAGGAGGAAGACTTCCAGTCATGGTGACTAGAGTCCTGCGTGGATAAAAAATGTGTATCTGCACCTGATCTACAAACATGGACTGTGGATAGCCGCATCCACAGATATAAAGCAGATATCTGCAGATTTGCAGGGCTTTAACTGTGACCCTGGGCAGTGGAGTTCGAAAGCTCAACCAGAGCAGTCATTGCTTGTTGCTAGAGGACTGCTTACATCAGTACAGGTACTTCTGCTTCCATGCAGGCATTGTGCTTGTAGAACTATACTGACAGAGGGCTTATGTCGCTCACCAAGCTGGTTTAACTTGAGTGTCATAAGTGGTTGAGGGTTTTGTTGGCAGAACTCAACTTTAAGTATGGAAGCATACAATACAGTGCTGATACAGGGAAGGTTTTTCTGGTAAAACTTTATAATATAGATCAGGCCCCAATAACTGAACATCACTTCTGGCAGCGGCTGCATGCAATGAAGTGGTCTTAATGTAATTTCTAGTGAGACAAATTGCTGTGGCTCTTCTGGATAACTGTTAGTGCTGATGTGTCACACCACAATGCAGAAAATGAAAAACCTCTTCAAGAATACATGCTAAGGAGATAGGTCCTGATGAGTCTATTTCTGATTCTGCCATATACTTCCTTTATTATACTAGGCAAGTCCTACCTTTTGTCAGCCTGCCTGTTTGCACCTGTAAAATGGGAATAGTATGTCTTTACCTCAGAGGGGTGTTGAAACATAATGTGAAAAATGTTTTGAGCTCCAGCAGCTCTGGTTAAATGAAAAGCAACAACAGAAAAGGTCTTCACTTTTGTCTGCAGCTTCCTTCTGATCTTTCATACGGAGAAGAAGTTCACTGCTGTTCCTGAGAGCTGAAGTTCATCCTATTTGGTAGTTCATTTTTTAAGGCAGTTTTCTGCTGTGGCTGATTGTTGTCTGTTACAGATTAAGCATTTTCATTTGCTCTAACATTTTTGTAGCGTTTTTCTGCAATGGATTATCAATCATTTCTCTACAAAAATGCTTTTCATTAGGCTAATGCATGCTTTTAAAGATCTTAAGTAATTGCTGCCAACTATGGATTATAGTAAAATGCATTCACTCCTTTGTGTAGTAAACAGAGTAGAGAATCATTAAAGCAGTAAGATCCCTATTCCTTTTTAGTAGTTATCTAAACTGGGTCCAGTCCCACACTCTGGATGGACACACCAGTATGTTGTGATTGGATCCAACCACTGAATCCCATGTGTTTTAAGCCCCTGGGTATAAGTAGTGACTGATCATTGTTCCTTGCTCTGGATCTCTGTGGCACACTCCCATTGCAGACCCGGTGTCTGACATTCTTCTTGGGCAGGCAAACTGCCCTCCTGTGCAGGGCAATGTGGCCTGGCAGCCAGGCAAAGAGGGTGCGCCGCCACCCAGGAGTGGATTGGCAGCTTGGGCAGGATGATCCAAGCCCTCCCGACTCCACCAGGTGCCAGCCCAGGGCCCTGTCAGCTGCAAGTATATTCACTACTGGGTCAGCAGAGATCTGTCCAAAACATGCTGACCCGGTTCATGATTCCACTACCAGACCAATGTCTGGTTCCCTTGAGCCACTTTCTACCCTGCCTACCTGCTCCATAGTCCTCAGGTCCTCTGCTTCTCTGGGGTAGCTGACCAGCAAAATTCCTGGAGACTCCTTCCCCTCGGGGGCTTCCGTGGGCAGTCAGCTATCCTCCAGGGTTTCAGTGTGCCTGGCCTCTGTGGTCTGGGGCGCCGACAGCTCCGGGGTGCAGGCGCTTGCAGTGCACATCCTCTCTCCTCAACGGTCAGCCCAGACTGAGCTGTATTGCTCCCTTTTATACTGTGGTTCCAGTAGGAGCCTACCCAGCAGGGGCGATGGGGCATGGCTTCCTCAGCCCACAGTATGGGGTTAATCCCTTCCTGTCCAGTGCGGGACAGGTATACCCCATCACACCTATCCATAGGAAGTTACTTAAATCCTTCTCCAATTAGTGGTGGGTTATGCCTAAAAGAATGAGTGTTCCTATCTCTTTAATCAGCTAAAATATATACTGTGGCTGTACATATAAAATGTCTGTAATAAGCTGGCTTGCCTATGGAGAGCCTGGTGATAAGCCAGCTTTGATTACAAGGTGAGCCCCACCTGAGAGGAATCAGGTTATTAATATAAAAGGCAGCAGGAAGCTGTTTGGGGGAGAAGGGGCGGCCGGTGTGTGGTTGACAGAGTAGCTGAGACAGCCAGAGGCTGGAGGCCTAGCAGGATTCTCAGGAGACTGTGGAGCTGGGGCTGGTGGAAGGAGCAGCTCTGAGGAGCAAGTTGGGATCTTGCATAGTTAAAGAAGGGAAGATGAACTAAAAAATTGTTTTGTACTTTTGAGTTCGATATTTGACTCTGTTGACAGCCCGAGGAGAACTGGTGGAATTAAAGGATTGAGCTTGGTGGGTCACTAGAGACTGTGTGAGTTCTTAAAGGGGCCTGGATGAAGGGAAATAGAGGCAGGACAGCCACAGATGCAACCATAGCCATGAGGGGCCACTTGGTGGGCCACCGTATTACTCTAAGTGCCTTGGTGATGTTCTTGGTGTCTCTGACACCTTGTGGCAGTGAGTTATTCCTTAAGCTAATTATGCATTGCGTAAAGTGTTTCCTTCTATCGGTTTGAAGTGTTACTTTTTTAATTTGATTGGCTGGTATTAAATGTCAGATATTAAAGGATCGCAACATTGATATAATTGTTTTATTTGGAACTGTAATATGGTCAAATAACATAAAGATGACTAACAGCTACTATGCAAATCAGGAACACGCTTTAGTTTTACTGAAGTGTCTCAAACTCTGACCTCTTTTCTGTTGAAGAAAACTGCCTGTTTTGGAATTGGTATATTTTCTGCAGCTCACATGGTATGAATCTGTTGTCTTATTTTTCAAAGGGTATGTCTACACTACGAAATTAGGTCGATTTTATAGAAGTCGATCTTTAGACAGCGATTTTATACAGTCGATTGTGTATGTCCCCACTAAGCGCATTAAGTCGGCGGAGTGCGTCCTCAATACCATGGCTAACATCGACTCACGGACTGGTGCACTGTGGGTAGCTATCTCACAGTCCCTGCAGTCTCTGCTGCCCATTGGAATTCTGGGTTAAACTCCCAATGCCTAATGGGGCAAAAACATTGTCACAGGTGGTTTTGGGTACATGTTGTCAGTCTCCCCTCCTTCCCACCCTCCGTGAAAGCAATGGCAGACAATCATTTCACGCCTTTTTTCCTGGGTTACCCGTGCAGATGCCATAGCACGGCAAGCATGGAGCCCGCTCAGCTCACCGCTGCTGTTGTGAGCATAGTAAACACCTCGCACATTATTCTGCAGTATGTGCAGAACCTGGCTAGGAGCCGCCAGCACGAGGACAATTGTGAGGAGGACATGGACACAGACGTTCCTGAAAGCACGGGATGTGGCAATTGGGACATCATGGTGACAGTGGGGCAGGTTGATACAGTGGAACGCTGATTCTGGGCCCGGCAAACAAGCACAGACTGGTGGGACTGCATAGTGTTGCAAGTATGGGATGATTCCCAGTGGCTGTGAAACTTTCGCTTGCATAAGGCCACTTTCCTGGAACTTTGTGAGTTGCTTTCCCCCGCCCTCAAGCGAAGGAATACCAAGATGAGAGCTGCCCTGACAGTTGAGAAGCGAGTGGCGATAACCCTGTGGAAACTTGCAACGCCTGACTGCTACCAGTCAGTTGGGAAACAATTTGGAGTGGGCAAATCTACTGTGGGGGCTGCTGTGATCCAAGTAGCCAAGGCAACCACTAACCTTCTGCTAGCAAGGGTAGTGACTCTGGGAAATGTGCAGGTCATAGTGGATGGCTTTGCTGCAGTGGGGTTCCCTAACTGTGGTGGGGCGATAGGGATATGCATTCCGTCTATCTTGACACCGGACCACCTTGCCAACCAGTATGTAAACTGCAAGGGGTACTTCTCAATGGTGCTGAAAGCACTGGTGGATCACAAGGGATGTTTCACCGACATCAACGTGGGATGGCCGGGAAAGGTGTATGACGCTCGCATCTTCAGGAACTCCGGGCTGTTTGAACAGCTGCAAGAAGGGACTTACTTCCCAGACCAGAAAATTACTGTTGGGGATGTTGAAATGCCAATAGTTATCCTTGGAGATCCAGCCTATCCCTTGCTCCCATGGCTCATGAAGCCATACACAGGCAGCCTGGACAGTAGTAAGGAGCAGTTCAACTATAGGCTGAGCAAGTGCAGAATGGTGGTAGCATGTGCCGTTGGACGTTTAAAAGCTCGCTGGTGCTGTTTGCTGACTAGGTTAAACCTCAGCACAACCAATATTCCCATTGTTATTGCTGCTTGCTGTGTGATCCATAATATCTGTGAGAGTAAGGGGGAGACATTTATGGGTTGGGAGGTTGAGGCAAATCGCCTGGTGGCCGATTTTGAGCAGCCAGACACAAGGGTGATTAGAAGAGCACAGCTAGGCATGCTGCGCATCAGAGAGGGTTTGAAAACCAGTTTCATGACTGCCCAGGCTATGGTGTGACAGTTGTGTGTGCTTCTCCTTGATGCAAACTCACCTCCTTTGTTGATTTTAATTCCCTGTAAGCCAACCACCCTCCCCCCTTTGATCACAGCTGGCAAAGGAAATAAAGTCACTATTGTTTTGAAACCATGCATTCTTTCTTTATTAATTAAAATAAAAGTGAGATAACTGACAAGGTAGCCCAGGTGGGGTGGGAGAGGAGGGAAGGACAAGGCCACATTGCTTATTGTAGCCACACTACAAATCAGAACTCAATGACAGCCTTCTGTTGCTTGGGCCATCTTCTGGAGTGGAGTGGCTGGGTGCCTGGAGCCTCCTCCTCCCCCCCCCCCCCGCGTTCTTGGGCATCTGGGTGAGGAGGATATGGAACTTGGGGAGGAGGGCAGGCAGTTATACGGTGGATGTGGCGGTCTGTGCTCTTATTGCCTTACCTGCAGCTCCACCAGATGCCTGAGCATGTCCGTTTGCTCCCCCATTAGCCTCAGCATCACCTCCTGCCTCTGCTGATCACGCTCACTGTATGCTTTCCTGACCTCTGTCACTGTATGCCTCCATGCATTCAGCTGTGCCCTATCAGTGCGGGAGGACTGCATGAGCTTGGAAAACATCATCGCGAGTGCGTTTTTTTGCCTTCTAATCTGTGATAACCTCTGGGATGGAGATGATAGGGGGAGCGTAGAAACATTTGCACCTGCGCGGGGATAAAAAGGGAGAGTAGAATTTAAGAAGATACATTTCTGAGAACAAAAGGGAGACTCTTTCACAGTGAATCAAGCAATTCACAGCAGACAGCACATGTGTTTTAGGTACAAGGTCGCATTTTGCCTTTTATATTGAGCGCCTGCCGGTATGGTGACACATCACACACAGCTGGGCAACAGAATTCGGTTTCCAGGCAGCCATGGTAAGCCAAAGGGTATGGAGGGTTGGCTTCTTCCACCTTCATAACATGTGGGAATGGTTATGCGCCCTCCTTTCCCATAGCAAGCAATGCCGGTTGGGTTTGCCGTTTAAAAGGAGGGGCTGCGGTTTTCGGGTGGATGTGCAGCACACCCCTCCCCCCACCCCACCATATGGCTATTCTCAGGGATGATCCCTTCACCCCTCCCCCCACTGCATGGCTATTCTCAGGGATGATCCCTTTTAGATGTGCGCAAACAGCCCAGCATGAACGGGGTCCTTTTACTGTTCCCTTACAAAAATTCCCCTATTTCAACCAGGTGACCATGAATGATATCACTCTCCTGAGGCTAACACAGAAAGATAAAGACCGAATGTTGCTTGAACGTGACCAAAACCCAGGACCATTCGCTGCCATGCTTTGTGCTGCAGTGATTCCAGACTACTTGCTACTGGCTTGGCATGGTAAAGTGTCCTACCGTGGAGGACGAAATAAGGCAGCCCTCCCCAGAAACTTTCTGCAAAGGCTTTCAGAGTACCTCCAGGAGAGCTTCATGGAGATGTCCCTGAAGGATTCCCGCTCCATCCCCAGACACGTTAACAGACTTTTCCAGTAGCTGTACTGGCCGCGAATGTATCCCAAGTCTTCAGGGCAAATCGAACATTAAACACAATTGCTTCTAAACCCTGTAGTGTAGTTACAAATGTGCACTCACCAGAGGTGCCTTCTCCGGCTTTAGGGTCCGGGAACCCCCCTTGGGAGGGTATTGGTTCCAGGGTGATGAAAAGGTTGTGGCTGCCAGGGAGAACGGATCCTCCGCTTGCCTGCTGTGCTTCTCCTCCTCTTCCTCATCCACAAAATCCTCCTCCCTGTTGCATGAGACTCCTCCCTTGCAGGTGTCCACAGACAGTGGTGGGGTAGTGGTAGGGTCTCCCCCCTAGAATGCCATGCAGCTGATCATAGAAGTGGCATGTATGGGGTTCTGACCCGGAGTGACCGTTTGCCTCCTTTGTCTTTTGGTAGGCTTGCCTGAGCTCCTTAACTTTCATGCGGCACTGCTGTGTGTCCCTGTTGTAGCCTCTCTCCACCATGCCCTGTGCGATTTTGGCATATATGTTAGCATTTCTTCGTTTTGATCGGAGTTCGGCCTGCACAGATTCTTCTCTCCATACAGCGATCCGATCCAACGTCTCCCATTCGGTCCATGCTGGAGCTCGTTTGTGATTCTGGGACTGCATGGTCACCTGTGCTGCTGAGCTAGTCACGCTGACCAAACAGGAAATGAAATTCAAAATTTCGTGGGGCTTTTCCTGGGTACCTGGCTAGTGCATTGGAGTTGAAAGTGCTGTCCAGAGTGGTCACATTGGAGCACTTTGGGATAGCTCCCGGAGGCCAATACCGTCGAATTGCGTCTGCACTACCCCAAATTTGACCCAGCAAGGTCGATTTTAGCGCTACTCTCCTCACCGGGGAGGAGTACAGCAGTCAATTTTAAGAGCCCTTTAGGTTGACGGAACGGGTTTGGATGTGTAGACACATTGCTCATAGAATCAACCTAACGCAGCTAAATTCGACCTAACCTCGTAGTGTAGACCAGGGCTTAGCCTGAAAGTTGGATTTGCAGGATACAATATTCATTAATTGTAGAAAGACCTTTGGAGACCAAGATAGCTTTGACCTTTGAACATGAGAGCCAACCATTTAACTTGTTTAGTTCTTCTCTAACTACAAACATGCCCTTAAGTACTGAATGCAAAAGAGTCTCACTTCTCGAGCAACTGAAAAATAACTACTAGTTGGTATCTTCTACTGCCCTAAGACTTGCTGTAGAACATCTAGAATAACAGCACAGTGCATTAAAGTGCTAGAGCAGGTTTGTCATCCACTGTCATAAATACTTAAACTGTTTTTAAAATGTATTTTATACAAAAAAGGAAATATTTTCTCCTTTTTAAAAATTATCCCATGGGAGCAAAACAAAGGAGCATGAAGATACATCAGAAATACCAGAATGCAGAGAATTTTTTTAGCAAAGAAATAACTAATAGGATTCCCCTTCTCTGTAGATCTCACCATGTGCAACTACTTGCCAAATTATGTGTCTTGGTACTTTGCAGAGGTGAATATGAGTATCTCTACTATATAGACAGCATAGCCAAGTTGCATATTCATTGAGGTAACATGGCAAATATGTAAAGTGGGTAAGAGTTTGTTTTGCTGTATAAGACACCTGGGTTCTATTTCTGGCTTTGCCGGAAGTGACTTTGAGGACTTTGTTAGATGGCAAAGATAGCATTTTTGAGATAGGGCTTCCTGGAGTCTATTCTTGGCTCTGAGAGAAGAGAGCCATCTGGTGGCTGAAGCAGTGGATACTGACAGGATAGCCAATATGTTTGCTAATCCAAAACCAGTGTGGCTAAGTGGATGGGACTTGGGTCTGACATTTTACAGTTGGGAATAGAACCCAGTGTTCTACCTGAAGTAACCATATGCAACTTTTTTATCCACAAAATATGTGGACTTAGTAATGCTGATAAATTGCATAGTCAACTGCTTGACCACAAAAAGAACATGAGTACTTGTGGCACCTTAGAGACTAACAAATTTATTTGAGCATAAGCTTTCGTGGGCTACAGCCAATTTGTTAGTTTCTAAGGTGCCACAAGTACTCCTGTTCTTTTTGCGGACACAGACTAACACGGCTGCTACTCTGAAACCTGCTTGACCACACTTTGTTTCATTCAGAAATACATTCGAGACCCAATAACATCAAACGGGTTTATTGCTCAAAGTTAATAATAGTATAGTACAAGAAGATAGGCTCAGTAAAATACCAGTTTCCAGGAAGCCATTGTGTGCAGTGTTGTTAAATTCACCTTACAAAGAAGGTGTGCTCCCAAAGTTACACTCCCAAAGCTATGCTTTTTATATCCATCCTGTTTACGAATAAAAGGTATTGTGTGCATGCATCGTCTGAAACAAGATTTAACCAATCTGCTTTCTACTTTGTTTTTCTAGTACCATAGCATACCCCTTATCTCTTTGTTCTGAAAACAGGCATTCCAGGTATCAATGGGCATGAAGGCACCTCCTGGGTTTGTACCAGGTAGAACAATTATATATCTTGTCCTTTTTCTTTGAGACATTCCAGTACTGGCCTGTGAGAGTAACTCTCTACCTGTTGCTATGGTAAAACACACGTGTCCTGATCCTGACTGTTTTCCTGTTTACTTAAGCCAAAGCTTATGTTTGGTAAGGCAAAGTGTTATGGGATACTTGACATGGGTGAACAGAATTGTGGGGAGAGTATAATACATTCAGTTAACGTGAACTCCCAATACTTATGTATTGGTTAACAGAAATAAAGGCAGTGAAATACTATATTTTCTGAAATACACATTTTTTCAGAGGTATTTAAAAGAATCTAAAAGGACTGCAGATCACTCTATATAATCTGCATTTTGTATCTGGTCTCATTTTTCTCCACTTTGCTCCCCAGGGATTTATTCAGACACTGCGCTTGCTTATAGAAACAGCCATTAAACTTAGATGCTGTTACTTAAATAACTAATTTGTCTTCACATTATTACATGTCTTGCTGCTGTATTAACTAAAAAAATAAATTTACACAGGACATTTTGACTTCTTGATGAAATGGAGTGAGCAGCCTAAAATGCATCCATAAGGTTTTATAGCACAAATAATGGAAATGCCCTAAAATGTGCACAGAGTCCAAAAGTACTTTAAATCGTAAAGAATGTGTTGGATGGAATGACTTCCATAGGCAGAATCCTTAAACTCTGTTCCTGCCTTATTTTAATTCCATATACTGGAAATTCTTGCAAATTTAGATTTACAGGATAACTGGGCTTCTACTAAAAACTGCTTTTCATTGGCATATTAAATACCTCATGTTTTCAAATTCATTGTGTCTTGAAAATCAGTTTGGGTTCTAACCTTCTATAAATGTGCTTTAGTGGATCTTATATACTTTATTTGTTGGCATCACTGTAGACTGTTAATCAAAAATATAGCAAAAGTCATAGAAATAAATACCATAAACATCAAATAACAGTTTATAGTTCAGTAGCTGCTAAAAGACTGATAAGCAGACAGAGCTGTTTATCAAATACGCCTCTCTTGAATTTGGGCCCCCAGGGGCTGAAACATTGTTCCTTTTGTGTTCTATCCTGATTAAATTTTAAAGGGAGACCATACTTAAATGTAAGCAGTTTATTTAAGGTTTTGCTATTATGCTCCTTTTTGTATGCATTAAGATCAAAGCAGTCTAGCAGCAAATGCTATCTTAAAAGAAACAATTTTAAGAGCTAAAAATACTGAATGGTTTAGGAAAAAATCCAACCTAGAAAATGCAAAGCATTGATACAATAAAAATATATTCCTATATGAGATCCAGTGTATGATATGGAAAGGCACCAAATTTGATCCCCTTTTAAACCTCCTACATTAAACTTTATGCGAAGAACTCAAACTAGACAAGGGTAGGATAGTAGCTGAAGCCTACTTTAAACCATCCTTTGAAACCTCTGCTTTTAGCCTTGCTCACATACTCTAGTAGCGTTGCCAGACTAACAGACTTGGTAAATGTGTCTCCTCATTATGCTGAGTCGACAGCTTGTGTATTCAAAGGTCATGAATGAGATCTAAAGTGAAATGAGGAAATATAAGCTGCTATTGGGAATAAAATATATAGATGGAAATTTGAAAGTGGAAATTTGGCCAGACATATAAAGTATGAAGCTTGAACTTGCACATAAGAAGAGGCTATAATAATTCCCTAGGAACGATTCCCAACAAAAATGAAAAGCACTTGGGAATCTGTCCTACACATCTTGTGCTGTGATGTTCTGCTCCCCTATGGCCAGCACTTCTAGCACTGTGGCTCAGGTGTTGACACAGAGGCGGCAGAGCTACTTATTAGGCTTTTAGCAGAAGGTGAAACATTCTTTTATTTTACTTATTGCTCTTATGATAGCTAGATGCATGTATTAAAAAGGCATAAACAACTCTTGCCAATAGTAGGTGTAAGGTGAGCCCATGCCTGCCTGTTAAATCTCCACCCATTGGAAGGAATAACCCTCCAATGACAAGTGCTGTTTGGTGGCAGGCCCAGATTAAGAGAGTCAGAATTTGTCTGTCTTCCAGGTATGCTGCTACCGCATGAATTTCCTGTAACTCTGAACTGGAAGATGTTCATACTTCTAACTAAACTAGCCAGCACCATGATTGTATGTTGTGATCTAAAAAGCAAATGATTTGTGCCAAGACTCTCCCTTGGGATGACAGAATTAAGATTGCATGTAATATTTTAAGAGACATGCTGCGATTCGTGATTGCTGTGTTGTAAATGTCATGTATGTGCCTGCCAGTGCAGATGAGCAGTAGGAGACTTCCAGAATATTTTCCACCAAATCTTCTCAGTGTTGCTAAATGTTGTTTCATTTTATAAATGTATGCATAGGTTGTATGAGTATAGTAGCTAAAGCAAAGGATTGGGAGCTAGGAATATCCTAGGTTCTGATCCAATAGGACAGTAAATCATGTGGGACCTTGGCCAATCCACCATTTCTCCTTGTGCACCATTCACCCAAACTGTAAAACTGAGTATAACTCAAGACTGCTTTCAAAACCTAATATAGCATCTGAGCTGACCATTCCTGGGTTTAGTAAAAGGTCTGGCTGTGAACAGTGTGGGGTTTTTTTGGGGGGTGGGGAGGGGCTGATCTAAACTTGTTTTTTATCAGTATAATTTTAGGTTAGTAGTGTGATTATTTTACTGAAATAGCTATGCCAATAAAAGCCCTAAGGTAGATGCAGTTATACCAGTAAGTAGATGGCTTATGTTGGTATAGTTATTCCCTTTCCTGAGTTGAAATAGCTGTGCCAAAATAACTGCCCACACTAGGGTGATTGTATCTCTTTAATAGTTAGTGGTGCAACTTTCCAGTGTAGGCAAGCCCTTAGAAGGTACAGGAGCAGAAAAGGATATACAAAAGCTACAGATTGGAGATTCGAAATAAAGATCATGTTTAGGTTCTCATTTTATTGGAAATTATGTGTGTTGAGGAAATAGAATGAAATGGACCTAGGAATGAGAACTGAAAGATGGGAGGGGAGGTTGAGACAGAAGGGATGGAGAAGGTAAGACTTAAAATTTTACCACCATAGTTTCGGGAAAGTGTGTGTAATTGTAACTCAAAGGGATTTAGTTACATATTTTCTTGTTGATTATGCCTCATGATCTTAAAGATATCAGACTGAGTAAGCTGAACATGATGTATTTGTTTTTGGTTTTTGTCCTTATTTTTCCAGATACATGAACACAAAATGTGTGGTTTTGAACATGAGCAATAATTCTTGTTTATCTGCAAACAAACCAAATCTAATCTATTGACTAGACTAGCATATATTTTGTATATGTTTAGTTATCTCTTTTGTCCCCAATGCTTCCTCTTTGCAATGAGAAAAACAGCTGATAGAGAAAATGAAAAACTTATTTTAGGGATAAGCAAGATGTTATCAAAACATTTTAAAGGACATCAGAAAAGGCAGCTTGTAGATGGCAAATGCAATGAGGGATGAGAACCTGGGCCTTCAAAGTGGTAGAGAAATATTTACTTGGATTCTGAGATGCTTAAAGAGTGAATTTATTCTGTGATTCCACTTACCAAGGTAGTAAATCAACCATGATGGGGAAGGCAATAGGAACTAAACTGGATTTTTGTGGTATTGAGCAATGGGGATCATGAAGTGTGAATAGTTCCCATCTTTTGTTCTTCAAAGTTGCAGTTATAAAGAGCTGGTTAATTTTAATGCTTGAAAAAATTACAAAATAGCTGGTTTGAAAACAGACCTTCCAGCCAGGGTGAAAAAGTTGCTCTGCCCTGCAACTTAAACATGTTATAAACATAGTACTCATGCCTTTTATTCCCTTAAAAATGTTTTAAATGAAAAGTTAACAAGGTTACAATGAAAGTCTCACTCCATTTTTTCTTTTTGCCCACTTATAGCTTATTTTGTTCCCCCCCTACATTGTTTTCAGCTTCCCTGTCTCCTGCAATGACTTGTTGTACATCTCTTCTGCTCTCCCTTCCAGTCTCTCTTGCCTTCTTCACAACTTTCTTAAAGTAGAGGACTGAAATTTTCTTAATTCACCCTCTGTTTCCATCTTATCCACCCAGACTTTCCTCGCTCCTTTTCTTCAGTGAAAATAGCAAAAGTTCCAGGAATGTTCTGCTTTCCTGCTAGCAACATGGCTCGTTTTCTCATTCACGTTTTCTGCTTACCAAGGATGAATGCGTTTTTCATGTTTTCATTTAACTTCATGCTGTTTGGCATTCCATGTATGCCAAAAGGGGCAAACCATTGTCGTTTTAATTATAGAAGTAGTAGTATCCTTAAGTTCATGTACATATGTTTTTGGTTGATCTTATATTGCAACAAATATTACTCTTTCTATATCCTGACTTCTCCTTAAATCTGGACTACTTTGGGTAACGCCTCTGCCGTTCAAGATTGAGAGTCTGATTTGCCTCTTGTATTTACTTGACCACAAAAGGGTGTCTGCCTACTTTCTAGCTCCCAACTTTTAAACCTATTTTGAGGCAGCAAAAAAACCCAAAAACCTATTGCTTTCCATTTCACAGCTTAAAGCATGCAAGTCTATCCTGTCCTAGCAAGGAAATAAAACACATCTGTCTTCTTTGAGTGCTGGTCCCTATGTGTTCTCCACATGTGGGTATACATGCACATCATATGCCTGATTCCCCTCATGCTTGGTACCGAGCACATAAGGGGTGGTGAGGACTGACCTGCTTCTCCATTTCCTTTTTTACTACTGCCTGGCCTGAGTTGGAATCATCCATTGTGCAGAGCTATCCTCACAGTTTATCTTCATCTCTGTAAATATAATTGTATATAGTTAGTGGTTTTATAGTTTTCTGTATAGTTAGTGTAGCTTAGTTTCCGCACCCTGGAGACCCTCTCCATCTCCCCTTTGGGAGTAGGATTATGCCCAGGTTTCTGGGATTCAAAAACTGTCTCTTGTCCTTGCTCCTTTTTGGTCAGCAATGGCTACCAGCACTGCCTTTACTGCCTTGGGGAAGCTATTATCTCTGCCAAGTGAAGCATCTGTTGCTCCTTTGTACCCCAGACCTCAAAGAGATGAGAGCTCTGACTGAAGAAATACTTCATGGAGAAAGCCATGAGACCCCCAGTCAAACCCAGGCCAGGGAGACACCCCACTTCCTCCACCCCCATATATTGATTGGAGACCTTGAGCAGCGCCCCTCGGAGCACAAACTCTGGAGTAGAGGCTGGATCAGTGAAATCTATAGACCCATTGTCTCATGCGTCTCTTGAGAGTAGGGGCACTTGCACGAGCATAAACACAGATCCCCCCGCTAAGCCTACTTCCAGGAGAAGGGATCCCTTTCCAACTCCTTCCGAATATGGTGAGTCTTTGCATGTGAATCCCAAGGACTTAGGTTTGCCTAAGCTTCCTAGCCTACCAAGGGAAAGCGTGCTAGAGCAAAGCTCCTGTGGTATCAGCCCTGGTACTAACAATAGCGCCAACCACCTCTAATAAGTTGAATGATCATCAACCACCAGTACTGATGAAAAGCTCCAGATGGGACCCTCTCTCCCCAGTGGTATCAACCTGGTCCCGAAAGGACCTGCTGACCACTAAGTCTGTCACCACACTGGATACAGCGGAACTGATAACGGATCCCTCATATTCTGGGATGAACTGAGATCTCTGGTCTCCTCTACATTTGGGCCTGGTCCTTTTGAGCAACATATTGATCCCAGAGGAGGATACCACTTCAAGAAGGAGTCAATTTCCTATTTTGTTAGCAAGCTGGAGTTTCCTCCCCATGGAATTGCTGATGTAGATGGCTCTGGCCTTCTCGTTGGCTGAATCCAATGCACAAAATGATACGTCACCTCCTCAACTAGGATGGTAGCTCAGGCAGGGTTTTGAATGTCTTGGACCAATCTTTCACCCAACAGATTAACATTCCAAGAGAGCACTGATACCCAATGCCCTAGGGTCCACCCCAACCAGCTTTCAATCCTTTTGTACGCGCCATGTTGAAGTCCATGGAACCCTTACACACAACATCCTGGATCCGTGCACTCTACCAGAGAGTCACACCATCCCTGTCCTCCAAAACAGCAGCAGCCAGCTCAGCAGGAGTATATGGAATAGGACGACGACTAACTGGATCCGCTGGTAATTGCAGTACCAACAGGCTTATCCTCTTCCTTACCTGATGAGTCAGTTCCCCATCTTCATTTCCTCTACCTAATGACCATAGGCAATATCAAGAACTATTGGAGAGTGTGGCAGCAGAGCTTCAAATTCCACTAGAGTTCAAAATATATGTAGCACAAACGCTTGGACATCCTGTAGCCACCAGACCCAATTAGGTAGTGCTCCCAGTGAATGAGGCCATTATGCAGTTAGAGTGGTATGGCATGAGTCGGCAGTGTATACCCCTATTCTTGAAAAGGGCTGAGAAGTGCTACTTTGTGCCTGCAGCGGGGGCAAAATTCTTGTTCATGCACCCTGCTCCTAATTCCATAGTAGTACAAACACATGGAAAGATCCAGGTAGCAACACCTTAGGACTACCCCGGTGAACAAGGGAGCTGAATGCTTTTACCTTTAGGGAGGAAGGTATTTGCATTTCCCAGCCTCCAGTTCAGAATTTTTATTACCAGACCTTGTTAGTGAAATATAAGTTTATGAGCTACTCAAAGTTATTGGAGTTCAGAGAGAAGCTCCCCTGGTAGGACTGGGTTCAATTCCAAGCCCTTGTTGAGGAAAGTAGACATGTGGATAAAACCTTGTGCAAGCTGCAGTGGATGCAGCCAATACTGCATCAAGATCTGCAGCAACCACAACATTTTACCTGGACAATAATGACCAGCAAATTGAATTTTCAGATGGTACCTCATAAGGCGTATTTCGTACAAAATTTATCATAGTCTTGTAAAAAGGGTGAACATAAGGGTACAGACTGTCACACCTTTCCACTATGGATCGAGGCTGTCAACTTATGGAACTGGTGTATCCATAACCACATCAGAGTTTCTGCAACATACTTTTTAGGTGTCCAAAACTCGTTGGTGGACAGGCTCAGCAGGCATTTCACCACCGATCACAAGTAGAATTGCACAATTCAGTGCTGAACAGCATCTTCACTCAGTCCTGTCTTGGGATCTGTCTGTTTACCAGATGAACACAAAGTTCAATGTATATTGTTTCAGAGCAGCACAAGGTCAGGATTCCAGGGGTGATGCCTTCTTTTTATTCTGTACAGGCCACGTGAGGTATGCCTTTCCTCCCACCCTTCTACTATCCCAAATTCCATGGAAGATTCATAATGACAAAATGTTAATCATTCTCATCTCACCCAAGTGTTCCAGACAGTTCTTGTTTCTGGATCTGCTATGAATGCCATTCCATCAAGCCATCAGCATTCAGTTCTTCCTGGACCTGCTAACTCAAGAAAGCTGCAGGGTCAGGCATCCTGACCCAGGCTCTCTTCAACTGATGGTTTGGTATTTGCATGGGCGTCAAACCGAGTGCATTCATGTTTGGAGGTCATACAAACTATTCTTAACAGCAGGAAAGTTTCTATCAGAAAATGTTATCTAGCCTAGTAGAGGCATTTCTCTACATGGGCACAACAGAGCCAGGTATAATCAGAGTCTAAAATAGCAGAAATACCTGCTGACTAGCTTCTCACTGCAGGTTCACCTAGTAGCAATCAGTGCATACCATCCTCCAGTCGATGGCTATTCTATCTTTTATTCACCTGGTATCAACCAGATTCCTACTCTGCATAGAGAATATAAGGGGAGATGTGGACCAACTGTGTCTCCAGTTCCTTCTCTGTTGAGAATCCAGTCATGATTTGAAGCAGAGGGGAAGAAGAGTAGGTAGTGGAATGCAGATTAGGGACCACACATCTTGAAGAACTTCCAGTTACAGACAAGTAATCTCCATTTCCATTATCTTCCTCCTTCCTTTTGGTATAGTCATCTTTCTGTTTGCTGTGAATAGGAAACATTTTCTTAATTCGATATACTATTTTATTGTGTATTAACTCAAAGATACACTTCCTGTTCAATTTCTTTGGTAGAAAATCTCATAGGTTAGCTTTGGGTTTTTTTCCTCCACTGCTTACCTGAACAGATTTGTATTTAACAAAAGGTTTCCTTTCTACTGTTGCCCAAAATTACAACAACATTCTGGCCAACTGCATCTTCTACAGGCAAATCATTACAGTACAATTGATAGTGTTAGAAGTATCTCTCTTATATCATAAATTAGGGGGTACATAATCTGTATTCCAAGAAATTATTGAGCATGAAGAAATTGAGAATTGGGAGTACAGTTTTATATTTTGTTATCCCATGTAGAGGTGGGATGTGAAAAACCATGGCTTGAACTGTAGGCTAAAGGATTTACAAGCATCACCCAACAGAGTGGCCTGGTAGAAGGATCTATTATTTTAGGGGTTCTCAAACTGGGGGTTGGAACCCCTCAGAGGGTCACAAGGTTCTTATATGAGGGGTCGCGAGCTGTCGGCCTCCACCCCAAACCCTGCTTTGCCTCCAGCATTTATAATGGTGTTAAATATTTTTAAAAGTGTTTTTAATTGATAAGGCGGGGGAGTCACACTCGGAGGCTTGCTATGTGAAAGGGGTCACCAGTACAAAAGTTTGAGAATCACTGTATTATTTCCTGTGGAAAGACAGAAAGGATTTTGACACTTGAGGAGGAGGACAGGAAAATATTGAGAATAGAAGTGTTTGAGGGCAGGAAAGAGAGTACCTTTCCATAAGGAAGGTGTGAAGCAAGTTTGTAGACCATCTGAAAGCAATACATAACCTCCTTCCTAATGAAGAGTCAAACTGCTGAAGATTTGAGGCTGGAGCAGTGTATTCCGGTTTTGAGTTCTGATGTGCTACGACGTGCACAGATTGGGAAGGAAGTTCATAGAATCATAGAAGATTAGAGTTGGAAGGGACCTCAGGGGGTCATCTAGTCCAACCCCCTGCTCAAAGCAGGATCAACCCCAACTAAATCATCCCAACCAGGGCTTTGTCAAGCTGGGCTTTAAAAACCTCTAAGGATGGAGATTCCACCACCTCTGTAGGTAATCCATTCCAGTGCTTCACCACCCTCTTAGTGAAATAGTTTTTCCTAATATCGAACCTAGACCTCCCACACTGCAACTTGAGACCATTGCTCCTTGTTCTGTCAGCTGCCACTACTAAGCACAGCCTAGTTCCATCCTCTTTTTAAAAAAAAAACAAAAAAAAAAACAACAACCCTTCAGGTAGTTGAAGGATGCTATCAAATCCCACCTCACTCTTCTTTTCTGCAAACTAAATAAGCCCAGTTCCTTCAGCTTCTCCTCATAAGTCATGTGTCCCAGCCCCCTAATCATTTTCGTTGCCCTCCGCTGGACTCTCTCCAATTTGTCCACATCCTTCCTGTAGCGGGAGGCCCAAAACTGGATGCAGTACTCGAGACGTGGCCTCACCAGTGCCGAATGGAGGGGAATAATCACTTCCCTCGATCTGCTGGCAATGCTCCTACTAATGCAGCCCAATATGCCATTAGCCTTCTTGGCAGCAAGGGCACACTGTTGACTCATATCCAGCTTCTCGTCCGCTGTAATCCCCAGGTCCTTTTCTGCAGAACTGCCACTTAGCCAGTCGGTCCCCAGCCTGTAGCAGTGCATGGGATTCTTCTGTCCTAAGCGCAGCACTCTGCATTTGTCCTTGTTGAACCTCATCAGATTTCTTTTGGCCCAATCCTCCAATTTGTCCAGGTCACTCTGGACCCTATCCCTACCCTCCAGCGTATCTACCTCTCCCCCCAGCTTAGTGTCATCTCTGTGAACTTGCTGAGGGTGCAATCAGTTCCATCATTCAGATCATTAATGAAGATGATGAACAAAACCGGCCCTAGGACCGACCCCTAGGGCACTCCACTTGATACCGGCTGCCAACTAGACATCAAGCCGTTGATCGCTAGCCATTGAGCCCAACAATCTAGCCAGCTTTCTGTCCACCTTATAGTCCATTCATCCAATCCATACTTTTTTAACTTGCTGGCAAGAATACTGTGGGAGACCGTATCAAAAGCTTTGCTAAAGTCAAAGTATATCATGTACACCGCTTTCCCCATAGCCACAGAGCCAGTTATCTCATCATAGAAGGCAATCAGATTGGTCAGGCATGACTTGCCCTTGGTGAATCCACGTTGACTGTTCCTGATCACCTTCCTCTCCTCCAAGTGCTTCAAAATGGAGTCCTTGAGGACCTGCTCCATGATTTTCCGGGGACTGAGGTGAGGTTGACTGGTCTGTAGTTCCCCAGATTCTCCTTCTTCCCTTTTTTAAAGATGGGCACTATATTTGCCTTTTTCCAATCGTCTGGGACCTCCCCCGGTGACCACGAGTTTTCAAAGATAATGGCCAATGGCTCTGCAGTCACATCAGCCAACTCCCTCAGCACCCTCGGATGCATTGCATCTGGCCCAATGGACTTGTGTATGTCCAGCTTTTCTAAATAGTCCTTAACCTGTTCTTTCACCACTGAGGGCTGCTTACCTCCTCCCCATAGTGTGCTGCCCAGTGCAGCAGTCTGGGAGCTGACCTTGTCTGTAAAGACTGAGGCAAAAAAAGCATTGAGTACTTCAGCTTTTTCCACATCATCTGTCACTAGGTTGCCTCCCCCATTCAGTAAGGGTCTCACACTTTCCCTGACCACCTTCTTGTTGCTAACATAACTGTAGAAACCCTTCTTGTTACCCTTCACATCCCTTGCTAGCTGCAACTCCAGTTGTGCTTTGGCCTTTCTGATTACACCCCTGCATGCTCGAGCAATATTTTTATACTCCTCCCTAGTAGTTATCTGTCCAAGTTTCCACTTCTTGTAAGCTTCCTTTTTGTGTTTAAGCTCACCGAAGATTTCTCTGTTAAGCCAAGCTGGTCGCCTGCCATATTTGCTATTCTTTCTGCACATCAGGATGGTTTGTTCCTGGGCCCTCAATAAGGCTTCTTTAAAATACAGCCAGCAATCCTGGACTCCTTTCCCCCTCATATTAGCCTCCCAGCGGATCCTGCCCATCAGTTCCCTGAGGGAGTCAAAGTTTGCTTTTCTGAAGACCAGGGTCCGTATTCTGCTGCTCTCCTTTCTACCTTTTGTCAGGATTCTGAACTCAACCATCTCATGATCACTGCTGCCCAGGTTGCCACCCACTTCTACTTCCCCTACCAATTCTTCCCTGTTTCTGAGCAGCAGGTCAAGAGGAGCACGGCCCCTAGTTGGTTCCTCCAGCACTTGCACCAGGAAGTTGTCCCCAACACTCTCAAAAAACTTCCGGGATTGTCTGTGCACAGCTGTATTGCTCTCCCAGCAGATGTCAGGATGATTGAAGTCCCCTATGAGAACCAGGGCCTATAATCTGGAAACTTCTGTTAGTTGTCTGAAGAAAGCCTTGTCTACCTCATCCTCCTGGTCTGGCGGTCTATAGCAGATGCCCACCATGACATCACCCTTGTTGCTCTCGCCTCTAAACTTAACCCAAAGACTCTCAACAGTCTTTTCTCCAGCTTCATACTGGAGCTCTGAGCAATCATACTGCTCTTACATACAGTGTAACTTCTCCATCTTTTCTCCCCTGCCTGTCCTTCCTGAACAGTTTATACCCATCCATGACAGTGCCCAGTCACGTAAGTTACCCCACTAAATCTCTTTTATTCCAATCACATCATAGTTCCTTGACTGTGCCAGGACTTCCAGTTCTTCCTGCTTGTTTCTCAGGCTTCTTGCATTCGTGCACAGGCACCTAAGTTAACTAGCCGATTGCCCTGCTTTCTCAGTATAAATCAGGAGGCCTCCCTTCTTGCACCCTTCTCCTTGTGTTTCCTCCCAGGATCCCACTTCCCCACTTACCTCAGGGCTTAGGTCTCCATCCCCCGGTGAACCTAGTTTAAAGCCCTCCTCACTAGGTTAGCAAGCCTTCCTGCAAAGATGCTGTTCCCTCTCTTCATTAGCTGGATCCCATCTCTTCCTAGTAATCCTTCTTCCTAGAACAACATCCCATGGTCGAAGAATCCAAAGCCCTCTCTCCGACACCACCTGCGTAAACACAATTTACTTCCACAATTCAATGGTCCCTACCTGGCATTTTCCTTCAACAGGGAGGATGGACGAGAACACAACTTGCACCTCAAACTCCTTTATCTTCTTCCCAGAGCCACATAGTCTGCAGTGACCCGCTCAAGGTCATTCTTGGCAGTATCATTGGTGCCCACTTGAAGATGGTGACGGCAATCATAAAACTAATGGATGACAAGGTTGTAGATATTGTATTAGCATTACTATTAACCCACAAAATATTCCCCTAAACTGCAAGGCATAACTTAAAAGTAACTTTCACTTGTACTATTTGGATGTCTTTCATAGAGAGGATTGGAGGGAGGCTGTTGTCAGAAGTAACTCTTCTTTTCCTAGGTACAGCAACAGATTCTCTCTCTCCTCTTTTCCCCTCCTCATGTCCCTCAGAGTTCAGTTTTTTTCTAAACAAAGCTTTCATCTATCTTTCCTTAGTGAAAGACGTAAAATCTGCTTCCTCGTAATAATGTTGCTGATTTGGCTGTTCTCTATGTTGGGAAGCAATTTAAATACTAGAAAAGATGAAATAGGCAGAGATTTTTTTAGGACACATGTCTTTTGTGGGGCTAGCTTAATTTGGAATTTATCAAGGCAAAAATGAGGCGAGCACTAAGCAGTTTACTCTTCATTGGTTTAATATGTGATGTACTTAACCGTTTGAAGTTAGGGAGACTTAATTTGAGTTTTGCTGTCACAGCACCAATGAGGTAAATTTAGGGAGATCGCCTCCAGAAAAAAATTTACCTTCCTGTCTCCTAATTTCTGCTGCAGTCTCCGGACTTTCTGTGCACCAGTTTGATTGCAGTCATTCTAGTAGCACTACCCACTCTGGTCCCTCGCCTTTGACCATCAACTTGCCTTCTCCCCCACCCCCTCCCTGCCCTCAGTTTCTCATTAGTGTCAGAGATTTGTTTTTCTTCCCATGGGAATGACTCAGTTATTAGTCCTATAAATCAATACAATTCAAATTACCTTAAGGCTTTATATAACACAATAAACCAGGCTCAGTCTAGGGAGAATGCTAAAACTTGGCTTGCTCGTCTAAGAAGTTCAGGTTACAAACATTGTTATTACAGCATATCTGAGTCTGTCTTCTATTCTCTGATGCCCTGTACTTGAGAGAGCCCCACACACAAAAAAATCACTTCTGGCTGCTTAAAGTCCCTTTATGACATCAACCCTCTCATGAAGTGACTGACTTTTACAACGTGTACAGAGACATTCGTACTATATTTTTCTCTCCACAATTCAGTCTAAAATACTTGTTTCTCCTCAGAAGGATTGTCAATAGCCAAATTCCCCTCTTTGCTTTGTCACAGGTTTGCTTCCTTTAGTGTCTTTCTGGAATGTAACATCTGAGTAGTGGGCTTTTGTGTTGGCTGGTGTGGCCAGTCTTTTCATCCAGAAGTTGGATCAACTGTAGTTTTCACTCTCTTCTCAATATTGTATGAATCTTATCCTTCGTTGTTGGTATTGGCAACTCTGTGCTGCAATGTGCATATATCTTGTTTCCCAGGTTTAACTGTTCGTCTAAGACAGGTGTTGTCAAACTTCATTGCTTTGTGATCCTCTTCCAACAACAAAAATTACTACATGACCCCAGGATGGGGGACTGAAGCTTGAGCCCGCCTGAGCCCCACTGCCCTGGGTGGGAGGGCCAAAGTCCAAGAGCTTCAGCCCTGGGTGGGGAGTCTGTAGCCCGAGCCCCACCGACCAGGGCTGAAGCCAAAGCCCGAGCCCCACCAACCAGGGCTGAAGCCTTTAGATAGATTTCAGCCCCAGGCAGTGGGGCTTGGACTTAGGACCCAGCGGCGGGGCTTGGGTTAAAACAGGGGTCATGACTCACTTTGGGGTCCCAACCCCCAGTTTGAGAACTGCTGGTCTAAGACATAACCTACTAATATATACTGAATGCATATACTTGGATGCCATTACTAGCTTTAAATAAAATTATATATACCGAAAACTACATTAAAATATTATTTAGGTAGCAAAAATACTATTAATACTATCTGTAAAATGACTGTACCAATACACTGAGGAAAAACGCTATATGAGAGATATTTACATTGTAAATTAAGCATTTGAAAACTTAACCCCCCCCCAACACATTCACAGTTGTGCATGCAACCTCAATTCTACCCTCTCCTCTTGTGCTTCCATCATGTGCACTGAACAAAGGAGTTCAATGCATAGGCACGAGGAGGCGGAACTAAGGTTATACAGGTAACAGTCTGGCATTTCCTAATTTTTCAGAGCTTGGTTTGTAACCTTAATAATGTTAATTTCCCCCTTTAAGAGGAATTTCCCTTTAGGAAATTATATACAAATATTAAAGGAACAGCACCCCAGTTTGTACGATCAGCATGGTTTGAACCTTAAATGTGCAGCACTGCAGGGCAGACTGCTACTACTTGAGCTACAGGACTGACTACACTAGCTGGCAGTAGAAGATTGTTATCCCTTTGGGTGGGGGGGGGCGCAATAGACTGCTGTGTTCTGGAGGGGGAGCCCAGTCTAGCCCAGCTCTCTACACCCTCCCGACCCCCTGGAAGCTGGGGAGCTCCGGCCAACGTGATGCCCCAGGATTCAGGTAGTGGGCCAAATGTGGGTGTTACGGGAGAGGAGCCTAGTTTTGTTCCTTCGCTGTATGGAGCCACCAAGGAGGCGGCATTGGTCTACCAGGGGCATGTGCAGGGTCTGTGGGAAGCAGCCCCATTTGCCTTTGGCCACACATCCTTACTGCTGCTACGTCTGCTCCCCTGCACGCTCAGCACATGGTAGCTTTGGTTGTAGTGGCATCAGCTCAGCCTCACAACTTTTCGGTTCACTCACTTTTAGCACGTTATCAAAACTTTCTTGACGAAAGCAAGTGAATTTATATCTCAGCGAAAGCTGAGCAGAATTTTATGGGAGGGTAAAGAAAAGGCACTGCTGTAGCTTGAGGGTGTTTGCCCAGCTGAATGTCAAAGCCCTTCTGCAAATCAAGGTGTGCAAGCTCAGAGAAATACTTACACGAGACCTTTATCCAGGAAAGCATTAGGCAATCTAAAATGTAGGTACCGGCTTCCACTGTTTGCTTCTGCTTTGTCACAGACTGAAACGGGGACCAGTGATCAGCTGAGTGTTTTGAAACTCCCTCCTTGGTTAGCAGAGTTGTGAAGTGTGGCTGGCTCACTTAGCAGAGTTCCCTGCTGCTGAATTTAAGTGTTCTGTTGGCCCAGTAGTCATTCAGAAATATGACATCCCTATACACAGTCTCCACCTCAAACCCCGCTTTTTCTCCAGCATTTATAATGGTGTTAAATATATTTAAGTGTTTTTAATTTATAAGGGGGGTCGCACTCAGAGGCTTGCTATGTGAAAGGGGTCACCAGTACAGACGTTTGAGAAACACTGCTCTAGCAGCATGGACACTAACAGCTCGTGACCTCCATGTAATAACCTCATGACCCCCTGAGGGGTCCCGACCCCCAGTTTGAGAACCCCTGTGCTAGAGAAACCAGACTAAAAAAAGCACCCTTTTATATTGTCCTGGAATTTTGGACATATTGCTTTTGTCTTTTAACATCTGCTCCTCCAGGATGGTTTAATCTATGGGCAGGTCTTCACTACAGGGGGGGGTCGATTTAAGATACGCAAATTCAGCTACGCTAATAGCATAGCTGAATTAGACGTATCGGAGCCGACTTACCCCCCTGTGAGGACAGCGGCAAAATCGACCTCCGCGGCTCCCAGTCGACGGCGCCTACTCCCACCTCCGCTGGTGGAGTAAGAGCGTCGATTCGGGGATCGATTGTCGCGTCCCGACGAGACGCGATAATTCGATCCCCTAGAGATCGATTTCTACCCGCCGATTCAGGCGGGTAGTGTAGACCTAGCCTATAAGGGAGAGTTCAGTTTTGAAGACAACTTAATAAATTAGTCTGCCCTGTAGTTCATCCCACTATGTCAGGAAGCTTACATAATTTGCGTTTGTAATTTATAATAGACATTAGGTATGTGGCAGAATAGTGCTGTGGATTGGTTTCCTGGACACTGAGGGCATTGAAAGCTGTTATTTCTGTTAAGCATAGCAGTAAATAACTTAATCTGTGGTCACTTTAATGTGACTTTTATTGTCTCCTAAAACACAACCTCTCCTTATACACTATTAAAGCAGTGCCATTTGTTGGGTCACTGACTTTATAATCTAATAGCATTATGCCCTTCATTTGCCTATAATATGTCAGAATATGCACTGAGCAATTTATGCCCTACACATTGAATCTCCTTTCTTTTGTAACATCAGTCTTAAGGATGCAGGGAGGAGGGTGCCTGGTTGATGAGTAACAGATAATAGATTCCTTTCCTTTCATCTGGAAGCTTTTATGGAATATTAAAGTGGATTATGGGACCTGAACAAGTAAAACTTCTAAACGTATATTTTGGCATAGCCAAGGGAGCTCAGCTTTTTAAGGAAGATCACTATTAAAATGTCAGTTTTTATATCTTCTATACCATAGCAGGTTGATGAAACTATTAAAGATGGTAACTTTATTTTAATCAAGAATTTCCAGTTATAGAAGAAAGTGTGGTAGAACTGCTGAATCTCAAAAAGAGTTTCCTCTTTAAGCCTTCAAAAGTTTGGAGGCTTATCTATATTGAGCATAAACTGTTACAATGGTCTAAAGTAAAATAGATTTTTTTTAAATAACTTCATTTTCAAAAATCCAAGGAGGTATTAGTGACACAAGTAAAGATTTGTGGGGTTTTACACTTCATTATTTTGTAACAAATATAGCACAAGAATACTGGAGGTGCATGAAACTACTTAAGCCAAGGATCCAGTCGTGCTATACAAAAATATTCTCTATTACCTGTCTCAATAACGTGCTTAATAGCCTAAAACAGAAATCTTCCAAGAGTATGTTTTCATTTGCCCTTATGGGACTCAGCATTCAGGATTATGCGTCAGAATAATAGAAGTATACATCAAGTTCTATTGATTTACGAGTTCTCCACAGGTGTTTCCCCCAAAAAAGTTGGATACAGTAGACTGGGATTAAATTTCCCCCTCCAGCAAGCCTTGAGATAGTTAAAGTGCTAGGCTACTGGCAACTAATCTATCAGAGTAGTATTTAATTTAAAAACAGATGTTCTTGACCTTTACATGATGGAAACAATCAGAGGGACAAATAAGGATGTTGCCAGAGACCCAGACTTAGCAGGGTTCTCAAGAAGGATTGGTAAATGATAGCAGATATATGAAGTGTGCCTACTCATTTGCTATGAAATTAAGGCTATACTAGTACTTCTCTGCAAGCAATAAAAAAATCGTTAGCATTTAAAGTAAATAACTTAAACTTGATGACATACATTTAGAGCTCGATTGTGAGCCAGCCTAATGCAGCTGTGCAAGGGAAGAAGGGGGAGCAAGGTCCCTTTATCTGCTTGTGTGGCAGTATTAATGCACAGTAAATCTGAGTGCAGAGGGAGGAGGGAAGTGCAGGCTAGAAAAGTTGAGTCAACATGGATGGAGAAAGTAAGTTCTAACCTGTAGAGGGCTGCAGTAACTTATCTCCCTACACAGGATCAAGGAGAGAATTGTCTCAGTTCCATCCCAGAGTTCCTTCTGCAGCTATGCACCGCCCTTTATGCAGGGCCTAGTGCTAAGGCTCAATCTAATCTAAATGATTAAAATGGTACTTTTCTATCCCTTGATTAGTGAGGCTTTCTGCAAAAGTTTGAAGTAAGCTGCAAGCTGAAAGAAGTTTAGCTTTCATAGCCGTGTATTTAATTAAAAAATGGTTGAGGTTATTAGAATGAAGTTCTGAAATATGCTTCTAGGCTGAGAACTTACAGGATCAGTTCCGGCCCAAGCAAATTATAATGGCTGAGTCGAACCTTTCCAAAATGGGTTTAAGACTTTGAACAAGCCCATACTACTAAATTTATAACCTGATGCGAATTTACATGTTCTGTCTAGAATCACGTCTCTGGCAAATATTCTATGGTTTCTTTGCTCTGAATAGTTTGCCATATCTGTATGTTAAGCACAAAATTTCAAATGATCTTTCTGCTCCCCATCCATTCTCAGCTAGGTACTATTATATCCCAGACGTGATTTTTACCTCTGCTCCTTAGTGTGGATGATTTCTTATTTGACGAAAAAAAGTTGAAAGCATAAAAGCGCTTCCTACCTTTCAAACAGTCTGACGCCTTAAAACTTGATTTCTCAACCCATTTGTAGTATGCTGAGGGTAAGTATTCTTGACATTCCATTTTAAAAAGTAGTAAGAAGTTGGTGGCAGGGGATTTTTCCCCTTTACATATGCATTATAAGACAAAGGACTTTAAGGGAAATTGGAAATATCTCACCAGCCATTCCTGTATTGTTCTTAGAGCAGAGAGATGATAAAACCTGATACTGTTTTACTGTGATTCATCATTTCTCCTCTTCTCTGTTCTAATGTGCCTTTTTACTAGGCTGCTGAAGAGAGTGCATCTTACATTCTAATGGCATTTAGCATTATTTTCATAATCTTCATTGTAGCCTAGATTTTTCTCCAGCAGCTGAAAATGTTAACTTGCTGATCATCTTGCTGGGATAACGCTCTGTAGCTTTTCTTTTTGGAAAAGAGAAACTGAACTTCTTTATTGTTGGCTTAGACTCATTTTGTTAGTTACTAACTTAAAAAATGTATGTTCTTTACTAGTTGAATGATGACCCCTCATTTGGTGTGCCATGATGAGGCATGAAAGCATGGAGCTAATCTTGTTTCTGGTAGGAGATTAAACTGAAATGGACACAGGCAACCATTTTTTACAAACTTAAACGCTTTAACAAACACTGAATTTCAGGTCACGTACATCTAATTCTCCTTGTATTCCTAATCCATAAAAGCCAGCATTGCTTTGTTTTGTATCACACCTTGTTTGTGTTGCAGCTCTTTGCTGGCATGTGTTTAGCATTTGCATGAGTGCTTACAAATGAATATACAAACACTCCTTGTAAATGAATACACCCTCTATGAGCCTCAATATAGTATCTATTACATTTCTCAACAACTGTTGTCTTTAATAAATTAAAATCTGGGGGATACTTCTCACTTAAGTTAAAGCAATGTACTGGTAGCTGATGTTTGGTGTCTGTTACTTTAAGAATATAGAAGAGACTATTATGTGTGATCTTGAATGCAGCCACAGCAAGAGTTGAAACTGTAATATCTTTTGGGTTCATGAAGGTTGCTTTTATTGAAAGGTACCAATTCATCTATTTATTTCATGGATTTCCACTTTAACTTAAATAAAAACACAGGTACTCTATGCTTGGTGCCACAAAAGATCAGCCACTCCAGACCTGAGACACAAAATTAGTCCCATTAAACAATTTATCAACTTTATATCCAAAAACCCAATCCATATATAATACTGGGTTAACATTTTTTTTCAGTTTTAGTCTGACTTCACTTAAGACTTCTGCAAGTGGTAAAATTTATCAAGCACAATATCCTTGGGTTAACAGTGAGCTAGCCAAACACATGGCCTCCTGAGAAGGGGTGCCTGTATGATCCTTCAGATGTTGACTGTACATCTAAGGGTATATAGCTCCTACCACTCTTGTATTTGGGACCATAGAGCTGATGGAGCCTGGTAAAAATTGTTGTTTGAGTAGATGAGATACCTTGGATCTCTTCCCAGCAGAAAATAGAGTTGTGCTGAAATGAGGAAGTGTCCTGATAAGAATGGCTTTTTCACTGGGGTAGAAACAATAAGGAGAAAAAGTTTGAGATAAGCCAAGCAAGCACGTTTTGGGTAGGAATCACTTAAGTGCCGAACTGCCACTGTCAGTGCCCAAGTCCAACATTTAGGTGACACTGTCATTCACAGAACTTTTGCTCAGCTGCTACCGCCCTGTATGTGCCTAAAGTCCCTAGATGCCTAAGTTTCCTCTGGGTATGTCTACACTACTCGCTGAGTTGGCGGGTAGTGATTGATCTATTGGGGATCGATGTATCGCTTCTTGTCTAGATCCCCAAACGTGCTCCCCGTCGACTCCGGAACTCCACCAGGGCGAGAGGCGGAAGCGGAGTCGACGGGGGAGCGGTGGCTGCCAATCCCGCACTGCGAGGACGCAAAGTAAGTCAATCTAAGTCGATCTAAGATACGTTGACTACAGCTACGCTATTCTCGTAGCTGAAGTTGCGTATCTTAGATCGATTTCCCCCCCCCCCCGAGTGTAGACCAGTCCTCTGTTAAAGTCCCTTAGAGTACTAAATTTGGGTGGGTGGGCATGCACACAGCCACCTAAGTCCTGCTGCTTGTCCCCAGCAGCTCACCATTTATCTCGAATATAAGCGCCAGTGGGATTCTCAAACTAGGCATTCCCCTGCCTCTCTTGTGTATGGGGGTTGATGTGGTAGATATGCTCTGAACACGTCTAAACCCACAAAAGAGTGGGCGATGTGGAAGAAAGAGGTGGTGGTGCCATCCTTCTTATAGCTTTTAGTCTAGTGCTTAGGGCACTCACCCAGGATGTGGGGGACTTGAGTTCAGTTCCCCCTTCTGCTTGATGTGGAGAAAGGATTTGAAGTTGGGTGCCCTAACCACTGGATAGTGGGCTACTCTGGGGAAGGTCTCTATCTCTCCTGTTGAAGCTGTTATTCTGTGCATAAATAATTACATGTGCATTGGGCCAGAGAGAGGGACTATTAGAATGACGGTATGGCCCAGTGGGTTAGGGCACTCAGCTGGGAGGTGGGAGACCCAGGTTCCAGTGCCTGTGCTCCAATGAATCTGCAAAACCATCTTACTGTCCTCCTTTAGATCACTCCATGAAACTTGCCATTGCTGTGATACCTACAAAAAACTTGATAGTGGTTAGGCAGCTGGCGATGCTGCCTATCTTGCTGACCCACATTGTCTTGTTTCCTTATGCTCTCTCTGTCTGTTGTATCCATCTGTCATCTCTTATCTTTTACTTGCTCTTTGGGTCAGGAATCATCTGTGTACAGCAGGGCCCCCATCCATGACTGGGGCTCCTAGGTGCTACCACAGTACAACTAGACATTTTCTACTGGGAGAAGTTGAACACAGTGAGAGATTGGTTTCACCTGGAGATAAGACATGGAAAGTCTGTGCCTACAGAAGCCCAGTAGCCCAGATGTCTTTGGCTACTGGGAAGTCTGATATTCTAGCTGTAATGAATTTTATATTGTCTTGTTTCCTGTAACTGTTGCTGTAAGTCTGAAGTCTTCTGGATGTAACCTGGATTTCACATCAAGGACAGACACCAGTCATCCTTTATTGGGTTAATGATGATGCTCTTGTGTCTTCTGCTTCATTGACTGCTTAGATCATTGGATCTTCCTCTCGAAGATATGATTCTGGATCTGTGCAAGAGTTTGATCAGGAAGTCTACTATTACAACCTTCGGCCATGAAAGTAGCTTATATTAATGTACATATTAATTGCTCATACTAGTTCCATAGCTTCGAAGGTGTCCTGATAGCACTGCTTGTTCCATAGTGCCATGCAGCATAAACCCTGAACAATGGAACTGCATATAATCATTTCCAGTTATCCTTTAGGTGTACCCAGAGTCACAGTACCAGAGTTGGACGGTATCTAGTCTTGTTAAACTTCTGACTTACTAACTTGAAATGGCAACTTGCTTGAAATGAGTCTTAATTGTACTCACAATCAATTCTGTATTGGGGTATCTCTTTTCATACTTGCATTTTCACATATTAGTTGCCACAGCAAATAAATCTTCACATTCTTCACTGGATCACACCTATAGTACACCTTGATATCAGTCCTCCTTCTCCCTTATAGCATTTTTGGAATATTTATCTACTAAGGAATAGAATTGCCCACATTTGTTACTTGCTAGCAGAACAAGCACAGTTAAACTTGTAATTGAGCATCTGTCTTTCATCTTTACCTTTTTACATCCCAGACTTTGGGCTGGTCTACACGGGCGGGGGGGGAGATTGATCTAAGATACGCAACTTCAGCTACGTGAATAGCGTAGCTGAAGTCGAAGTATCTTAGATCGAATTACCTGGGGTCCACACGGAGCGGGATCGATGGCCGCGGCTCCCCCGTCGACTGCGCTACCGCCGCTCGCTCTGGTGGAGTTCCGGAGTCGACGGTGAGCGCGTTCGGGGATCGATATATCGCGTCTTAACGAGACGCGATATATCGATCCCGGATAAATTGATTGCTACCCGCCGATACGGCAGGTAGTGAAGACGTACCCTTTGAAAGAAGCATATTAAAGCTGCTGCTCTCTCAGCAAATAATCCTTATCAGATTGTTAGCCTTTTATTAGTTTCATGAAAGGCACAGCAACAATGCTGCTGGCTTTATTTGAAAGTCAGGAGAACCAAAAACACTGTTCTCCCCCTCAAATATTTGAACTTAATGTATACTCCTTGCATACAATATTTTGTGTATCCATAGCTGCAGATGATTGAGGTGGGATGCATAAGGCTTGAAAAATCCATTCTCCTGGAGGTTGAGAATTTACCTAATTGCTAAATCTAAGCTTTCATTATTTTTTAAAATTAAGTTTCTAGCCCTTCAGTTTATTTTCTGTTCTGGCTGCAAAGAGCCTTTCTATTCACAAGGTCATCTTAGACAGCTCAAGTGCCTGTGCATTTTATGTCCAAAGCTGTAGCAGAGTGGAAAGTGACCAGAATTTCATTAATCTTCACTGCTTCTGTTCAGAACTGTAGGAAGGGATGAGGGTGACAGGCTACTCTGGAAATGGAGTATGGTACTAAGGTTGGTGGGGAGTAATGGAAAGTAGGAGGTGGAACACAATGTAGAGAAATAAGGAACTGAAAAGAAGATAATGATACACCAAGATCTGCCACAGGAAACATTTATGCCAGGAAGGGTACAAAATCAAATGTAGGGGAGGTTATTAACTTATATTAAATAGAAATTTGATTGAGCATGTTGTGCTTAAAAGGAATGCAGTTGGAAGGTACTTTACTTAAAGGGGCATAGCAGCACACTAGTTAGGACTAGTATGCTTAGTCCTTGGGCTAAGGTGTCGGGTACATTTCTCAAGCTTGTTGATGCACATTCAAGCCAGATGGAAAAAGTGGTGCTAATAGTTGTTGGGTGGTCTAGGTGAAATTCTCTCTGAACTTAAAGCAACAAATAGAATGTTACTGGAGTCATGCCATTGCTGGTTTGTTTAACCAAACTGAGCAAGGTGTAGGTGAAATCCCTTCGCCTAATTTTAGGCTCAAAAGACTTTTCATCACAATGGGGTGGGAATAAAGTTGCATGAGGTTTGAAGTACTCTGACTTCCATTCATGTCCGCAAGAGTTTAGGTGCCAACATTTTAGTGGACTCAGCCCTTTAGGGTATGTCTACACTGCAGTTAGTCACCTGCAGCTGGCCTGTGGCAGCTGACTCAGGCTTGCGTGGCTTGGACTTAAGGGGCTGTTTAATTGAGGTGTAGATGCTCGGTCTGGAGCTTGAACTCTGGGACCCCACTAGAGGGAAGGTCGCAGAGCTTGGGTTCAAGCCCAAGGCTGAACATCTACACTGCAATTAAACAGCCCCTTAGCCCAAGCCCGGTGAGCCTGAGTCAACTAGCACAAGCCAGACATGAGTTTTTAATTGCAGCGTAGATATACCCTTAGTCACTAATTGCTGTTCAAGTCTAAGATGATGTCAAAGTACAGTAAATAGGGTGGATTGATTTAAACCACAAAGTGAAAGGCTTCAATTTAAATAATGGATTTTAGTTAACTTTTTCATTTGTACTTCAATTATTTTCTAAAGAAAGGTGCATTCCGTTGGTTGAGATAACAATTAAAGCATGTTGTTTACAACTTAATAGAGCCTTTACACTAGATTTGGTACATCTTTTTGTTACTTGGGAGGTTTCACTATAACAGTTATTTAAGCAATTTAATCTTAATGTTTTCAATGTATTAAATTGTACGTTTTTAGTATGTTAGAAAATAGTGAATGGTCTATTGCTTATTTATTAGATAATTAACTTTTTGCTCATGATTTGTGTCAAGCTGTATTAGTATGGTAACTGGAACTTAAACATACAAAACAGCACATTACACTGACTTTTATTAAAATGAGCCCTTAATACAGTACATGATCTATTGTGCCATATTTATAAGGCTGGACCTCAAAAGTTAGATTTTTTCCCCCTGATTCTTTTTTATATAGAAAAACATCCTTTAACTCAATTTTTTTATAGAGGTTCATGGATTTTAGCATATTTATTTTGTATTTAAATGTTTTAAAAGATTATAAATAAGTTTGTGTCTTGGACATATTTTGTATTAAATTCAGAATTCATTTTAAACAGGCTTATTTTTAAATAACAATAAAAAATCTGATTTAAATAAAAACTTTTAAAAAAAATTTTGTCAGGAAAAAAAAATCATTTTTTATCCACCCTGACAATAAAGCAAAGTATTAAGCTGAGCCAAATTTATAAAAGGACCCAAACACAAAATACCATACTGGGTGGCCTGTGTCCAGCTGATGCTCAGAACTTGCTCTTCTGTCAGTGAGTTCTTTTCAGTGCAGCTAGTCCTATCACTTTGTTTGCAGGTGTTCACTCATGAGAAAAGAAAACTGATTTTACTGTGTTTATACAGGGGCCGTGCTGCAAGGGGCTATGCATTTACTCAACTTTTGGAGGATTGGGTCCATAATTTAAATGTTATGTGGTGTGAGCACAATAACTTCTAAAGTTGTCATAAAAATTGCATGGTATTTTAAAACTCAGTAAATGGCTCATCTCCATTCATTATGAGCATATTGCCTGAGAGCTACATGATGTTTTCACCTAGAACTTAAGCAGTCTTTATGCCCAGGAGCAATTGAGTCTAATTAATTGAGGTATGGTTGACAGTGAGATGGCAAAATAAATACATTTTTTCAAAAGAACCTTTTTATATGCTTTCAGTGAACATATGTTGCCTCCTCCTCTAAACTTCAAAAGATTGTTAATTTATCTTTAGAAGACAGTTTACATCCTTCTGGGGATGTTGGGATAAAACTGGCACAAGCGGCAATATTTGAAAAAACTCCTGACATTGCTATTGATACAGTAATACATTTAGTTTTTTGTTTACATTGAACATGGTAAAACAACAGCTCATTCCCCTTTTGTCAATTCTGTTCCCTTTTCAGTTTAGGTAATGTTATGAACACTTACTAACTTACTCACTTTTACTGTTGGTTGCAGGTTTGTGCTTTCCAAGCTTCCTTAGTTCTGGGCTATCCAAATTCCTCTTTGGGGTATTAATTATGGGGAACACACAAGCCCTAAATCTTCTGCAAATACAATTTTTTTTAAATGTTTGAGTCTCTCCCTTCACTCTGGTAAATGCTCTACTACTTTTCTTTAAATCAAAATCAATACCAATTGCCCCGTTCAAAGAACCTTACATATAACAAGTGTTTGCATATATAAGAGGAATCAGATATTTCACACTCCTAAAAGGTGATTACAATTATTAAAGTATCTTGAGTTTTATTTTACAAGAGATCAAACTCTTCTTTTTTCAAAGTTGTTGCAATGTTTTTGCCACAACTCTAAATACCTTCTGGTAACTTCCTGCAAACAAACAGGTGTTCTTGTGTGGCTCCTATCCTAGGAGGTAGAACGTTTTGTTTATAAACATGCACAGCAAGTTGTAATTTCGAAACAGAACAAATAAGGAAACAATATGGTAATCTTTATGGTATAATAGGGCCAACAAACTCAATTACATTATAAAATAAGTATATTCTAAGGTTTCAGTACATTCTGCAATGAGGACACCAACACTTCAGGTTTTTATTATTGCCAGATCACTGAGAGGCAAATTTAAACCTTTACAACTTGGATAAGTAAATAACATGAAGTATTGAAACAGCAGGAACCCAGACACTTATTTCAAAAGGGATTTTGAATCAGCAGCTTTTGTTAAATACAAGAGCACAAACATGAGAGAGAACAATTATACTTACTGAGAAGTATCTATTAAACATGGTGCTGTTTTACCAATGTTTGCTGTTGAGAGCAGCGAAAGGTCAACGTGCCTGTGACAGACTGGGGTATGTTAAACTAATTTTGTGAAAGCAGTAATATTCCTGATACACTGTCCTGACCTTTTCTGGTGGCAGACTTTCTTTCTGATTGCCCTCATATTTGAAATATGAAATTACATATGGGAAATAATGCTAAAATCATTAGTATGCATAAACTATAGGTAGCATATACATGGAGTGAGCTGGCTATGCTTTGTGTTTCCGATAACACAGGAAGACAAGCTGTTTGGGTGGGCAATGATCCACTAAGATAAGCAATAGATAAAAAGTGAAGGAGAAGGATGACATCAAATTGTGAAAATTATATACATTTTCCCCACCTTATTTCCATGTAATCAACTATACCATGTTGTCCCTCACGCCGTAGACTAATTGTTCATTTTCTTGTAGGTATCATAGAAAAGTGGGGTCTCAGGATGTGGAGAGCCCTTCATGGTCAGTACGTTCACATCGTGAGGATGTTTAATACTGAAGCTGATCACCTGCAACACTATTGTCAGTTGTCCTGGTACCTGAAACAGTGTCATGACCAGGATATGGATGGTCTGACCTAGTGGTCAGAGCAGGAGCCAGGCTGGGTCAGGTACTAGGAGATCAGAGTCAGGCAGTAGGAGGAAGTAACACAAGCGAAGCGGTCCTAAGCAGGGGAAACCCAGTCGCCTGGACAACTTTGTGTTCCTATGCTTGGTTTAAATACAACCGGGGGCCCCCCACCCCTAATTCTGCCATTCAGATCTCAGGACTTAAGCCCTCTGTCAGAGTTCAGCTTCTAGTTCTAGCAACTGTTAGCAGGTCACTGTGTGGCAGGTTGGAACTTACTGGCTCCTTAGAACCCTGTAGACCAGGGTTCAAGACCCATAGTTAACTGGCAAACAGCCAAAAGTTTCTCTGCTCCTGATGTGAAATTGACCAATGAAAGCTTGTAAAAGGGCCATTCCGGTATCCTGTATCATATATAAAATGGTGCCTGGAGCATTTGAACAACGTCCGAAAGAGCTACAGCTGTTTTCCCCGTCGTGCAGTTTAAAAGTCTGAACATTGCTATCTGTGCTTTATCTGAAGTGTACTGGCTAGGAAGCCGTGAAAAGAAAGTTGATGACCACGCATTTTCTCCCCCTCTCCCCCACTCAGACTGCCCCAATAGATTGCCTTAGCAAGGGATAGCCACTGTACTTTCACCCAGTGCATGGTGGGCATTGCAGAGTTGGCAGGTGGTTAATGAGCGACCTATCACTGTCTGATTCCAGGCATCTGCGAGCATCTTACCGTCCTTACAGTGTGGTCACATTAACACCAATGATGTGGCCGCAGATTACTTTTACCAGTAGCTCCAGTCAATCGTTAATGAAGCTCCAAGAAGAGATGTCCTCATGATCCAGGGAAACTTTAATGTGCTAATAGGAAAAGCTAATGACACATAGTCAAGTGTATGCTTGAGAAGTTTGGTGTCAGGCAGGAGAACAGAAAAGGGCAGTGACTGCTGGAATTTCTGGCTCCCAGTGACGTGGTGATCACTGACTCACATTTCTGTCACCTAAAGGTTCACAAGCAGATCTGGTACAGCCCAGATGGTTTCACTAGGACAGTTATTCATCATGCCCTCATTAACAATCACATTGGTCAATGGTCATGGATGTAAAAGTTTGTAGAGGTGCTGAATTTGACATTGGACATCAGTTTCTGCTGACAAAAGTGTGCCTCTGACTTGAAAGAAAATCAGTTAATGGGCTAAAATTAGTTCAATTCAACCAGATAGCTTTCTGTTCTGAGCTGTTGAAGGATATCGAAGCATCAGAGACTGAAGGCGCTCTTCCTCTGTCATCTGATGAAGAAAGGCATTTTCAGATCAACTCGTGCTGACTGTTGTCAGTTCAGTGCTGGGGCCTCAGCCCTTTAAACATCAACTATGGATCAGCGAGGAGATGCTCATTGCAGTTAGAGCTAAGTTAAAAACAAGGCTACCATTTGAGTCTTTGAATTGTTTGTTGAATGCAAAAGCAAAGGCTGAATGGATTTGACTTTGGGACATCATCAAGTCATCGTGTAAGAAAGATAGAGAATCCTGGTGGTTGACTCTGGCAGTCAGTTTAGACCAGGATGCTGCCAGGTGCAGTCTCCACACCCACGATTCAACTTTGTGGTGGTTGTGGGGGAAGGTGGCCACAGCTTGTCAAGTAAAGCAGCTGGATGTCAGCAACAGCAAGAATCTTCAGGATCAGTTGCATCATTGGAAAGATCATTTCAAGATACTCCTCAATTGTCACCTTCCTTCAACCAAGAGGAGGTCTGGATTGCAGTCCATAAGTTTATGACTGGGATGATACCAGAGGTTTGCAACATTACCTCTGAGATGCTGAAGACAGGTGAGAGTATTGTTGCACCATGGCTGCACATGCTGTTCCAGACATCTGGCACACAAATATCATCCTGAGCTACCTGAAGATGGGTATTTATTCTGCCTCTGTTCAAAATTGGTAATAGGCCGAATATATATAACTATAAGGGTATTACACTGTTGTCGATCCCAGGGAAAGTCTTTGCTTCTGTGTTAATATCTCAATCAACAATGCACTTCATGGCAAAGGTCTGGGTACTCAGTGCCGCTTGATACCTGGTTGTTCCACAAAGATCTTTACCTTGAGGCTACTTTTTTTAGAAAATGATTGAGTTTAATAAATGGGCACAGCATATTTTATAGATTTCCATTAGGCCTTTGTTTCAGTGCATGGAACATGTTTGTGGGGTCTAATGAGGTGACTCAGTGTCCGTAGGAAGATAGTGTTATTGGTGGAAGAGTTCCATAATGGAACAGAAAGCTGGGTTTGAGTCAGTGGCAGATACACATCGTGGTTTCCTGTTTCCATGGAAGTTTGGCAAGGCTGTGTTCTGTCACCATTGCTGTTCAATGTCTCCATTGATTGGTTGATGGATAAGCTTGAGCATGCGGCTCTCAGTGGTGTAGAGCTTTGAGATCTTGAATACACTGATGAAGTTGATTTCCTGGCTCAGTTTGGTGAATCCCTGCAGCTGATGGCTGATCTGGTTGTGGATGAAGTACTAGCTACTAGTCCAGATAAAACTAAGTCCTGGACATTGCCATCAGCCAGCCTCCAGCTCCAGATTACAGTCAGCTCAGTATTAACCTGTCTGGATGGGACACTGAGCAGGTGGCAACTGTTGAATGCTGCCCAAATATTTTACACTTGTATAACAGTAATATTGTGATCTTCTGAATTATAAGTATAGATACATTTGACTTTATAGCTATCATCACTGATGCAGAAATAGATGAGACCTAAATAAAATAGGGTGATGAGGTTACTTGTTCCAGTCCTGTGTTCGTATCGTTTCACTTTTAAAAGTCTCATTTTTAAATTTTATTTTTATTAGTTGCAGAAGTGAGGGTCATTTGAGGTGAGTTGCAAAATGGATAGCTTATGATTCTGGTAATTGCTTCTGAGTACCTGTCATTGGCAATGTTTAATAACCTTTTAAAGGAACGGTAATAACACAGGTCAAACACTGAGTTATAAACACTCCCATCATCCTCATTAGGTTTTTTCCTCTCTATAAAAAGATAAAGGGTAGCCCTACTGATCAGACTTGTCCTTGATAACCTTATTCTAATGGCTGCTGTTAATGTGGATGTCTGAACAAAGGCACTAAGTTGAATCTGTGTTTCTCTTGCATGCTGTTCAGACCAGTGACTGCCCTTGTTTGCTGCTGTTTGTCGGGCTGCCAACGCATTGCGGCATGGGAATGACTGCAGACACCGGAGGTTCAATGTATTTTATATAGATTCTTTAGAGGAGCTCAGAAACAAATCTATTCTTGGAGATAAATGGCTTTCAAAGACTATGCCTTGCTATTTAAAATTAATGTAACTATTATCAGGCTGCACTTCCAAATACTGAAGCTGGTGTAAATGTCAATACAGCTTTGAATTCCTATTAGATAAGATCTTAATGCCTTTTATTAAGACAGTGAGCAAATCTGTAGGTCAGTTGACCTGGTAGAGACCAATATCTGAAATTTATGCTTTCTCAACCCTAACTTTTGCAGAGTTCCTGATTCTGAACCAACTGCTGTAGGGGAAATAGATACCTTTTGGTATGATACCGGACAGTTATGCAAAAATAAAAAGGACTCATTAATCTTTGTAAGGAGGAGTAAATTCTACATTTGGCATGTTAGTGTTTTCAAATCAGCTTCATATGCTTAGGGATACAAGCTCACCCTGTGTAAAGCTTTGCTTTTGGAGCATGGCTTGCCTGGGCATTGAGCCCTGGCATCAAGGGTGTTGGAATAGTTTGGAAATAAGAGAAACTAATGGAAGAGCAGCAGATGTTCATTCTGCGTAATCTTGCTTAATTAACTTAACAAAAGGGATGGAGGCAAAGGAGTTGAAGAGAGCTGGACCCTTAAAATGGGTTAAGGCAATACAGTAAGGAGTAGGGAAAGAAACTTTCCCTCCAATAGTCATGCCCTTGATTTGTGATCATATATGAATCTTTTTAAGCTGGTTGACCAGCCCTGGGTATAAAATTTCAAATTATCCACAAAATACCAGCATTGGCAGTGGCAGTCCAAGATGCCATGCCTACGTGCCTCAACCCTGACCCGGATTACTCTCCTGTCATGGGAAGAGGATGACAGCTCCAGGCCCATTCAGTCCTTGATGTCTGCTGACTAACATTTACATACTTTTTATTCAGGACATGACATTGTTGGCAAACTCCCTACTTCTTGACTTCTGTTTCTGGTTTACACCAGATGGGCCATAGGTAATGATTTTGGCTTCTGGAAAAGTGTGTTGACTTCTGCACAGCAGGAGCAGATCATGTGCTCGTTTCTGTTTGGAGAGCAAGTACTGCAAAAGCAACAGCTGGGATGGGGGACGGGGGAATATGTATCAAGGAAAAATGCCAGCCCTCCCTGATCTGCAGAAATTTCATATGGTACGTAAGTACTATTTTGTTTCCAGATCAGAATGCAGTAAGTCTTTACTTGTCAGCTAGTCAGCAGTTAAAATTCCCCAGTGATCTGAAGCACTCTTGCCTTGTGAACTGTCCTCTGACAACACTCTTACTTTATGAATCTGCAGCTCTTGCATTTGACATTCCCAACTGGCTTGTTAGTTTTCTAAATTGGCGCACTCTTCTATTCCAAGAAGTCAGTCAGGAGGTTCTTGCCTTCAAAAAATTAAAAATACTTGAATAGTTTAAAAAGGCCTAGAATGCTAATCCACAGCAAGTGGAGAAAATTGGGCATACGTAGTAGGATATATGTTAGTTGTGACAGTAAGTGTTGATACTGCAAATCTAGGCATCCTTAGTGAACAACTGGTAAATAGCACTTTGGGTCTCTGAAGAAATCTGAATGTTAGTTTCCTGTTCTGGAGTAACTGCAGCTATGGCTAAAGTAGCTGAAGGTATTGAAACTACAGGGTGTAGACACTTTAACTTTTCTGCTTCTGAATTTAAACCACCATTCACTTTGAACTATGGCTCAGCCTGTATAATGTTTGTTGGCGTGACCCTCAAAGAAATCTCTCACTTTACATGTATGGCTTTCCCTTCATCTTTATGACAAGCTGTTGTTGTCCTAGGCTAGGTCTACACTACCCGCCTGAATCGGCGGGTAGAAATCGATCTCTCGGGGATCGAATTATCGCGTCTTGTCGGGATGCGACAATCGATCTCCAAATCGACGCTCTTACTCCACCAGCGGAGGTGGGAGTAAGCGCCGTCGACTGGGAGCCGCGGAGGTCGATTTTGCCGCCGTCCTCACAGGGGGGTAAGTCGGCTCCGATACGTCGAATTCAGCTATGCTATTCGCGTAGCTGAATTTGCGTATCTTAAATCGACCCTCCTCCCCCCCCCCGTTGTGAAGACCTGCCCCTAGAGTAGAGATAATACCTTCCTTGGAGGATTTACAATCCATTTATAATTTGTTCAGCATATTGGGACCCCAATTCCAATTTGTGGCCTCTGGCTGCTTCCATAATATGTTTGCTACTAACTATAGGACAAATCAACCAATGCCTGTAGGCCAAGTACTTTTTCCATGCCCCTAGTATTGTAAGCTGTGAGCAATTTTCATACATGTGTATGTACATAATTTAAAGTACACACTTTAAGATGTTGTCTTTTTAAGGAGCATTTTCCTGGTCAGTCCCTGACTCTCTTGCTGTTACTCAAAAGTTGATTGATTTTTGGAATGTGTTTTTTACAGTTTAAAAGGCCTTAAAACTGCATAAGTAGCTTGAATTTTCCCCCTAGTTTAAGCTGATCAGTTTTAGGTTGCTCCAAACATAATATGGGGGAATAATATATGGAGGATGGCAAGGGCATGAGTTAAGGTTTTCCATTCCTGAGCAAGCTTATAGAGAAGCTACTCAAAGGACAATTTCAAGCTCATCTAACTGAAGCTAGTATTCTAGACCCTGCACCCTCTGGATTCACGTCAGGACGTGGAACTGAAACTGCTTTAGTGGTACTAGTGCATGATTTTCTACTGTCGATTAGGGTTACCATACGTCCGGATTTTCCCGGACATGTCCGGCTTTTTGGGACTCAAATCCCCGTCCGGGGGGAAATCCCAAAAAGCCGAACATGTCCGGGAAAATCCGGCGCCGCTGGGTGCCGGGCGGCCGGGGGGGCCGGGCGGTGCTGGCCAGGCCGGGTGGCCGGGTGGCGCTGGCCGGGCCGGGGGTGCTGGGCCGGGGGTGCTGGGCCAGGGCTGCGCTGGGCCACGGGCTGGGGCCGGGCCGGGGGCCGGTGGTGCTGGGCCGGGGGTGCTCGGCTGGGGGCTGGCCCGGGGCCGGCACCCCAGGGCCCGAGCCGAGCCAGGCTGGAGAGGCCGGGGCCAGCCGCCGGAGGGGGCCAGACTGGGCCGCGCCTCCTCCCCCCCCCCAGCTTACCTGCTTCCTGCTTCAGGCTTCCCGCGAATCAAATGTTCGCGGGAAGAAGGGGAGGGGGCGGAGTTGGGGCGGGGACTTTGGGGAAGGGGTGGAGTTGGGGCGGGGGCGTGGGTGGGGCTGGGGGCGGGGCCGGGGCCCCGTGGAGTGTCCTCTTTTTGGACACTCAAAATATGGTAACCCTACTGTCGATGGATACAGGGCAGACATCTATTTTCATCCTCCTGGAACTCTCCACAGGCATTCAACATCATTGACCATGAGATACTGCTCTCTTACCTGAGAGAGGTGTCAGGGGCCCGGGTAATGTGCTAAAATGGTATGACTTCTTCCTGACGGGGATGCACTCAAAGAGTAGCGATGATAGGGAAGCTACATGTCCACAACTAGACCTTGTGGAGACCACAAGGATCAGTTCTCTCTTCTGTCATATTCAGCATCTATGTGTAACCACTGGGGTGAAATTATAAGACAACATGGACTGAAGTGCCAGCAATACACAGATGACACAGCTCTACTTACCACATATTACCAAGATATTCCAGTGCTTGGACAAGATCAGCTCATGGATAAGGAATAACTGGTTGAAGATTTACCCGAGGAAGATGGTGATGCTGGTGGGCATTTGATGCTCACCAAACTTACAAAAGTGCCCCTGGAATTTTTTCTGTTCCACCTTTTGCTGTTCTCTTTCATGGTAGCAATCATCTTGTCCAGCAGGGTCTTAGAGGTAAAAGCTCTGACAGCTAGTCCACCTTAGATAAACAAGGCGTTTTTTGCACTTCATCCAAAGTTTCTGACTTTCTTCTGAAGTCAGTTTCTCTGCCTGTTTTCTTCTCAAATCCCATAACTATCTTGGGGAGGTCATGCTATGTATACAAACATAAGAGCTGTCGGCTACTATTTAGAAAGAACAAAACCTTTCTGAAAATGTTAGGTTCTGTAACTGTGTGCTTGGATACACAATGCCTACTGAATGGTTCTCTGGAGGCAATAGTCCAAAACAGTTATTGTGTGTGGTAAGTAATCCCCTCTTTTGCCCACTTCTATTTTTCTTATAACATTTAAAAGTGCGTACGTGCAAATTTTTTCATACCTCAAAAACGAATAGCTCTTACAATGCTCAAAAAACGAGGGGTCCCTATGGTGACCATTAATAGGTTTAAGGGTGTGTGTGTGTGTGTGTGTGTGTGTGTGTTTAACAAACAAAATAGTCAGTTTTTTTTAATAACTAACTAAGGTAGTACAGTGATTCATATAGCATTAGTACAAAAAAGTAAAAATGTACATCTAAAGTATGTGAACAAGTAGGAACATGGTAGTTCTCTCATATTTTGAAGATATAACTCATACCAAATCAATTTAATTCAGGTGACTCTTGCTGCAATATAGGGTCCTAAGTTGATAGGATAATGAGCACCTCCTATGGTAGAGTGCTCTCAGTTCTTTTTGAAGGAAATGAGTAGAGTCCTAATCACCTACAAGGCATGATCAGTGGTTGTACAATTGGGCCCTGAATTCTTGTTACAAGACCTAGATTGCAGTCATTGAATAGGGAATTTTGTCTGAGTAGAGTAAGTAAACTTCTTAAAGCACTTTATACAGGTGCATGTTTATGTGATGCTTCACAAACCTAGTTTAAACCTGTTCTATCATGTAAACTCAGTTTTCTGTTACCGTTTCTAGCCCTTGCAATTTTATCGTGAGTCTCGTGACTTAAAGTCCCGGCTCCTGGAGGCTTGTCATAGATTAATATCTCAACTTTCATCTCTAAAAAGCAAGATTTTTGCCCTCATAGCTGTGGAGAAAAGCTTGAAAATGTGATGAGTGTTTCCTAAAAACTGAAAACAGAAAGCAACATACTTGATTTTTATTTATTTATTTATTTATGAATTGTGAGGTTTTTTAAAATCAGTTTCACAATTTTGGGGGTCTGAATCCTGATTTTTGAAAACTTGGGGTTGGACATACAGTTAATGTAAATATTATTACAGACCTGACACCAGCCTAAGTCAGTTGGTTACGCACACTATGCAAACAGTAAATTCCTAGTTTATACAGACAGATTTAGTTATTTGTATTACTATATTGCGTAAGAGCCTTAGCCATGGACCAGGACCCCATTGTGCTAGGTGCTGTATAAACACAGAACAAAAAGACAGACCCAGTGATAGATATGTTAAACATTAAAAGCACATCAGTATGAATAACTAGTTTACATCCATTCTGCAGACTGTGCAAAGCTCAATTTTCAGGTAGTGACTGTTGTGCATTTTAAACTGTTGTAGAGAAAAGAAAGAGAGTTTATAATACAAAGGGTGGTTGTTATAGATATCTATCTAAATGTAAGATTTAAACATTCCTTATTGTTGGTATTACTGTTTTAATATACATGGTTAGTTGCAGTGGGGTTTTTAATCATTGAGTGAATTGCTAAGTTAACATTTCAGGCATTAAAATATATGCATGTCAAAATCTTTTTTCCATATTATAGGAATTTCCTCAATAATAATAATAATAATAATAATTAATAATTAAAAAAAAGGGGTTGCATGTTCCTAGACACAGACAATTTAGCACTTGTGTTTCTTTTATTTACTGGCGATTGGCTCTGAAACTATATCAGTTTTGCCTCTCTGTTTTCAGATGTCAATTTCCTGATATCATGGATCTCTCCCTCTTTTAGGCACTTTTGTGACCTACTTGTACATATTCTCCTGTGGCCCTGGGTCTGACTCAATCTTCAGTTAATACTGTTAGCTTGTGCAAACTACCCAGTTAGTGAGATGATATATTGAGCTATACTATCCAACCGAATAATTGCCAGGGGATTTTCAAGCAATTCTGTGAAGATCATTCACTGCAGGTGCTGCCCAAGGAGGGGGAGGGGCTGTATTAATTTAGATGGAATAATTGGGCCAAAGGTGTTAACATAACCCAGTAATGTTTAATGTCAAACATTAAACAGTGTTAAAGAAGGTCTGGGATTTGGTATACCGAGACCTCAGTCTGCTTAGTATCATGGCAAAGACACCATTAAAAATCCTTTTAACCTTTTATTGAAGATAAAGAAAAGAAGGAAAGACAGTTCAATCATTTGAAATGTGAAGTCTTAGGGCTTTCATTTTAAGTACATCCCTTATTCCCTTTCCCCATTAGATGGAGAGAGTTTTAGAAGGAAAAAACCCCTTGTGTGATCATCTCTTGAATGGCATCAAAAATGGTAATAAATGTCCTTTTGGGGAAAAGAGAAGAAATTAGTTGGGATGGGCTGGAGCAGTTGTTGTTAAAATCCATTTAATCCCAGGTGGTGGTTGGGATTTAGCTGTAGCCGGTAGGGGGGGCGAAGTCATCTGGGACCCTCTATCTGATCTGGCCTGGTCTGGTCTGGACATCTCTCAGGATCAAGATGACGAAGACCCAGGGTCCCAGAAGATAATGGGGGTCAGTTTTTCTCCCCAAAGTCTCTTTAAGGACCCATAAAGGAAATGGAATAGCCCATCTCCTCATTATATTGTCCACCAATTAGGCCTTTTTTCCAAACACACCAATTCTGGTACACTGATTTCTGGTTCCATGCTTTTCTTGTTTCCCTAGCAAGGTCTTAACATAGTTCTTGAGTTATATCAATAGGCCTTTTTGTTTGGACTAATTCAGTCTTTTCATCTCTTTCATACCTTTTCCTGTCAACATTTATTATAAATTATGTGATGTCTTATGACGTTATACTTTGTTCAAGTACTTTTTTTTTTAAACAGTTGAGCTCACAATTAGGGTAAATTTGTAGTCCCAGTTATCACAATGATGTGGCAGGTTCTTTTCCTTGCTGGCACTCCCCGTTGACAGCTAGTTTGGTTCTGCGGTGATCTTCCCCTTTTCTGGCTCAGCCTTCTGCCCAGGTCACACATGGATGTCTATCCCTTTCAGGGTATATAAACAGTCCAGCAATGGATAGCCCTCTAGTTAAAGTGAGGGGCATATGGCTCAGGGTCCTGGGAGCTTGACTCTTCTGTCTTCAGGGCCTTCTCTATCTAGACTCCCCATATCATGGTTAGGCTTCTGCCTTTGGTGCTCCTAGGGTTTGATGGGGGAACCTGGTCCCACCCCTTCACTGGGTTCTAATCCATGGCCCAGTTGTAAGCAGCTACTTCCTAAACACCAGAGTGCTATGCTGCTGCCTCTCTGGATCACTTCCTACCAGTTCCCTCTTTTCACAATAAAGACTGTAAATAACTGGAATCAAAGATAAAGTCTCAGACTTCCTGAGGGTATGTCTACACTACGGGATTAATCCGAATTTAGATAATTCGAATTTGGGAAACAGGTTGTATAAATTCGATTGTGCGCGGCCACACTAAGCACATTAATTCGGTTTTTAACCACATTAATTCGGTGGTGTGCGGCCACACTACCCCATTAATTTAAACACAGTAATTCGGTGGTGTGCGGCCACACTAACCCTAATTCGAATTAACAAAATCGATTTAGGCGCTACTCCGCTCGTTGAGGTGGAGTACAGAAATCGATTTTAAGTGCCCTTTAATTCGAATTAACTGGCTCTGTAGTGTGGACGGGTGAAGGGTTAATTCGGATTAACGCAGCTAAATCCGAATTAAAGTCGTAGTGTAGACCAGGCCTGAGAATCACAAATCTCTTCCCATTGGGTTTGGCAACGTCGCTACACAGCCAGGCCTCAGGCAGCTGGAGCGCCTGCAGTGCTCCTTTCTAGGAACTCAGAATGTAGGTCAGTTCACCTCCATTGTCTGCTGCCCTACTGAGCTGGCCTGTTCTCCTTCTGAGCTCCTCCTCCAAGTCATGCATGCTTTGCAGGTGTGGTGGTTGGGGCTGCCTGGGCCCAGAACAGCTGCATAACCTTTTCCTTACAGATGTGGGTTTTATATATAGCCATCATAAGTTCCTACTCATTAGATCTGGAAGCATAAGTTTTTGTGTTTCCATTAGAATTCCACATTTTCAGTTGCTCACTCTTGGGATGAACTCTTGCAGACATGCTCTCTCTTACTGAAGGTAGGCTTTTATGTTGTGTGAGCAAAAATGGTTTGGCCATCAGGCAATTTGACAAAAACAAGGTTTTGTATTGGTGGGTGGGGGGAATACATCCGTGTGCACGTGTGTGTAAAAAATAAAAATTGCACTAGCAGAAGTGGGGTCATGACAGAAGCTTAATATGAGGTCTTGCAAGTATCAAACACAGGGGCTTGGGAAAGGGAGGACAACAGTGTTCCAAAATTGCTAGCGTGTTCTGGGGTGGCTAGAGAGTTGGAGGGGACCGCAATGGAGGGAGCTATAGTTGAGCTGTGGTGACTGAGCTGGCCTTCGGGAATTGTCTCTGTGTGCAAATTGGCTTACTGCTGTTTAAGATGAGCAGTACTCATGTATGTAGAGGTGTAAATAAGTGTAAGTAATATACACTACTCTAGACTCAGTATCATTGATTTCTCCAGCAACAAAATGACTTACTGCATATCTCCAAAACAACTTCTCAAAAGAACAACAATTTTCTTTTTGCAATGCTCAGTGCCTGTAGAGCTGTAATGGATGGAGGCAGACAGTTTTAATATGGCATGGCAAAATAGTCCTCATTGAAACGTTTTGAGTATTCCAGTGAAAATTTAGCTTTGACTTGCATGCAGTGAGATTTCCAACCCCAGAATCAATCTCTGAATTCTTGTATGGTTTTCAGCACTTACCAAAGATATGAGCAAAGGGAGGCTGTATCACAAAATGCATGACAACTTATTTGAATATTAAGCATGCAAGTTTTCTGAGGCCCTCACTGAATAAAGCAGGGCTCGATTGGAGCTTTGATATGTTATGTGCATGAATGTCCATGCTGAGGGAGAGACTTCATCTGGCCTGTGCACATGTATGTAGGAAGGTATAGCACAAGCCTTTCCCCTTCCACCCTCACATGTAGGAACGAACAACAATCTCAGTTCTTGTGCCCATCTGAGTTCAAGAACTGCATGGCCCAAAAGGGAGGGTGCCTTTAGGCTTGGCCTTGCATCCCTTAGCACTAGGGTTACCATATTCAAACATTTAAAAAAGAGGACACTCCACGGGGCCCCGGTCCCGCCCC